>NW_028227262.1:91030000-91340000 GCF_978045245.1 Mus caroli
AAAAAAGAAAAAAAGAAAAAAGAAGGAAGGAAAGAAGAAAAAGCTGAAATTAAGGTGCCAGTGGAGATCCAACCCATTGTGCCAGTAATAGAAACTGGAGAGTGTGAACAATTATAGTGTTACTGTGAATACAAGTGGCTCTCCAAGGAATGGCAACCATGTGGACAGAGGAGCCAAATGAGTATAAGTACTAGGGATGAGAGATGCTGATGGTGGCTACTAGAGTATGAGTCTAAAAGTCCAGAGAGCTGTCCTAAAATGCCACGCTGTGTTTGTGTGTATGGTGGTGGTGGTGGTGGTGGTGGTGGTGGTGGTGGTGGTGGATCCGCAGGATTGTTTGCTGTTGAGGTACTGAACAATCAGGACTATTTGGTAATGTGGGAGGCTTAGGACACTGGACCTCCTGATACCTCTACATCCTCCAAAAGAAGTGGACTAGGGAGGTGCATGGACATAGAGAGGCTGGAATGCAGCAGTATCACAATGTGGAGGAGGTGGGAGTTAGGAAGACTGTGGGAGCCCGAATGCAGCAGCATCACAATTTGGAGGAGGTGGGAGTAGGGAAGTCTGTGGGAACTTGAATGCAGCTCCCTATTCATACCACTTCAATAGTCAAATCTGTCTTATGCCTAGGACTCATAAAAATCAAATCCAGGAAGCACAGTGTAAGAGAGGGAAGACAGAGACCTTCAGATCTCTATGGAATCTACAGGCCTGCTGCATAGCACATGGCACAGACAAACCATAGGTACCCTCTTACTGCTATGCCAAGCAGCATGGGTGGAGAATGTCATCCAGCCTACATTGGAAGCCACCACAATATTTGAGTATGTAGCGTATATTAGGATAGCTGGCCCTGTCACTTGTCTTCCATGATGTATCGGTACAGGGGTGATGCCTTGCCCCCACTTGACCCTCACCACTTACAACAGTTGGGAAGAGCTGACCCTGGAGTCATGAGAACAAGACAGATGATTCTGCCCTTCACTGGCTGCAGCAGTCAGGTGAACTGATCCTGCTCCTTACCTGGGCAGCACAGTACAGCTCACCTTGGTTGTAGGGGCATAGCTGATCCAGTCCTGGAGGAAAGAGCATGGGAGAGTTGGCCCCACCACTCACCTGCCTGAGGTGGTGTGAGTGCAGCGCTGATGCCCTCTTCCTCCCCGACTCACCACCTGTAGTAGTAGGAAGAGCTACCCCTGGAGTCATGAGAGTTGGGGAGCGAGCCCAGCTCCCTCTCTGGCTGTAGGTCTTGGGAGAGTGGGCCCTTTGCCTTGCCTGGGAAATACAGTGAAGCTGACCCTGATGGTGAAGGCACAGGTGAGCCATCTCTGAGGGTTCAAGAGTAGGAAAACTGGCCCAGCCACTCACAGGCTGCAGTACTTGGGAGTGTGGGCCCTGAACCTTGACTGGGCAACATAGTAAAGCTGACTCTGGGAAGCTGGGTGTGAGTGAGCCGCCCCAAGTGCATAAGATCAGGAGTGCTAACACTGGATTCCTCCTAGGCGTGGTGGCTCATGCCTTTAATCCCAGCACTCAGGAGGCAGAGGCAGGTGGATTTCTGAGTTCAAGGCCAGCCTGGTGTACAAAGTGAGTTCCAGGACAGCCAGGGCTATAAAGAGAAACCCTGTCTCGAAAAACCAAAAACAAACAAACAAACAACAACAAAAAACCAACCAACCAAACACTGGATTCTTCCAATGGTAGCCTTGAGTGGCCTAGCCAAAGCAATGGTGAAGAGCTCACCCTGGTGGTGCAGATAAGGAAGAGCCACGGGCTGACAAGCTCAGCTACCACCCAAGCCCAGATCCAGGGCTCTGAATTAGCCTGCCTCAACATCTATATCATCTGCCAATGGTTGGGATTCTGAAAAGAGCCAGTCCTGCTGTTCCAAAGCTGAAGGATCTCCACAACACAGGACAACAATTTACTGCCTGGTTTTATGTGTCAACTTACTCTGGTTACATATGTACAGATATGGTGGTTTTGGCGGAAGCGTTACATGTAGGAAAGGCAAATCTGTAACCATCATGGTATTCCACACAGTATTTCTTCAAACCAAGGAATTTATTTCACAGACAGAGAAGTGAGAGAGTGGGCCCACAACCAAGGCATCCACTGGTTTTGCTATGTTCCCCACCATTCTGAAGCAGCTGGTCTATTAAAAAGATGGAATAGCCTTTTGAAGACACAGTTATAGCACCAACTAGGTGACAGCAGCATATATGGCTGGGGCGGGGTTCTTCAGAAGGCAGTATATGCTTTCAATCAGCCTCCAATATGTGGTACAGTTTCTCCAATCTATAGGTCCAGGAAATCAACCACTCACTATAACCTAGTGACTCACTAGGAAATTTTTGCTTCCTGTTCCTGCAACTCTTAAGTTCTGCCCGCTTACATGTGGGAACCATTGTAGCCATAATAAAGTAGCATTGTAAGGAATAGGAATTTTGAATGAATTATAGGATCACCATACTTATAATGCGGTATAATGATTTAGTCCATGTATGACTGCCAAAGAGAAAGGTAAAGAAACCCCCTTATGCCCCCCCCCTTTTTCTTGTTCCTTTGTTATGTGGATCTCTCAGTACTTAAGGGCACCATCTTCTTGCAAATGCTTAGCAAACCCAGATTGGCAAGATGAAGCTGTCACAGAAGAGGTGTCATGTTTTGAATCTAATATGATTTCCAGAGGCCTTATGTTATGGACTTTGAGGGACTCATTAGATCCTGGGGGCTCCAACCTCATCAATGCATTTCCTAATTATTTCATGAATAATGACCGCTGGGTAGTGGTTTAAACAATAGGTGGTAGCATCTAGTGGGAGGATGTGTCTTGTCTTTGCCCCCTCCACTTACTGGCTTCCAACTTTGCTCTGTAACATGCTCCTGGTGCCATGATGATGCTCCTCATTGCTACGCAGTCTGGTCAAGTCTGCTTGACAGTCTAAAAAGTCTGTAAGCACTTATGAGGAAAAGAGTTTCACAGAAACTCACCTCCTGGAGCTTTGGCGTTCTCATTTACCCACATACTCATACCCTATTCCCGCATTAGTCTGGTGTATGGAACTATGAGCTTGGAATCTGGCAGGAATGCAGTAAAGAAGTTACCTATTCAATAACTAATTAAGCATTACAAAAGACGGAGCCAGTAGCTCAGAGCTGGTCTGCAAAATATTTACTAAGGACAGTAGCAAATCTCACCCAAACTAGGGAATACCTTAATAGAGCCAAGGAATCCCACTGAGATAGAAATCTTCAGTACAGGCTACATTGCATATTAGAAGCAAGTTGGTGGATTCTCCTGACAAGTGGAGATTTTCTAGATACTTAAAAGGAAATGGGGGGGGGGGCTGTGATGTTGCATTATTCATGAGGCCTACTAAGAGCAGAACACCCTGGTGCTAGCCTT
This sequence comes from Mus caroli, assembly GCF_978045245.1. Taxonomy (NCBI): domain Eukaryota; kingdom Metazoa; phylum Chordata; class Mammalia; order Rodentia; family Muridae; genus Mus; species Mus caroli. Next base: position 91,033,413 of record NW_028227262.1, read on the forward strand.
CACAAGGATCAAAGGTATAGCACTAGAGTGTGAAATCCTTACCTGTCACTAAGCTGACCCTAGGTAGGACTGCTTTATCTTTACTGTAAACATCTACCTGGTTCCTGTAAATCCTTTTGAAGTCATTCCTTTGTTTTGTGTCAGGCAACTTCAATGTACTTTGCCTGCTGTGACTTCTAACCCCTTGTATTTTCTATACAAGACTGGTGTTCACTTTGTGAAAATACATTCAGATTCTACACAATCTCGCGCAAGTTGGTCTGTCTATCACCCACTGACACCTTGCCCACCTGCCCCAGAGACTCGTTCCACACAGACAAAGGGAGTCAGAGGGTCTGTGGCACCTCATCATAGGCAGTGGAATCATCCAAGCACACACTGAAACTTGTGAGTTAATAAACTTTCTTTCTCTTACATTGTCTCTTTTGAGTATTTTGCATAGTGATGGGAAACTGACTAACATCTAAGTGTTAGAGAACATGAAATATAGCATTAACATGTATGAAATACATACATGGATGACATATAGCATTAAGTTACATGCATTGTGAGGAAAGAGTTCTCTAGATTTCCCACTTCCAAACATAGCTCCAGGCAATGCTCCTCTTGAATTGCTGTCACTTCATTTCAGGTGAGCACCATGCCTGCCTGCCTGCTGCCATGGTCCCTGCCACTATGGTCATGGACCCCTTGGAACCATGAATCCCCAATTTCATGTTTTCTTTTATCCTTGGCTGATTTCAGGTGGAAGCATCCAGGGCCCCACAGCACTTACTCCTTGCTTTTGAAGACAGGCAGATGCCACAAGATCTTTCAGTGTTTGACTCAACCCCAGACCCAAGCAGTAACATAATCCTCATGGTATTTCTTCAAGTCTTTCTCATTGTGGTTTCAATAAGAATGGCCCCTATAAGCTCATATATTAGAATATTAGGTACCCAGTTGGTAAAATCGTTTGGGGAGGATTAGGAGGTGTGGCCTTGTTAAAGGAGGAATGTCATTGGCAGTAGGCTTTGATGTTCCAATAGCCCATACCATACCCACTTAGGTCTCTCTTCCTATGGCTCAGGAGGCACCATGCATGTCTACCTGCTGTCCCTGCCACTATAGTCATGGGCTCTAACCCCAGGGAACCATGAGTCCCAAATTTCATGTTTTCTTGTATCCTTGGCTGATTTGCCACAGCAATAAAAAAGTAACTAAGACACTCATAAACAATCTGGTCGAAGAAGCACTGCCTGATCTATACTACCATTCTTAAAGGCTTCCTTATTTGAATCATGAGGAACAACCCTTTGGTTACTCGGTATATCCAACCCCTCCCTCCTAACCCCAGTCTTGGCTTTTATATCATCAGGAAAACCACATATATTAATTTCTTCACTCTTCTTTATGGTGGGAGAAGGGGATATGACAAATTCTGACTATCCAAGCATCCATGGAACACTACTCTAAAGGCTTTCAAATAATCTCTTTCTCAGAAGGAGGACAGAACTTGCTGGTATTGCCACATGCCTGCTTGCATTGTTTTGATCATAACTACAAAAGCTAGCTGGTGACCAAGAGATAACAACCAAGATAATCACAGAACTACCCACTTTAACACTGTTGAACTGAAAAAGAAATGAGAAAATATTAAGACTCTATAAGTCATCACCACAAAACTGTCTTTTATTAACAAAACCAAAGAACCCCAAACACTTTTTGTGAACACTAACGTTTTCCCTTAAGATTTCAAAATGTTATTTTGTGTGTACATATTTTAAGCTTTCCAACACATTTAGAGTACAGTTGTTGACATAGTACAAGCCTAAGAAACAAAAGTGAGATGTTCTTAAATTTAATTTTAAACATTTATAACTCTGAAATGGCCATAAGTGACCCCTAAATCCTGGTTCACATGCCATTTCTCCTTTGCCTCATGGGATTGGGGCTGCACCCTCATGGGATGCACAGCAGCACATGTAGTGGATATAATGAAGGAAGTCAATGGCGTCACTGAAATGTACATGTGTTGATACCTAGTGGTAAGCAGGAAGGTGTCAATCCACCTGTCTTAACAGGAAATCTGTAAACAAAATCATCTCCATTTATTCTATGGTCATTTTATTTTTCCCTCAGCATGTTGGTCAAAAAGATAATAGTATCTACCAAACAAGTATAAGTAAACATACTGGGGAGAGTCACCACTACTGCTGCTACTCTGAGGGCCCTTGGCCAAAATCATGGCCCTACAAGTTCTACATTGATGCAGAGAAGGGTTTACAAGACAGCCTCAGGTGCTTCCTTCAAGAAACATATATTAATTTCCCTTACACAATAAAACATGCTTAGGAAATCTAGCCTACTTGTACCACAAACAACAACCAAACTCTGAAATTTATGACAGGATTTCTAACCGCATGTGAATCAAAATTAATACCCTTAAACATAATTTAAAAAATTACCCAGATAATAATTGCCTTATTTAAAATATTTTGTTTCTTACATGTATAAATTCAGCTTAGAATTTATTTTATCGCCTCAAACTGGATGAAAAAATAAGGAACATATTAATTTCAAATTTATAATAGTTTACCAAAATGTGAAATAAATTTTTGAAGGGCTATGGATAGATCTTTCTGGCATTACAGCTACTCTGTTTTATATAGTAATAAGCTATTCTGAAAACAGTAAGGAGGTATCTGTTTTAATAATATGTATCTGAGTAAATGTCTCAGAATTCCTAATGCTTAGCCATTAATTACATTGACCACAAGACACACAGAGGGAGGAGGTGTCAATTGTGCCTTCTTGAGCTCTGCAGTGTACACTGACTTGGCCTTCATTCTGGTTTGGGAAGCCGCCTCTCACGCATGCCCATGGAAAATGCTAACATGGTATTCTCACAGGATATCTAGATCTGCTAGCTGATGGTCAAGACAGACATCACACAACTGTTTCTTTGTTGATAGAGATGACACCCTAGTTTAGATACTATATACAAAAATGTGTGCCTGTCACCTTTAACACTCACACGTGCTCAGCTAAGAGTTCATGTAATGAGTGTGGCTTTTCTAGTTATTCAATTTACACCTATAGACAAGCACCAAGAAACATGCACACTAAAAGGAGCCTAGAGATGAAGGATTCAGATTTCACACCTTTAAGGGACACGCTGTCACAGAATGCTGATGACGTGATTTCTATCACTCATGCTCTAATTGGGGGTCTTTGCAACAAAGGGGGCTTGTGAAGGTTTCTGTCCTTCTGTTGTCTTCTTCTTTTAGGGTTTACAGTGGGTTCTGTGTCAGGCACTAATCAATCAGGTAGCTTTTGGTCCAATGGGTATGTTAGTTGTCTTTTTGCACCTTTTTAATCCTTCTGCAAAAAGCCAAGTTCAAATGCTGGAAACCGTGCTGTCTCTGGCACCAAGATGTCAGAAAGGAAGTGAACAGCACCAGCCATACCTGCAAAGCAAAATGTGCATCTTTTAGAAACCACACAGGTTATTGAATAAAACAAAGTGATATTTAATCTCTTCCATTACCAGGGGCTGTAAGGACATAAGGAAAGTACCATCATCAATTTAAAATGACATCATTAAAAACAGCACTTATGCCGGGCATGGTAGCGCACGCCTTTAAACCCAGCACTTGGGAGGCAGAGGCAGGCGGATTTCTGATTTCAAGGCCAGCCTGGTCTACATAGTGAGTTCCAGGACAGCCAGGGCTACACAGAGAAACCCTGTCTCGGAAAACCAAAACAAACAAACAAACAAACAAACAAAAATCAAACCAAAAAACAGCACTTATACCATTTGTGTGTGTGTGTGTGTGTGTGTGTGTGTGTGTGTGTGTGTGTGTATTCAGGCAAATGCATGCCACAGTGTGAGTATAGACCTCAGCAAGCAACTTCAGGAGTAAGTCCTTGCCTTCCACTTTGTCTGAGACAGGGTCCCCATTGTTTTCTGCTGCATACATTCCAGTGTAGCTAACTGGCAAGTGTCTGAGTTTCCTCCAGTCTCACTTCCCAATTTCTCTCTCAAACTGAAATAATACACCTGAACTCTGGGTTCTGGAGGTTTAAGCTCAGATTCTAACACTTGTATGACAAGTAAGTTTATCTACTGAGCTATCTCCTCTACTGCACTACTCTATGCTTTAAGAAATGGCTTTTGGATTCTTTCCTTGCATTTGAAATGTTAAGATGACACTGCAGCATCTAAGGATATAGATCTTGAATGTGGCTCAGTATTACAGTGCTTATCTAACTGGTGTGAGGGCTTAAGGAGCATAATCAGCATACATGATTTAAAACAAAAAGGCAAAAAAAAAAAAAATGCCCTGAGTAATTTAAGAACATTGTCAACTATATGTCCAAGAATGAAACTCTCCTCTCAGAGCTTTTATAATCTCCATCGTATTTTATATCTTCTTTAGCTTCAAAGAAAGTAATTTTTAACTAAGTGCAATTTGTTTATGTCAACAAGGTCGGGCACGAATAAACAACAGCTTTGGAAATTGACTGACTAAAACCTTAGGGGGTCTGGGGTGTGAGCTTCTTGTCCTCATGTGCCTCCAGGCCTGTGTGTCCACCTGAGTCAGAGTAATTGACAGTCAAACTGTCCCCTGTCACAGTTTCAGTCTGCTTAGCTTTTCTTTTGCCACAAAATTTGCACACAAACAAATACATAGATCGTAAGTATTCTTTGAATCTTGACAACTGTACAACCTGTATAAAACAAACGTCTGTTACAATATGGATCTACCAGCATATGTGGGCCTGTGTGTTCCTGCACTCTGTCCATTCTGTCATTAGAGGTATCTAACTGCCATAGATAAGCTTTGTCTGTTTCAGGATGGAATCCATATGCAGCCGCTGGGGACCGGCTTCTTAAGTCAGATTCCTGCAGCTAGCATCTGATTTATGGCTGCCAATAGTCTGCCCTTCTTACTAAGTACTGTTTCTTTGTCAGAGTACAGTCAAAGACTGTTTATTTTGTTGCTAAAGAAAATCTGGGTTGGTCCTAGCCTTCCCTGAAACTTTTTACTTGAAGAAAGTGTTCTAGAAGCTTAATGAATAAAAGAATCCCGGACCTATTAGAACCCATCAGAATCAGAAAGTTGCCCTTAATGCCTTTGAGAGGACCCTAGAGAGAAGCCTCAGAATAGCTGGTTTCTGGATTTCATAGGCAGGTGCCAGTCCCACAGAATGCTGCCTTTGGCAGAGTGGGTGCTCCCGGAGGACATCAGATACCATTCAGTGTTCTCTCTCAGTAGAGCTGTCAGGCTTCTACATAAGAACTTGGTTAGTAGTTATTGCCAGTTCTATCTGCCATGCATTGGTGAGGCACAGGGCAAACATGGTCAGTTGACTTCCTAGCCATAGAAGTTCAACTGTGGAATTTTGACGCACTTTACTTAAATTTACTTTGTGGGTCAAAATTTCACATTTAATTAAAGTTTCCATGTTAAAGTTGAATATTGTCAGATATAAACATATCTCATGCTGGGCGTGGTGGCACACGCCTTTAATCCCAGCACTTGGGAGGCAGAGGCAGGCGGATTTCTGAGTTCGAGACCAGCCTGGTCTACAGAGTGAGCTCCAGGACAGCCAGGGCTATACAGAGAAACCCTGTCTCGAAAAACAAAACAAAAACAAAAACAAACACATCTCATGTTTATTTTTTTCTGAGATAGGGCCTCAATACAGAGCCTAGGCCAGACTCATACTCATGATCTAATGCTTTTTCTACCAGTGTGATGAGATTACAGGCAATGACCACAATGTCTGTCATATATTTTTGTTATGTAAACAACTAAAGATTTTATTCTGAGAAATATTTTTTCTTATGACTTTAGCTTATACAGAAAAAGCAGTGATAAAATCCATTTCCTATCTACATGATTTAAAATAATTTTTTTCCGAGGTTTGGGATATAGTTATAAGATGTGGTTCTAAAGATATTATCAATTTATCCTAATGCTATAAATTCTTGGCACTGTGGGTTATAAGTTAGCCAAAACATGCAAGTGCTTGTGTGCACAAATACACACACACACACACACACACAAAGTATTTAGGAGGCCAAATGTATTGGTGCACACCTTTAATCACAGCACTTAGGAGGCAGGGGCAGGCAGTTCTGTATGAGTTTGAGGCTAGCCTTATCTACATATCAAATTCCAGGACAACCAGGACTACATAGAGAGACCCTATCATAAAAAAATCAAATAAACAAACAATAAGGATCTCTCTGTCTCTAGAACTTCAATTATAATTATAATAATATATTAGTTATAGTATATTCTTATATACTATATTTATTAACTGGGAAGATTTAATAATTGTTACTTTAACTAATGGTCTTGTTTTTACCATCAGTAGAAGTATTGAACACTCTTTTTAACATTCACTCTTATTTTTCTAATTATTAATATCCAATTACTACTTTCTATTAATATTAGTTACTAGTAATTCTTTATATCATTTAAAGAATTAACTGTATTAAGTATCTACTCAAGTTTCCCATGAACACATAGAATATTTTATTTATATATACAATATCACAGAGGAAATGCAGAAGAATAAGCATACTATCTTTCCCCCATTCACTAAGCCTTCCAGGCTTTGTCTGCATATGTACTTCATACAAGTTCTAAAATTTTTGAAGATACTTGCAGGACCAAAATATAGCAAGAACAACAGGCTTGCTATCATTGTGTTTTAGTTCTGAGGCTTTACTCAGGCAACAGCAAATGTCCTCATGCTAGTCCTCAAAGCACGGAAATCAGTGTTACTAAACTAAGTGTTTAAATGTACAGTTTTATTTTATTTTTCACACTCTTACCTTCAAAGAGAGAATAAGGTCTGTCAGGAATGCGGCATCCATGTGCTCCGTAATCTAGACACCACTCTGCAAACTGAAAGGAAAGACGAGTCTTTTTAAGAATAGAATTTTTAAGAGGCAATGAATTGGACACTTTAATGAGCTAAAAAAAAAAGAAGAAAGAAGAAAGAAGAAAGAAGAAGGAAGAAGAAGAAAGAAGAAGAAGAAGGAGGAGGAGGAGGAGGAGGAGGAAGAAGAAGAAGAAGAAGAAGAAGAAGAAGAAGAAGAAGAAGAAGAAGAAGAAGAAGAAGAAGAAGAAGAAGAAGAAGAAGAAGAAGAAGAAGAAGAAGAAGAAGAAGAAGAAGAAGAAGAAGAAGAAGAAGAAGAAGAAGAAGAAGAAGAAGGAAGAAGAAGAAGAAGAAGAAGAAGAAGAAGAAGAAGAAGAAGAAGAAGAAGAAGAAGAAAGAAGAAAGAAGAAGAAGAAGAAAGAAGAAGAAGAAGAAGAAGAAGAAGAAGAAGAAGAAGAAGAAGAAGAAGAAAGAAGAAAGAAGAAGAAGAAGAAAGAAGAAGAAGAAGAAGAAGAAGAAGAAGAAGAAGAAGAAGAAGAAGAAGAAGAAGAAGAAGAAGAAGAAGAAGAAGAAGAAGAATTGAAGAGGGCTCAAGACATGGCTCAGAGATTAAGAGCACCTGTGCTCTTCCAGAGGACCCTAGCTTGAGTCTAAGCACCCACACCAGGTGGCTCACAAACACCGGAAATGCCATCCTTGATGGGAACTGTCCCCTCTGGTATCTTTGAGCACTTACACTTATATGAAAATTCCTACACACACACACACACACACACACACACACAATTAAGAACATTAAAAATAACTTGGAAAACAATAACTAAAGAAGCCAGTTTGGGTAGCAGTGCTTCCAGGGCTCTGAACTGTACTCTATGGCCAAAACCCACTAGAAGGATGAAAGCTAGAGACCTTTCCTTGCTGGTTTCTTTCGCTGTAGGTTATATTTACCTTAAAACATTGTAGGGACACCTGGAGAAGAGATGCACAATAACTCAACAGCACCCTGTTCCTTCCAAGCACATGTTCCATCTGAATAAAACTCCTTGGCTCTGAACCTGTCTTCAGCCTTGGCCGCTGGCTTCCCCTAGCCTGGGTTACTTATGGAGAACATGCTCAGCATCCCTCTTTTCCTCAGTGTCCTCACATCTACTGCCTTATAACAGTTGCTGGAACAACACTCCAGTGTGGAAAGATCTCAGCTCTTAGCTCGCTACTGTACTGGACGAGTACAATCATGGAGTTTATATTTTTCCAGTTTGAGCCAAGTATAAAGCAAAACGTTCAATAGATGACTGGTAGTATTAAAGACCCTGAAAAATATCATAGTTAAAGTAACACTGGAGAGGCAAAGATTTCCTATGCAACTTGCCCATGGAACGTACATTTTTGGTGAAGGAAATAGGTAATAACAGTTTAGCCTCCATTCTGCTGAGAGGGAAGAACAGTGCTATCTAGTGAAGTATGCCTGAAAGTGGTATAGGATGGGAGGTAGAGAAATAGGAAAGGGTCAAGGCATGCAGACTACAGAAACTCGGGAGACAGGAGGGTAGCTTTGACATGCAGTTTAATGGGAAACCAATGAAGGATTTAACTAGGAACAACTGTAGAAAGTATGAATGTTATATCAATTAATTCTTAAAACATCTTTGGTAGATAATCATTTTCTCCCCTTTTTTTCAAATAAGCAAATTGAGGCTGGAAGAATAAATGTACTTTAAGACAATAAAGCTTTTATATAAGGCAGGTTTGACGTCAAAGATCTGTGACCCTAGAATTTGGAGGTGGAACAGGAAGATCAGTTCACGTTCATGATTTTTCTTGGCAGCAGCAAACTGAGGTCCATCTGTGCTAGCTCAGACTTTTTCTCAAAAACCAACCGAACAAATAAATAAGTGCTGTACTCTGACCAGACAGTATGATTCCAGAACCTGTGCTCTTCAGAGCAACCTTTATGTCTGCTTCCTTCACCTCACAGAGAGACACAGAGGGCCCAAGGACAAGGCTGCGCCAGAAGATACAGATTAACCAGAGCCTGGGAGGAGTAGGTGCAAGGAGGAGGAGGAGTTGTGCTTTTGGAATCTGTTCTGGGAAGTTCAGAAGCCGCGTGGATTAGAGGTATACTCACCTTACAAGCTCGATAGAGATACTTCTTATCCTGTGTCAGGTGATAAAGGGACAAAAAGGAATAGCCATTGCCAGAGGTTCCATGGCAGATTCCATAACCTTTCCGGAGCAGACCTCGCTGCCAAATCACATCGCTGCACTCCATGGCCTCTTTCAAGTATTTTTCCTCCTTAAAAACCTGGAGAGAAAGAAACCGAAAACAGTGTTAGCGAAATGTTTTGCATTAGAGTCAGAAAAATACTTCCCCGTTGATTAAAAAACTATACAGTATGAAACAGATAAGGCATTTGGGTTAAATACACACAAGAACCTCTCCACCTAGTCAGGTCCTTTTCACAGTCTAACTCAGTGAGTCTCCCCTCCACAGATCCTCCTTAATCCACCAGGCCTAGCACTGGTGCCACATCCAGTGTCCAGGCCTACCTAGTCTGGCCACCTGTGCCTATGTGGCAACCAACCTTTAAGCTCCCACCAGAACCTGCCATGCCTGCCTCTGAACCCACATGCCCTTGGCACAACACCTGCAACCTCTTTATCCGCCCAGATCTACCCTATACTCAAGGCTTGAACCAGGGCTCACATCTTACATACCATACCAGTCTACCCTGTTCAACTAACTTCATTCCACCTAACTCATTTTCAACTTTTAAGCACGATCCCACCCTCACATTCTCTCTTCTGCTCCAACTTACTCTATCCATATCAGACACAGAACTAAGAAAAGAGGTCTCCATAACTAGGTCCCATTCGAAAAATTATGAGCAATACAAGAGGTCACACCAGCATCTTCTCTCCAAAACTGTCTAGTGCTGTAGAAATGTTTGCCAAAGAGAAATACCTAGATAAGCCATAGGATACAGATTTAAATGAATAATAAATAGATTTTTTCAAAAAATTAAATGAGTTTAAACAAGGCATAAAAATAAAAACAAAACACTTGCAATACAAACATATATCAAAAAAAAGATTATCCATCCACCATGACTAAGTTGGCTTTATTTTTGAAATCTAAATAGTTCAACATAAATAAGTCAATAAATGTTATAGACAACATAAATTGCCCTAAACCAAAAAAAAAATTATCATCTCAAGATAGAAAAGGTCTTTGACACAATTCAACCTGACTCCATGATAAAAGTCCTAGATAATACAGAACTAGGCGAAACCTCAGTATAATAAGAGCTATATATGAGAAACTCAAGCCAACATCATCCTGAAGAAAAGCTTGAAGCATCCCCCATAAGACAAGAACGAATGGGGATACCCACCATCCCCATTGACTTTCAGTATTGTGCTCCATGCACTAGCTGGAATACATGAAAGTGAAATTAAATAGATACTAATACAAAGACAAGTCAAACTATCCCTACTTGACAGGATATTTATATTAGAGACTCCAAAAGTCTTACTAGAAAATTTAAAAAAACAAAACAAAACAAACAAAAAAAAAACCCAGCAATGTGGCATGATACAGATCAAGTACATAGATCAATGCAATAAATTCTCTCTCTAGACCCAGAGAAATGTCAATGGGTAATATAAAATTTACTAAGTAGTGTGGCTAACAGCAGAGTAGACATGACAAAATAAATAACTGGTGAATATAAAGTTAAATTAATAGAAACTATCCAATCTGAATTACAGAAAAGAAAAAGAAACTCAAATATAAAAGCCTTATAGGGAAACAATGGCCAAGCATTTACAAAGTGAGTGTAGTAAAGAAGGTAAATTTGTGAACTCACAAAGTTCAAGAGGACCACCAACTCAACTCATCCTGGCAGGTAAGGGACCTGCTAACTCCGATCCCAACAGTTTATTATCTGGTCACACTTCTTTAGGTAAGGACCCTAGACACTCACCATCAAATCTGCCTGCTCCCTGCATCACACTCAAAGGTCTTGTGTCCTGTTGTAGGCCTCCACTCTCTAGGTAATTACCCTAGAATCTCATCCCAGAACCACTGTCCTTCAGCTTCACTTCTTCACTTCTGCCCATTCTCAGAGCTCCGTTTCCACATATGAACCGAAGAATCTCACTGATGACTTCATGCACCACGGTTCTCTGAGAACTGAGAGCAACTCCCCCAGACTACTAAAGATTTTTACCTAGAGTTAAGAGATTTTTAACTAGAAGGCCTGCTACTGGGCTTAGAAACTTCTGAGCATCAACACTACATTGTTACCAGACTGAACCCTAAGCCCCATTGAGCTGAACACAATCTGGCAAGTTGGGGTCATTGGAATCAGAGATCCAAACATACAGTTAACAAAGGAGAGGTACAGCAGAATTTGCACCCCAAGAAATACTACTAACAACCTAACTACAGGTCCCATTTCAATAGCACAAGCTACATAAAGAACCAAGAGAATAGATTATCACCATAAAAGCAGTACCCCCATAGTGTTGTAACCTGAAATAAAAGCAACACAGCTAATGTATAAAATAATGATTCAAACACAGCAATAACGTATATGAACAAGGATATCAAAGAAGATATGAACAAATACCAGAATGAAGACTGAAAGCTGTGAGTAGCAAGACAATATAAGACATGAAAATATAGTAAAGAGGATCAAAGAAACATGAAACACCAAATAGACAGAACTGTAAAAGAACCCCCCCTCCCATGTCATCCAATAGTCAAATTTACAGAAGAATGGATGTTGAGAGCTGGAAGAAAGATCATGTTACACAAAATGGTTGCCCTATCAGATCCAATCCATACCCTCATCTTACCTTCTCAAACTCATGGCCTCTAAATAATTATTATTGTTACACACACATATATAAAAATTTTAGTATAATCTGTTCAAGTCATTTAGTGTTGTTCATATGTATGTGTTTAAGGCTGACAGCTTTGATTGGATCACCTATCTGGGGACTCCTCCCAGGAGAAAACTGAAACTCCCTTATTTAGGGTGGGGCCTTGTGAGATTTCCCTATTCGTGATGGTATGTCAACTTGTATTGTCATTTTTCATGTCTTGTTTAGGAGCCCATATTGTTGAGATTTCATGGGTTCAGATTTTCTATCACATATACAACAATTATCCTGTAGCAGTTGTTCTACCACAACTTCATGGTCTTCTCTGAGTATTACATTCAGGGGTTGTACTGCAGATATATATCAGTTGCTGTGGGAAACCCCATAGAGAAAAAATTGTTCTCTGAATTTGAACCAGTTGCATCTTTCTGTAATGGTCAATACTGCAAAAAGATTTTTTTTTCTTTTTCTTTTTTTCTTAATGAGATGAGAACTATACTTGCCTGTGAGTAGAAGAATAAGTATTTAGAATGTGCTTGAAGATTATACTAATTTAGAGAGATGGCAGTTCTCCTCTATGGTCCTTGGCTTCACCAGTTCTGGGTAGTGGGCTAGTTTTACCATGTCAGGTATGAATTCCTTCCTGTGGTAAGTTGCATAAGAACATTTCCTATAGGCACTGGAATCTGAAATATTTGCTCTCCAGTTGGTGGTACAGTTCAGTGAAACTTGGGAGATATGGCCCTGCTATAAAAAAATTCATCACTGGGATATGCTTTGAGGTTTCTAAAGCCACATGGGTTCCTAGTTCACTCTCTGCTTCCTTCTTGCAATTTAAGATGTGAGCCTCCAGTTCTGCTTCAAGCAGTGTAAGTGTTGCTCAATGCCACGCACCCTTGTCATGATAGACTATAAACTCTCTAGAGTCATAAGCCAAAAAACCAGTCACTTCTGTAAGTATAAGCTGCCTTGCTCATGGAATTTTATATAGCAATAGAAAAGTAAACTAATATGAGGCCCCCACTTTTCCTTTCCTCCTCCACTGTGCACCATACTCCTGACTTGGCTTCTCATTATATCTTTTCACAATACTTTCAGAATTAACAGATTCCTAGCCAAGAAAGAAAAGCAAAATCATCCTATTCCTCAAGTGATGCAGATGAAAACTGGTACAAAATCAGATACAACTCCAAGAGAAAACACTGAAAGAGAAGGAAGCAAGAATTCACACAATGGCGAGACTGAGGTTTAAACCGAATCATGGTCATTGGTTCTACTAAATGGAGTTTAACATCCGTAACCTGAAAACTTGGTCATGTTTAAATTGTGGTTGTGGTATGTCTAATAGTCGAATTTATTCTCTCAAAAGAAAAAAGAAAAAGTAAAAGTAAACTGACATAGAAACTAGTTCTAGGTTTATGGGGATATTTCTGTCAAGAACCTGACTATACTGGTTTGATTTTGTTGTTGTTGTTTTGGCTTATTTGTTTGTTTTTAGGAATAATGAAATCTTTGGAACTTTGAACTAGAAAAGTGGTTGAATTCTACAAGCAGGGCTTTTCACGTTGTCCTACCAGGAGACTAAGACTGGAGAGAAAGGAAGATTGTAGCAGGAGGGCCAAAGAGGCTCAGGAAAGAAGCAAGAACTCTAAGAGCAACTAGGCTCCATATATACTAGTGTATCTGGTAGCACCTATCTTGCCTCAGCATGAAGAGGGTCATGAGAAAGGACGAATGGGAGCAGCACTGATTCAATAATAATTCGGAGTTAGTGGTGGTTGCAAGCTGTCAATTCAACCGCTCTTTCTTTGCCCAGGGATTCTCATTTTTCTTCCTTCTCCGTTCTTTTTCCTTCTTTCAACCAGAGAGCCTGAACTCAGACTTTTATTCACTAACGCCACGTCTTCAATGCTTTGACAACTGTTTTTAGAAAACCTTAAATTTATATAAATTGTATGAATCCCAGATCATTAGTTTCAACCATTGCTTTCTCAAAAAACAGAAACTAAACACCAAGCAGAAGCACATTTCCTTACAGTTTTTACACAGCCTGCTCTTCATGGGTAGCTAGGCACAGCTCTTGGGTCTCCTGGTACAGCACACAACAGTCCTTAGTAACTACTTTCATGTAAGAACAGAAAAGTGATGGACTACTTAGGTTGGAATGATTTCTCACAAAGCTTTAAAATTTATGAAAGTAAACCAGCTGGCTCTCTCCGATATCTCTCTAGGCATGGTCATCTCTAATCCTTCAAGTAGTTAGGAGAACAAAGTGCTAACTTTTCTTATGCTTGTACTTCATCTTTTAATGCTCTAATCTTTGTTCCTTGTCCTAGCAATTCCATGGCATCTTCTCCAAAACTGACAACCTCTCTATGAACATTAATTCTCTAGCCCACCATCCTTTTTCTATTAAGCCAGACTCTCCTTCTAATACTATTTGTTTCTAGATCATACACAAGCCTTCCTCCTATAAGATAAACCCATCTATCCATTGCTTGTTTTGTACAGATTCTTTCTTCTTTCTTATACATGCCTTTTCTTCTTAGACCACTTGAACTCTCTGTCATTGATATCCCCAAGTTCACCTGGCTAATTTAATTCAGTCATTGCCCCAGAGAGTATCTGTATCTCCTCATATAATTCCAAGTTGAAGGCCAGGTCTAGCAATGAGCAATTTCCACGAATGACCATGTAGGCCTTTATGGCCTCTGCGGTTATGTTGTCTAGATCCTTTCCCATGGCCCTAAAATGCAAGAAGGTCTGTTCCTCATCCTCCACAGCCTCATGACCTCCTCCATTCCTCATTCTTGAGAACCGAATGTTTCATTTGTTATAGAGTGATTAGCTCCGGGCAATGGGAGAAGTATATGCCCCAGAAAGAGAGATTGAAAGTAAAGTAGAAGAGACAGCAGATCAGCTTCAGGGCAACAGCAACCATCAGCACACACAGGGAATAAAGGCCTGGCGATGACCCAGGGCCAGGGAACTGTGTCACACCTCCCCTTACATAGCCATGCTGGACCTGGCACTATCTGTCTGTCTGTCTATCATCTATTTAATTATATATCATCTGGTATCCATCTACTTACCATCTAACATCCATCTATCTGTTTTCCCCCAGTCTCTCTACCTATTCATCTATATGTATGCACTAGGATATATGTATACACTTGTTTTTTCCTACTTAACTAGCCATTCATAAGTTATTTTGATAAAGAAGCTGTTCGGTCTGCAAAGAAATAGCTTAACTTCTTTTCTGACTTGTGACCCTTTACTTTCTTTTTCTGCTTTATAGTGACTAACACTATAATGAAAAAAGCGGGATAGTGAACAGCTCTCAGTCCTGATTTTTTTTATTTTTGCTTTGTGTTTTTATGGTTTGTTTTATTGTTTGTTTTGAGATAGATTTTCTTTCCATGTAACCCGGGCTGGCCTGGAACTTACTGTGTAGAATTAAATTCACAGAGATCCCCTGACTTCTGGCTCCTGAGTACTGAGATTAAAGGAGTATACCACCATGACCAGCTTGCTCCTGCTTTTAAATTAAGGAATGCTGATACTGGAAGAGCACTGAAATGGTTATCCAATACAAAATGGTCATGCAAATATATCTGTTCTTCATTTTCTAACTAATACCAACTCCTCAGCTGTAACATAATTATCTATCGTAACAATGAATGTTTTCATGTGACAACTTTCTAAAGGACAGAGAAATTGTGCAGTGTGGTCAAGGGATTGCTTTCTGAATTTCATTAGCTTAGCCACTGAAATCTCCTTTGGTATAAAATGGAGGTGATATTAAATAAACAAAAAGATTACTAATAAAAAAAAAGTGGTCAGGCCCAAAACACATATACAAGTAGTGTCATGTAGACTGAACACATTGTTATTTATACACTGGGAAATATACATATATCAATAATTACAGAAAAAGAGGTCAAGGTCATAAATTTGAAAGGAAGCTGGAGATACATTGGAGGGGTTATAGGAAGGAAAAGTGTGTTAGTCAGCGTTTCTATTCCTGCACAAACATCAGGACCAAGAAGCAAGTTGGGGAGGAAAGGGTTTATTCAGCTTACACTTCCATACTGCTATTCATCACCAAGGAAGTCAGGACTGGAACCCAAGCAGGTCAGGAAGCAGGAGCTGATGCAGAGGCTATGGAGGGATGTTTCTTACTGGCTTGCTTCCTCTGGCTTGCTCAGCCTGCTCTCTTATAGAACCCAAGACTACCAGCCCAGAGATGGTCCCACCCACAAGGGGCCTTTCCCCCTTGATCACTAATTGAGAAAATGCCTCACAGTTGTATCTCATGGAGGCATTTCCTCAACTGAAGCTCCTTTCTCTGTGATAACTCCAGCTGTGTCAAGTTGACACAAAACTAGCCAGTACAAGAAGAAAGGGATAAAATAATGTTATTTTATAATCTCTCTCCCTCCCCTCTCATTTAAATAAATAAGTCAGATTTGTGGGATATGCTTGTAATCCTGTGCTGGAAAGGTGGAGAAACACTGATCCCCAGAGCTCAGCAGCAGTGAGAAATCCAGAAAAAGTGAGATGACTGGTTCCAGAGGACCATATCCAAGGCTAACTACTGGCTCTCAATACATGGACACACGTGTGTACACAAGCATACGTGATCACACAATGCACACAACTGAGCAGATAAATAATTAAAATAGAAAGTGGAAAGTGAGGTGGGGAGATGGGTTAGTAGTTAAAGCATGAGTCCTGGAGTTCAGACCCCCAGGATCTATGTGAAGCTGCTAAGACGGTGCACATCTGCAGTCTCACCATTCCTTCCCAGAGACAGGAAGCAGAGAAAAGAAACTCCTCGGAAGCACAATGGCCAACAAAACCATACTAGACCTTGCTCAAACATGATGGAAGGCAAAGACCAAACCTGAATGCTGCCCCTGAGTCCATATGCATGACTTGGCACATGTCTACTCACTCTAACAGAGATGAAAATTTAAAACCAGTTTTCAGTGTACAATTGAAGAAGCAACATGAAAGCATGAGAACAATGACTGTCTGGAAGGAAGCTCAGGATAAGAGAGGAGCACAAACCTGGAACACCTGTAATTTAGGAGCACTAACCTGGTATGCCTGTGATATAGAGAAGCACTAACCTGGTATGCCTGTAAGAGCATGTGGATGACTCCTGGAGCACCATGGCACCAGTGGACCAATCGATCTGTTTCATTGCTTAATGATGATGGATAATTTCCAGATCGGAATTTTTTATGGCGCACATAATCAATGCTGGGTTTCACCATTTCAGTTAAGGTTTCTTGGTCCACTTTTGCTTCTGGCTTTAAAACACAAAAAAGGAAAACAATTTATTTTTCTGATTTTTTTAAAAAACTATTATAGCATGGCCCTCAGAGAAGCTGCTGATCCCAGAGAAATAGTATGAAGGCTCCCGAAAATGAGGATGGTTCCTCTTCCTGTTACCCCTTTGCACTTGAAATAATGTATGTATATAGTACATTCTTCATGTGTCTGAACTGAAGGTTTTCAATAGATCACAAAGACTTTGGGAACTGAGAGGAGTCCAGAGTGAGAGCCCAGTGACACAGGAACAACAACAACACATTATTAAATCAGTGTTTCCAAAAGGAGAGTGTGGTCTCATCTTTGGGGTAGAGGCTGTATTGCCCCACTGTGAGAGAGAAGTGGAAGTGTCTGAAGCGCAACATAGTGATGCCATGTGCCGTGTAGAATGTCCTCCCTTTGCTCTCTTTTTTTGTTTGTTTGTTTTTTTGTTTTGGGGGAGGGGGGTTTCGAAACAGGGTTTCTCTGTATCACCCTGACTATCCTGGAACTCACTTTGTAGACCAGGCTAGCCTCGAACTCAGAAATCCGCCTGCCTCTGCCTCCCGAGTGCTGGGATTAAAGGCGTGCTCTCTTCTAAGCCAGGCTTTCTCTGCTCAAAACAGATGGTTTCTGTTTGTCAAGTCCCAATTCCTTTTGTGGCTAATAGGAATTACTGGAAGGAAGAGTCTAACAGATTCAAATGCTCCTTAGAGAGGTTTGAAGAAGCCCCTTCCTCTCCTACACTGGCTTCATCTCAACTCACATATACACCTGGTGCAGAGACTGTGGTACATGTCACTTACACTCCCCCAGTTCTATACCGTGCAGGAGAAACAGTCTCTTGCTCCTCAGCCATCTCTGTGTGGTTTGCTCTCCTACATTTTTTAAACTTATTTTCAATTCATATCTTTTCATTTTGAGTTCCTATATGTCTCCAAGTTCTTTCCAAAGAACTAGAATTCCTGTTCTTGTTCTGTATTTTTGAAAAAAAAAAATTGTAAGAAAGCTTTGTCTTTGTAGGGGTACTACAAAAATGAGCTTTCATTTTCCAAATGTAATTAGAAATATTTTCATATAGACTCTACTGACAGCCTTCTAACTGACAACCAAGAACTGAGATAACCCCAGGACATGTAGTAGGGCACAGAAGCTACAAGTTGTGGTGTGGCACAGAGGATAAATACACAGAGTTCTCACCCCAGCCTCAGCACACCATTTAGCCACCTCTGTAAAGGGAGCAAGCCAGCTCTGTCACACTACTTAGCTATGTCTGCAAAAGCTGGCATGTTTCTAAAAACAGCAGTTACTAAACAGCGCTTCTATGTATTTCATCTTAAAAGCAAAGAAGTAAAGGTCACATGATTAGTATGTCTCTTAAAGAACAAAACCAACCTAAGCATGTAAATCACACAACCTCCATTAAGGAGTTCCTACTTCCATTAGAAGGATCAGAGCAGAAGGAAGCTGTGGGTGATAAGCAACTATTCTGGTACAAACTATACACAGAATGTACTTTTAGGAATTCACTGAAGTAAAGCCAAGTTAATTATCTGTGAGTCAAATAGGAACCTTTAATTCAGCCTACTTGAACTCTATGAAGAATTTAATCCCCCATTCATATGGTCTAATATATTGTGATATGGTCACTATATTCATTATTCCAGACAATTGTCACATACCTGCATTAGCATGTAGTAGATGCCAGCCATACCATGGGCTGCTCCAACATATTGTTTTCTGTGCCACTGATAGAGCAGGGGGCAGCGCTCAGATTTCCTTTCTTCCCTTGATAGACTCTTTCCCGACTCAATAATAGCACTGACTACCTACAGAGACAAGGAGACATCGGAAATCAGACAAAGTTACAAGCACCTTCATCTACTCTAATTAACAGTGTGTGGGAGAATGCAGATTATTAAATAAAAGAAATGGAAGCAGCCATTATCTAACAATTGCTTTTATTTAATAAATTCAGACAGAGAGAAATCAGGAAATAAAGCCTAAGGAGAAAAACATGTAAGAAGTCTACCTATGGAATTCAAGTTCTTAGTATAAAAAGTTGACTAAATTCTATGGTCTTCCTATTAAAAACTATCCTAAACTTCTTACTTGCTTCAGAGCTATAACAGTTTTCCTAAAAGACAGCAATTACATCCCCAAGACAGAGTACACACACTAGCTTTGTTGATGAGGGAGGAGCTATGTGGTCTTCTGTGTTATGGATCAATGTCTAGAACAACTATGTGGCAAAGACTCACTTCACTTTACATGGGATCTGGCCTTCTAGCCAGTCATCTAAGTTTTTAGAATGAGATGCAAGCAAACACGAGGTGGGCATCATGTAAACAGATCCCTGACAAAGGAAGCTGTTTCCTTTCCTTTTCCAGGCAGGCTAAGGGAGCCAAGCTATATTTGGTTATGAGGGTAAGGGCATATGTAGAGATCAGGAGAACAAAATGAAAGAGTATGCACATCAAATCACAGTCATCTCATCCTGAGGTTTTGAAGTGGAACATAACTTAACCAATAAAGTTCATAGATTTTTTTAAAGACCTTTGATAAGATACATACCTGTTTCTAAAAAAAACATTTTATGAGATGCCTGTAAAGAATTACTCTCACCTAGAAGCAGAGGCTGGGTGATAATATAACTACATGCTAACAGTTTCGAGTACCGGAAAGTCCAGTAGGCCCACAATACCTCTTTAATAGCTGTCTCACCAACAGTGCCAGGGCCAATCTCTGTGTTCAGGTACAGTAAGGCATACAGGTATCCTGCCCGTCCATACAGCAGTTCATCAGGAAGCTCTGACTCTTGACAGACAATAGTTCTATGCATCTGTAGAAGTCTAACCAACAAGACATATCTCAGAAAATTTCTAAAAATCTCTCAAGTTCATAAAACAATCAAAACCTCTCTCTATATATTGATTCCTGTTTCAAATAATAACTTAAGAATACAAATATATGGGATGGGTATATAGGTCAGTATTAAAAGTATAGGAGATCCTGAACTGAATCTCCAGCTTTGAAAAAGATTTTTTTCAGCCCAAACTTTCTACCTTTCTATTACTCTAAATCATATAGTGAAAACAGAGTACATACTTTAAAATCTAGTGTTAGAAGCGAGTGATATAAAATGTATGTAAAGATGGAGCCGAGATGTGGTTACTACCTAGGCAAGGCTAAGTCTCTCAATCTTTCAACAACGTCAAATGTCTGCACGTGTCAGATACTCTACTAGATCCAAAGATGGGACTTTGTTTTCTACTTGTTTGAGAAGAATATAAACTGCCCACTGTAGAAACCTTCACAGTCCATCATTCCCTCATTACCATAACTAAGAGCTAAAGATTGAACTCAGGATTAGTTATTCTCAAGCTATTTTCATGGACGTGCACTTGCTTTCATACACTGAAGACAACCAAAAATTGTTTAGAAATGAATATCAAAGTTCCACTGAAATTAAGACACACTCATGTACGTACAGAAAAAGTACACATGGTCCCACTACTAAACTAACATACTTCACTTTTCAGAGAGACCTGTTTGCAATAGCAGATTAGAAAATACTTTAATTGTTGAACATCTTTGCACAGTAATTCTTCAACAAAATATTTGGAGATGTTTTAAAACTCACTTTGTGATGCATTCCTGGGACTCACATTCACTTTTGAGTTTATGATATATCACAGCTCCCACAGCAAGGGGCCCAGCATCTCCACAAAGGAAAGTGACTCTGCGACCACTCAAATTTCGGAGTGTTCTCTTCACGTAATCCAGGGATCGAAGCAGGTATGTCTGGTCACCAGTGACCCGGTACAGCTGCAGGTACAAAAGTGCTATGCCTGGAATGATCCCCACCCCACAAAGAAAAGCATTACTATCTTCAGTTGTACCCTCAGGGAGTTATTTTATAATTACACAAACATCTACTAACATTCTGTATTTTGAAATGGACAACATAAAACAATAACGAGAAAAAGTATAATTTATTCCAGAAAACTGAAAATGCTGAAAATAAAAAGACCCAAATATTAGGGTGGGAAAAAAAAAACAAGAAACAGGTTGAAATTTATCATGGGTTAACTAACCTGATATAGTATGTCCACATTTTACTGTTAGAGAAAAAGGACACAAGACACACTGCGGCTCCTGTCACTCACTCCCTATTCCCATTCACACCAGTCCAGCCTCAATCTTCTCTTTATCTCAAACTAATATAACTCTTTCCTTATGCTTCTTCTCAAATAATTTCATTCTATGTGATACCAGAGTAAATGATTACTTTTCTGGACTTTATGCCTACATTCTAATTTTCTACAATTTTTCATTTTGTTTTCCTTTCCTCATTAAGCAATCGAGCATATAACCAGTGATTCAGATCCCCACTTAGGGAGTACCACATGATGTCGCAGAACAGGGACAGCAGGAGCAGCCTGTGACCAACCTCTTTGTATATATAGAAATAAAAATCCAAAGCCAGGTGTAGTGGCTCAGCATGTGGCTGATGGACACAGCAGAGTCAAGAGTTCAAAGACATTCTCAACTATATGACACTGACCCTAAGGCCAGAATGGGATACTCTGAGACTCTCTATCAATGTCTTCCCTCACCAAAGATAAGAACCAGGAACTTTACTGAGAGCTCTTTGCAGCAACCCTTTAGAAAATGATTTGCTTTGAGAGCATATTTTAACTCCTGAGTTATGTGCTCCGTTTTCTGAACAATAACTCTGCCTGCTCTCCTAGAGGCCACAGCAGTACCAGGGTCCCTAGATAAGACCCTGTCCTATGCCCAATGCCTGCCAACTTTCCCTAGAGCACAGACAATAGCAGTGAACTGCACCTCATCCCCTGGGCTCCATTTTCAGGCTCACAACTTCAGCTGCTTTACTAAAGGTGACAACAGTACCAGGGACCCAAGAGGCCACACTGGTTCTAAGGACCTCAGAAGCAACCTTGGCACCCAAACCACTAGAGGTCACACAGGCCACAAAATAAACAAACAAATAAATAAAATAAAATAAAAGGCCAGCAGAAGCACACTACCAGACTTGAAGAATCACTGGTCATTGGAATTTCTGGTCACTCAGGTCACAAGATCAGAAAAGAAATAGAAACTAAGAGGGAAAACATCCAAAAAAAACCAAAAAACAAAAAAACACCCATCTAACAAAGACAAAAATTAGGAATAAGCCCCTGAACCTATAATAACTCCCAAAAGGCAGATTACTAGAAGTCAGCATGAGAATGCAACCAACAACAGCCAGAGCAATATGGCACCACAAGAACTTAGCTATCCTACAGCAAGCCCTAGATATTCCAACACAGCTGAAGGGACAAGAAAATTCTATCCTAAATAAATCCATAATAGAGGCCCTTAAAGAGGGAATGAATAAATTCCCTTAAAGAAATACCAAAAAATTACAAGCAAACAGGTAATGAAAATGAATAAAACTGTTCAAGACCTGAAAATGGGAATAGAAGAAATAAAGAAAAAAAGAGGGAATCCTGGAGACATAAAATCTAGGTAAAACAACAGTAAGACATATACAAAAGCATCGCTTATAGAATACAAAATCTCAGGTTTAGACAGTACAATAGAAGTGATAGGTACATCATTAAAGAAAATGTTAAAACTAAAAAGTACTTGACGTTAAACTTCCAGAAAATATGGGACAGTATGAAAAGAACAAACCTACAAATAAATAGGAATAGAAGAAGATGAAACCCAGCTCAAACACCCAACAAATATTGTCAATAAAACCATAGAAGAAAATTTCCCTAATCTAAGAAAAGAGATATTTATAAATGTACAAGAAACTTACAGAACCATATAGATTGAAACAAATAAGAAAACCTTATGCCACATATCAATCAAAGCACTAAATGTATAGAACAAAGAAAAATATTAAAAGCTGTAAGGGGAAAAGGGCAAATACCATATAAAGGCAGACCTTTAGAATTACACCTGACATCTCAACAAAGACTCTAAAGCCAGAATGGCCTGGACAGAGGTCAAGAAGACTCTATGATACCACAGATAGATGTCAGCTCAGACAACTATACCCAACAAAACTTTGAATCACCTTAGGTGGAAAAAACAAGATATTCCATGACAAAATCGAATTAAAACAATATCTATCCAAAATCTAATCCTACAGAATATATTAGAAAGAAATTTCCAACCCAAGAAGGTTAAACACAGGAAATAAATAATTTCACACCAGAAAAAGGGAAACACATACATGTGCACAAACACAGAAACACCTACACCACCAGCACCATGACCAACATCAAAATAACAGGAATTAACAAGCATTGGTCATTAAAACTCAATATCAATGGACTCAGTTCCCCCCAAAAAAGATATAGGCTAACAGAATGGATGTGAAAACAGGATCCATCATTCTGCTACATTCAAGAAACACATCTCAACATCAAAGATAGAAATTACATCAGAATAGAGGACTGGAAAAAGATTTTCCAAGAAAATGCACCCAAGAAGCAAGCTGGTGTACCTATTTTAATATCTAACAAAAAAGATATTCAACCAAAATTAAACAAAAGAGATGGAGAAGGACATTTCAAACACATCAAAGGAAAACTCTACCAAGAGGATGTTTCAATTCTGGATAAACTTGACCCAAATGCAAGGGCACCAACATTTGTAAAAGAAGGGTTACTAAAACTTAAATCACGCATCAAACCCCACACATTTATAGTGGGAGACTTCAACACCCAACTCTCACCAATAGACAGGTCAACCAGATAGAAACGAAACATAGAAATAATGGAACTAACAAACATTATGACTCAAATAGATTATCTACAGAGCATTTCACCCAAACTCAAAAGAATATATCCTCATGGAACCTTCTCAAAAATGGACCATATACTTGATTACAAAGTAAGTCTCAACAAATACAAGAAGACAGAAATAACCCCCTGTATCTTATCAGACAACCACGGATTAAAGCTGGACTATATTAATAGAAACAACAGAAAGCCCACAAACTCATGTCAACTGAACAACTCTTTACTGAATGACTACCAGGTCAAGACAGAAATAAAGAAGTCTAAAATTCAATGAAAATGAATGCATAATATACCCATACTTATGAGACACAATGAAAGCGATGCTAAGAAGGAAGTTCATAGCATTAAGGGCCTTCATGAAGAAATTAGTGAGATCTCATACTAGCAACTTCTCAGAACACCCAAAAGATCTAGAATAAAAACAATAACTCAAGAGGAGTTGAGGGTGGGAAATAACCAATCTGAGGGAGGTCTGAAATCAATAAAATAAAAACAAAGAACAATACAAGGACTCAATGAAACAAAAAATTGGTTCTTAAGAAAATCAATTAGATAGACAAATCCTTAGCCAAACTAACTAAAAGGTAGAGAGAGAATCACACATCCAAATTAACAAACTCAGAGTGAAAAGGGGGACATAACAATAGATACTATTGTAATGTGGTAAATCCAAGGAATCATTAAGTCTTACTTCAAAAGCCTGTACTCCACAATATTGGAAAATCTAAATGAAATGGACAATTTTCTTGAAAATACCACTTACCAAAGTGAAATCAAGATCAGATATCCAATTTAAACAGATCTATTGCTAAGCAAGTAGAAGCAGTCATTAGAAGTCTCTCAACAACAACAACAACAACAACAAAATCTATGACCAGGTGGTTTTAGTGCAGGATGCTACCAGACTATCAAAGAAGAGCTAATACCAATACTCTTCAAATTATTCTGGAAAATAGAAACATAAGAAACATTGCCAAACTCATTTTATGAGGCTATAGTCACCTTGATACCTAAACCACACAAAAAATTCAACAAAGAGAATTTCAGACCAATTTCCCATGAACATTGATGCAAAAATAGTCAATAAAATACTTGCAAACTGAATCCAAGAACACATCAAAATTACCATCCACTGTGATCAAGTAGGCTTCATCCCAGAGATGGAGGGATGGTTCAACATATGAAAATCTATCAACATAATCCACCATAAAAACAAATTGAAAGAGAAATAAACCACATGTTCATCTCATTAGAAGAAGCCTTTGACAAAATCCAACACTCCTTTCATGGACTATTCAGTCTTGGAGAGATCAGGGATACAAGGCCCATATCTAAACACAATAAATGCAATATACATCAAGACAATAGGCAACATCAAATTAAATGGAGAGAACTTTAAAGGAATTCCACTAAAATCAGGAACAGGATAAAGATGTCTACTCTCTTTGCATCTATTCATTAGTACCTGAAGTTTTAGTGAGAACAATGAGATAACTAAACAAGATCAAGGGGATTCAAATTAAAAAAAAAAAAAAAAAAAGAAGTTAAAGTATTACTATCCAAAAGATGATAGTGCACATAAGTGACTCCCAAATATCTACCAGGGAATTCCTATAGCTGATAAAAACCTTCAGTGAAGTGGCTGTATACAAAATTAACTCAAAAAAAAAAATCAGTAGCCCTCCTTTATACAAATGATAAACAGGCTGAAAATAAAATCAGGAAAACAATACCCATCAAAATAACCACAAATGATATGAAATATCTTGATGTAACTATAACAAGCAAGTAAAAGTTCTATATGCCAAGAAATTCAAGTTTTTGAAGAAAGAAATTAAAGAAGATATCAGAAAATGAAAAGATCTTCCATACTCGTGGATCAATAGGATTAACATAGTAAAAATGGCCATCTTACCAAAAGCAATCTACAGAGTCAACACAATTCCCATCAAAATTCCAACTCAATTCCTTTACAGACTTTGAAAGAACAATTCTGAATTGCATATGGAAAAACAACAACAACAGCAACAACAACAAAACCCTAGGATATCTTTTTTTAAAAATCCTGTACAAAAAAAGAACTTCTGGAGGTATCACCATCTCTGATTTCAAGTGGTACTGCACAGCAACAGTAATATAAACCACATGGTATTGGCATAAAAAAACGTTGGTCAATGGAATCTAACTGAAAATACACTAGTAAATCCCATGGACACTTGATTTTGCAAGCCAAAATTATACAATGAAAAAAGAAAGCACCTTCAACAAATGGTACTGGTCTAAATGGATGTTTGCATGTGGAAGAATGCAAAGAGATCCATATTTATCACCCTGTTCAAACTCAAGTCCAAGTAGATCAAAGACCCCATCATAAAACTAGATACACTAAAACTAACAGAAGAAAAAATGAGAAATAGCTTTGAATGTATTGGCACAGGAGACAACTTACTGAACAGAATACCTATAGCTCAAGCACTAAGATTAACAATTAATAAATGTGACCTCATAAAACTGAAAAACTTCTGTAAGGAAAAGGACATCATCAAATGGACAAAATGGTAGCCTATAGGATGGGAAAAGACCTTCACCAACCCCAGATCTGACAGATACTGATATCTAAAATATCTGAAGAACTCACGAAACTAGACATCAACAAACCTAATGACCCCTTTAAAATTGGCAATACAGATCTAAACAGAATTCTCAACAGAGGAATTTCTAATGGCCAAGAAGCACTTAAAGAAATGTTGAACATCCTTACCTACCATAGAAATAGAAATCAAAATGACTCTGAGATTCCATCTTACACCCATCAGAATCAAGGTACAGATCATAATGGCAAAGATGTGGAGCCAGGAGAACACTCCTCCACAACTGGTGGAAGTGCAAACTTGGGAATCAATTTGGCCATTTCTCAGAAAATTGGGAACAGATCTACCTTAAGACCCAGCAATACCACCCTTGGGCATATGTCCAAAGGAGTAGCCATACCACAAAGATACCTGCTCAACTATGTTCATAGAAGCTTTATTCATAATGGTCAGAAATTGGAAAACCTAGATGTTCCTCAACGAATGTTTAAAGAAAATGTGGTTCATTTACACAATGGAGTATTACTCAGCTATTAAAAACAATGACATTATAAAATTTACAGGCAAATGAGTAGAACTAAAAAAAAGACCATCCTGAGTGAGGTAAACCCACCTGCCAAGAATCCCCAGGACCAATTAGCATTTTGAGTCCTTAACCCTAATCAAAGTCACCAAATCTGGCCTCTACCACACTCGCCTCCACTTGTGACTGACCCCTATAGTGCACCTGTAGAATCCTGTGAGCCCTCTATAAGTTTCTAAAGATCTCCAGAGAGAATCTCTAAACTGACAGAACTTTTGTGTGGTGAGTTTCATGAGAAAAACTTCCATAGGCTAATGTGTTTGAACCACTTTGGTCCCTAGCTGGTAGAACTATTTAGGAAGGATTAGGACATGTGGTTTTGTGGAGGGGGTGGGGTCACTTGGGATATGCTTTTGAGGTTTCAAAGGCCCATGCCAGGCCCAGTCTCACTGTCTCTCTGGCACCTACATATGGATCAGGATATAAACTTTCAATTTCTGCTCTAGTGCCATGCCTGCTTGCCTGCCACCATGCTATCTGCCTTGATGATCATTAACTAGCCCTATGAAACTATAAGCAAGCCCCCAGTTAAATGAATTTCACTATAAGTTGGGTCAGTCATGGCATTTCTTGACAATAGAAGAGCAACTAAGACAGAAGTTGGTACCAGGAACTGGAATATTGCTGTGATGATACTAACCATGTTATTATTTAGAGCAGTGGTTCTCAAACTGTGGGTAATCCCTTTGGGAGTCAAATAACCCTTTCACAGGGGTCTCATATCAAACATCCTACATATCACATTGTGATTCATAATGGTAGCAAAATAACAGTTATGAAGTAGCAACAAAAGTAATTTTATTGTTGGGGCCACCACAACATGAAGAACTGTATTAAAGAGTCACACCATTAGAAAGGTTGAGAACCACTGTTTTAGGAGTGTGGAAGACTTTGTTGCTTCAGATTAGGAAAGCAGTTGAACTTTGTAAGTAGGGCTTAATGGGCTATCCTAGTAGGAGCTTGGAAAGCAATAGCACTGAAAGCACTGTAGACTATGGAGGCCCAAATCAAGAGGATTCAGAGAAGAGCAATAGCAACTGGACTAGAAACATTCCTGAGATACATTGGAAAAATGTGGCTGCTTCTTATCCTTGTTCTAAATTTTTTTTCTGAAGTCTAAATTGAAGAGTTTTGGAGTAATATCACTGGCAAAGATTTCAAAATAACCTAGTGCTGACTGTTATATGATGAGCAGTGACTATTCTTATACAGATCTATAATGAAAAAGAGCAAGCAGGCAAGAAAAAAATAACAAAATGTATAATCTGAGGAGAAAAAGAGCACCAAGGAATGTAATTTTGAAACCAAATTTTGTGATCAGAACATGAGAAGTTTGAAGAAATACCTGAATCTAAATGGAGTGGTACCCATAGTGTGAAATCCCACCCAGCCAATCCTGTAATCTATAAAAGGAAATAAGGGATTGCCCTAGCCTAACAAATATTAACAAGTCAAAGCTGATGCAAATGTAATTTAGAGACTATAGAAAAATGGAATGCCCAGAGAAACTGTAGAAAGATGGGATACTGTAATTTCTAAAACAAAAAGTACCACTGAGAACACACACACACACACACATACACACAAAGAAAGAAAAGAAAGAAAAATAAAAATCAACACGACAATTACAGGAACCAACACAAACATTTCAATACTAATTTTAAATATTAATAGCCTTAATTCTGCAATCAAAAGACATAGGCTGACTAAATGGATCACAAAACAAAATCAGTGTAAGTTATCTACAAGAAACACTCCTTAGCTCTAAAGATAGAAGATATTTTAAGAGGAAAAAGAAGGCCAAATGTGCTCCAATTAAACAAGACCAGAAAATAACCCAGCATTACTGTTCAATGAAAATATTATATCAAAGAAGAAATAAAAATACAACTTTAAAACTAATAAGAAAAGTCTCTAAATTTGTATGTGAATCTTTAGCACTTTAATCAGGCTTTACTGTACTTCATGAGAATAAGATCTATCATTTTAGATAACTCACTTAGCTATAAAAATGTTCTGACTCCCAGGTACTGTTAAGTAGCTAGTTAGATATTAGTAGGCTTCGAGGACATTAGAGCTGAACTCCTTCCTGATTAACATCTTGTAAAACCAAGTCTAAAACGAATTTACTAGTCAAAAGAATAAGACTTTAGTCATATTTCTGGCCCTAGAGGGAGATGTGACATAAATGACTTGTCTAGAATAACATTAATAGAAAAGTATCTAAACATTGTTCCAGGAACTCTAAATCTAGTAGGATTACTATCTATTAGGTACCCAGAAAAGGGACAAGAAGAGCTCCAAGTCCCTTTCTCCAATCGTTCATCCAAACAGATTGGTCAATGTCCTGAACAGGAAAGACCTCTCAGAAAAAGCTATCTGTTCCAGAAATAGTGTAAATTTAGCCTAAAACATAGGTTGCACAATGACCCTTCATCCATTGTTCGTTCACTCCTTTTAGCCACTATCTACTTTTATCCCCTCGAGAATGTGCTCAACTTTAATTTGCGATAAATACTTGCCATTTCCTAAACTATATTCTGTGTATATCATCTAAATTCCTTCATCATACATTATGAGGACCAGGAAAAAAAGATTTTAGTGTTATAA
Source organism: Mus caroli (assembly GCF_978045245.1). Taxonomy (NCBI): domain Eukaryota; kingdom Metazoa; phylum Chordata; class Mammalia; order Rodentia; family Muridae; genus Mus; species Mus caroli. The sequence continues at coordinate 91,063,106 of NW_028227262.1, forward strand.
TAGTAAAAATGTAAAATTAGTTATGGCTTCTTAATTTTGAGATCAGACTTTTTTTGTTCTGAATTATATGACTTTTTGTTTAAATAATGTTTAAAAAAATCCATCCATAAAATAAAAATATACATGTATATAAATAATTTAATTAAAATTATTTGAATCAAATTAAGTATAGCCAACAAAGTAATCATCTATGAAATAGACCAGAGAAACCATTTAGTCACTTGTCATAAAGAAAAATATAATAAAATTAAAACCAACAAAATTAATCATAAAGTAGGCCTTTTTTGCCATTTGCACTGTTGTACATTGGATTAAATAATATTATAAAAATACTACATATTAAAGATCAAACCTTCAGACAGTAGTTCTTCAGCAACAAAACTATAAAACATCACATAATAAAACTGTCTAGTGTTTCAAAGGTATAAAGGTCACCATCTTAAAATAGGAGCGAATGTCAAAGTCTCAGCTGACACACCATAGTTCAGGAATGGAACAGAGTCCCACCTGTCCAACCAGTATATGCAGAGCAGTCATGAGGGTCCGCTGTCTTCAGTCCTTCTTCCATCTGCTGCAGAAGATCTTTGATTTTGGTCTGGATACGCTTTATGAAGTTGGGAACAATCTAAAAATCAAAGGAAAAAATGAATTAAATTGCACAAAAAGAGAACATCATGAAACCAGTAGAAAGTTGCACTGGACACGAGAGAAATGATCTTATTTAGCATATCACAGGTGACTAGAGCCTATTCTGGTTCTTTGGAGTTAATGTTTTAATGAAACAATGCCTTATGTAGATGATAACTCTTAATTATTGTCACAGAGAATAATTTGCAGAAATCAAGGAAAGGGAACAAAAGAAAAGCAAATGATTTGACTGCAAACATTTTTAGTCCATATAAGGAAACTAAGAAAAATTGGGTGATAGTTAATTTAGAATGTCAACTTGATTGGATTTAGAATCATCTAGGGAAGTTGCCAGTGTGTGTGTGTGTGTGTGTGTGTGTGTGTGTGTGTGTGTGTGTGTACAATTGTAAGTAGGTTTAACTGAGAGGAAACCTACAGTACATCTGGGTGGCAGCCACTCATTAACTAGTCTCCATGACTAAGAAGGGAAAGGAGGAGTCAACTGAATGCCAGCATTCTTCTCCCTGTGTGTGTGACTAAGGATGCAATGTGACAACCCATCTCAAATTCTCACTCTCCCAGGGACATGCCTTCTTGTCATAGTTCTTAAATAAAGATAGCAAACAAAGTCAGACCTAGTAGCACTTGCCTTTAATCCTGGCATGTGGGAGGTACAGAAAAATGATACAATTCAATGCCAGCTTTAGCTACATAGTAAGTTCAAGTTAAGTATGGGCTCTGCCAGGCCCTTTCTCAAACTAAAAGAAAAAACTAAGGGTTTCTACTGTCCCATCTGCCCTCACACTATCCCCTTTTGGTCAAAGATTATACACCCACATACCTTCAAGAGCCTGTTAGCCCACGTATCACTCACTGTACAAACTCAGTGAAGTTAGAGACTACATGCCCAGCAGCTCACACATGCACTTGGGCCATTCCATTGAGACCAGGAATTGTGTGCCAACTCATCTATCTTCTAACTTCCACTGCCACAACATATCATCAGTCTATGCTCATGAAGCCAGAAAAGCTTGCCTGCCATCTGACTCCTCCCAACCCACACATCCTTCAAGCACCCTCCATGAAAAGAAAAACCTGCCCCCTGGCTTCCACTGAACTGTGCAGCATCAACAGATTCCCTTGAGGTTTGAGACTGTACTACAACCAACTAACCAAGGTTCCTTAGCAGAAACTAACTACAGCTACCTACCTACAAGCAAACAGCCATTTTCTCTACAACTTAATTTCACATTGCACATAGTATTTAACCCAAAGAAGCTAAGTCCACAAGGAGCACAAAGCTCAAGCATACACTCAACACAGAAATGCCAGGAACTCATTTAAAAAGATAAGAGGAATCCAGATGCAAAATAAGTTCCAAATAGAAGCATCAGCCAGAAAAATAGTCTGAAGCACACTAAGACATAGTAGGAGTCAAAAACAAATCAGGTATAGGGGCCAGAAATATAGAAAGACATGGACACTGGTCCAGAATAGTCCTTAGAAACAGAGAATACAGGTATGAGACCATCCATTACAGAGCAACTCCTGGCAGTGAGTCAAGGCTTCTAAAAAATAGAAAAAATGTGCAGGTTGTCAGGTAGAACCAAGGAATCAGAGGCCCAACTGTTGGAGTCAGAAAAACTACCCTAAGAAGACTAGTGATAGATCACACTACCCTGAACACAGTCTAAACATGGAAAATGACACCTCAAATATGCTGCAGGCCTGATCTTCATCACAATCATACCTACCTCAAAGAACAAATGGGACAGAACAAATAACAATCAACTAACAAATTTCTGATTCCTAAAATCAATTAACATGTCCTAGTGTAAAGGCACAGACCCAGAGAAGACACCAGAGGATGGAAAGATACTCTGTGCTCATAGATAGGTAGGAGTAATATAGTAAAAATGGCTACCCTACCAAAAGCATTCTACAGCTCAATGCACTCTCCATAAAAATTCCAAAATAATTCCTCATAGAAACTGAAAAAAATCATTTTAAATTTCATATAGAAACACAAAAATCCTGGATAGCTAAAAATAATCCTGACTAATAAAAGAGCTGCTTGTAGGTATCTCCATCCCCAACCTCAAAATGTCCTATGGAGATATATTAATAAAAGTAACATATTATTGGCATAAGAACAAATATGCTGATTAATGGAATAGAATTGAAGACTCAGATATAAATGCACACAGCTAAGGACAACTGACTTTTGATAGCAAAGTCAGAAATACACATTGAAAAGAAGAAAAGAGAGAAAGAGAGAATCTTTAACAATTTGTGCTGGTCAAACTGAACAGCTATATGGAGAAGACTCTCTGTTTAGATCTATAGTCCATATTTCAGGTTTTGACTCTTTGTTTTTAGAGTTCTTTGCATGTTTTTGATATTAATCCTTTGGTAGATGTATAGCGGGCAGACACCACACCAACTGTGAGTTTCCTGTTCACTTGTTTCCTTCACCGTCCAGAAGCTGTTTATGTGGTTCCACTTGTCAATTGCTGGTCTTAATTCCTGGGCAAGTGGAGTCCTATTCAGAAAGTCCTTTCCTATACCTGTATCTTGTAAGGCAATGCCTATGATGGTTGTTTGTTTGTTTGTTTTCCCTTAGGCAACACAAGTATATAGTCTGGAGTAAAAACAGAAACCAGATGTTTTTTAAAGTAACATGGAGTGGCATGGATGGAGCAGTATAGAGGGGAATCATAGATACAGTGATATGAAAGGTAAATGGGAAGGGAGCAATTCGTTGAGAAGGAGGCCAATACAAAAGAAGAAGATGCATGGGAAGCAACACTATAAGTGTTTGAAAAAGCCACAAAGAATCAAATTATTTTTATTTACCTATAATTACATATAAAACATGTAAGTGTATAATACATATACATCCATACTTTTAATGAAGGTATGCCAGAGGGAAGCTCGGCAGCTCAGCTTCTGTGACTCTCTACCTTCTACAGCACACACAGCTTCCCTTACAGGTTCAGGTTGACTTCACACCACAGCTGCTGCTATCGTGCTCATCAGATCAGACTAGCATCTCCAACAAGCTCAAGTTTCCACTGCAGCGGAGGCTTTACGAATAGCCTCTCCTAAACTCTCTTCAGGACTCTGACCCTGCTTAATGGTGCCAAGCCTCCACATCTCCCCTTAATCCTGAGGCTCTGATGCCACATAAACCAGTACTCATAGGAGACTCTTACACATTACCAAGTTCAGTTACCAGCAAGAGACGCAGCCTTGGGCCCTTATGGATCATTGCTTCTCTGTGCTAACCCTGAGAAAATAATTCCAGATTTCATCGTAATGATGCTAGTCTCTTAATCATAGCTGATTCTTTTCATACCCAGCTAACCAGCATCAACACCCCAGTAAAGGGTTCATTTCAGTGGTGCTAATAGCTTGTTAACCACAATTGATTCTTCAGCCCCAGATGAGCAGTTCTTAGTACAAAATATAGCATATGAAGAGCCTTAATAATCTTTGAGGATCTGTGAAACTTTTCTCTGAAACCTCACAAGCCAGGCCTCTATCATTTGCATTTCTCACACCATTATTATCTTCCTGGTTCCCAAAACAGCAGCTCATCAAGCTCTGAATGCTCTCATCCCAAAGTCTTAAAAAGGCTTCTACAATCCTCCCAAAATCAACAGGGCCAGGTCTGTCACAGCAACACCTGATGAAGCAGGCACCAATTTCTGCATTAGGTTAGTTTCCATTGCTGTGGTAAACACGGTGTCCAACAGAGTTGGAAACACTCCATCATGAAGTGAAGTCAGGGCAGGGAATCAAGGCAAGAATATGAAAGTAGGAACTGAAGAAGGCACAGATGAATGATGCTTACTGGCTTGCCCTCCAAGGTTCTCCTAGCTTCATTGTATAAGTCAGGACTACAAAGACTGGACCTTCCTACTTTAATCATTAATCAAGATGATGTGCCCATAGTCTTGCCTACAGGCACTCTGATAGAGGTGTTTTCTCAATGAGGTGTTCTGTCTTCCCAGATGACCTTAGCTTGTGTCAAGATGACAAACAACAGCACACATACTAAGAACTGATCAATACTTAACAAACCCTTGTTGTGAACTGAGAATCATGGATGGGTTTTAACTTGGGTATTGAAATTTGGCATTGACAATTTTATAAGCTTTTAATCATCAAACATATATCATACTAAGTCTTATCCCTGTCAAACCTTGAAGAACTTACTTGGACTCTGTGTGCCTTGGTTCTAATTTTTTAATTTGCCTTCATTCTCTACCTTTCATTTTTAAAGTAAAATATTTTATTCATGAAATCCTATTATTATATAACTTTTTTCTTTTTAATCTTTTTTATCCAAAGTATAAACTTATCCTTACATTCTTGTCAACATTTCTCCATCTCATCTGTTTGTTTCTGGGTTATTTTATTTTTCTGAACAAGATGTGAATCCAAATTCCATACACAGTGTAAGTAGTAAGTTAATATTACCTTTATACATATTATTAAATTGTCATACTTCTTGTAAATCACTTTGTGGATGATATTTCTTTTTTTGCAATTCCTTTTTGTTGAAATTCTTTTTTAAATTAAAAGTATACTTTTTTATCATACAGACATCTACCTACAGACATCTAGGTTGTTTCCAATTTCTGGCTACTTTGAGTAGAGCAGTAATGAACATGGTTGAGCAAGTGTCTCTGTGGTAGAATATAGAGTCCTTGAGTATGTGCCCAAGAGTGGTATACCTGGATCTTCGGGTAGATCTATTTTCAACTTCTTAGGAACCGACACAATGATACTCATGCTGGGTGCTGGCTGCACACGTTCTCATTCCTAACAGTGATGGATAAGTGTTCTTCTGACTCTACTCCCTTGCTATTATGAGCTGTCATTTGTTTTATTAAGCTTGGAAATTCTGACTGGTGTAAGATGGAATCTCAAAGTACTTTTAATTTGCATTTCCCTGATGACTAAAGATGTCAAACATTTATTTGAGTGTTTCTCAACCATTTGTGTTTCCTCTTTTGAGAATACTGTTTGGATCTGTACCCATTTTTAATGGGGTAATTGTTTTCTTTTAGTTCTGTTTATTGAAATAGATTTTTTCACACATATATTTCTTAATATATTCTGATTGGTGCCCCCCACTCCTATGAGTTCCTTTCCATTTCCCCTCCTACTTGGATTCAGATCCTTCCTGTTTCTCACTAGAAAACAACGATCTAAGGAATAATAATGAAATATAGTAAGATAAAATGAAAACAAACATATTAGAGAAGGACAAAATGACCAAATAAGAGAAAGAACCAAAGAAAAAGCATCAGAAATGCATATAGACATGTGCACATGCGTGCACACTCTTTCTCTCTCTCTCTCATACACACACACACACACACACAAAGGAAAAGAAAAACATTGTTAAGTGAAGCCGCCAGCCAATAGCCTGCCAACCACAATGAAAAGGAGGTGAGAAGATGGTCTTTACCTTAGTAACTTTAAAATGACTGCATCTTCATGATAAACCCTGAGTTAGGACCACACAGCTAGCTGCAATATTGTGAGGATCTGGATTCCTCACCCTCAAACACTGTGTGAGATAAGTGTTTAAAAGTTGCTAAATTCAGGGTAATTTATTACCCATCATCAGATAGCTACTACCTAGAGCCTTGTTCTTATGTCCTTATATGATCTCTCAGTCCTAACAGTACAGGTTGTTCTCATATCTGCTATTTCTATATTCTCTAGAGTTCTCTTAACTACTTAGGAGACATTTTTCATTGTGCCAATCTCATTACAGTTTAATAACAATTCCTTACATTAATTTTCCTCTATCAGATTCAGGACATCTTTCCTCCTCTGATTAGATCCTCACAAAAAAAATTGTTTTCAAACCACCACAGATACCAATTTACCACTTAACTGTATAGAGATATCACAAGCCTTGTTGTTTGTGAGTTTTCTTTCTTAAACAAGTAAATTTGATATATTTTTGATATCATAATCACATTTGCCCAGAGATAAAAGATAAAAAGAAAACGACTCAATCTCAGTACTTTAAACTGGACTAAGTCTTCTTTGTGTGAGACTGAAAGTGAAAGTCACCTGCTGGCCATATCAATGCTGCATTCACTATTCTCATGGATACAGTTACTCCACCAACCAGCTGCCAGCATACTTCACTTTGTAGTGGGCATCTTTCCCCAGAGATACATACTTAAAAAGCAATGGATATTAAATGTGAATAATGCATTTTTAAATCTTTGCCATAGGTTTTAGTTGTAAAACAAATTTCAATAATAAGTAATGGATTAAAAACACACAAGAATGAGAAAACCACAGACCCAACTCTCTCTCTCTCTCTCTCTCTCATGAACATAGATGTGAAAATTCTCAATAAAATATTAGAAAATTAAAGTTCAGATAAAAAGGATATTCACCATGATCAAGCTGATTTCATTCCACAGATAAACAGTTGGCTCATCATACATAAGTAAATGTAATTCATCATATGAAGATGAAAATCAAGGTATTATCTAGCCTTGAACAAAATCCAACCCACTCTCATAATAAAAATCATGGAAAGCCTAAGGAACGCAGGGTATACCTCATCACAGGAAAGTTATCTATGATAAACCTAGATCCAATATCAAACTAAGTGACAACAACTCAAGACAGTCCCACAAAAATCATGAGTAGGACAAAGATTTTCATGCTCTACATTGCACTTCAGAGTGCTTGAGTTCTTAGCTAGGGTAATAAGATAAGGAAACAAAGCAATAGCAATAAGAAAAGTTAAAAGTATCTCTATTAGCAGATGATCAATCCTATGCATAAGTAATCCTACAGATGCCACAAAAAACAAACAAACAAACAAATCTCTTGAGAACTGATAAGCAATTCCCACAATTTGGCAGCATATAAACTTAACAGACAAAATCCATAGCTTTTCAATATAACAATGACAAACATACTGAAAAAGAAAAGCAGGGAATTAAACCAATTCACAATACACACACACACACACACCACAAGCATGCACACACAAAATACCCAGGAATGAATCTGAGGACATTAAAGACTTTTACAGTGAAAACGTTAAGACCCCAAGGAAACTGTAGAAGATACTAGAAAATGGGAATAGCTGCCACACATATAAGTTAGGAACATAAATATTGTGAAAATAATGATCCTATCAAAAGTAATCTACAGATTTGCTGCAAATCCTTATCAAATTCCAAGCAACAATTTATAGAAATAAAACATATAATGCTAAAATTGATACTGAAATTTAACACAGACAGCCAAACCAATCCTGAACAAAAAGATCTAGATAATAAATGCACTGAGTTTGGCCTGCTGAAAACAGCTCAGCAGACACCAGCTTTTCTGTAAGTGTATCTGTTGTTTCTCCATTCCCTCCATTGCTCCATCCCAAAGCAGTGAAGGTCATGGCAGCGTGGGAATATCAGACCGCAACATACAAAAGAATGAAATGATATCTTCATCTGTCACCCTGCACAAAACCCAAGACCAAAAGGATGAAGGAGCTCAATGTAAGAGTCAATATTCTAAAACTACTAGAGAAAAAAGCAGAGAGTATACTTCAATGTACAGGCATAGGTAAGCACTTTTCAAACAGTACTCCAGTAGCCTAGGCAATACCAACAACAGTCAACAAATGGATGGATCTCAAAATAGGAGAAAGTCTTTTCCAACTACACGTTCAACAAAAAAGGAGCATCTAGTGTTTAAAATATACAAAGACTTAAAAATCAAATCAAATTAAAAAAATAGCCCACCCTGGGCATCAAATTAACAAACAACAAAATGTTTAAAAATGGGCTATGTAGGAGTGGAGCAAAAGTTCAGCGATTAAGAACATTGACTGTTCTTGCAGAGGATCTGGGGTTGGTTCCTGGCCCTGCACAGTTCTCATAACTGTCCACAACTACATTTGCAGAGTCCAGCACACTCTTCTAACCTCCTCAGGTGCTAGGTATGTACATCACACATACACACAGCAGGAAAAACAATTCCATAAAATTATTTTTCATGGTGGAACCGTGCAACTGGAAAAAAAGTTCTCAAAAGGGAACTACAAATAGTATACATTTTCAAAAGTATTCAACATCCTCAGCGATGAGTGCCATGGAGATGGAAATTGCCTTAAAATTCCATCGTGCCTCAGTCGTCATCAAGAATACAAATAAGAAATGCTAGCACGGAAAGGACCCTGATATAGCTGACTCGTGTGAAGGTTTGCCAGTGCCTGACAAATACAGAAGTGGATGCTCACAGTCATCTATTGGATGGAACACAGGGCCCCCAGTGGAGGAGCTAGAGAAAGTACCTAAGAGCTGAAGGGGTCTGCAACCCTATAGGTGGAACAACAATATGAACTAACCAATACCCACAGAGTTCGTGTCTCTAGCTGCATATGTAGCAGAAGATGGCCTAACTGGCCATCATTGGGAAGAGAGGCCCCTTCTTCTAGCAAACTTTATATGCCCCAGTACAGGGGAATGCCAGGGCCAAGAAGTGGGAGTGAGTGGGTAGGGGAGCAGGGTGGAGGGAAGGTATAGGGGACTTTTGGGATAGCATTTGAAATGTAAATGAAGAAAATATCAAATAAAAATATTTTTTAAAAAAGAAATGCTAGGACAGGTGTGGGGAAAGTGGAATCCTTTCACACTATTGGTGAGAGTGTAATATGGTGCGGCCGATTTGGAAATCAATCTAAAGGGTTCTCAAAAGTTAGAAACAAAAACACCTTATGTGCTGAGCATGATGGAGTATAACTTTAATCCCAGCACTCGGGAGCCAACGGCAAGTAGGTATCTGTAAGTTCCAGGCCAGCTAGGGGATGGACACATAGTGAGGCTCTTGTTTTAAACACAAATAATACTTTAAGACCCAGCTATACACTCTTGGGCACATAGTCAAAGGATCCTTATCACTACAACTGGCACGTGAGGGTTTGGCCATAAACAAGCCATTTGAACTACACCCTCTAAGATTTAGGAACATTGAGGAAGAATGGTCAGGAAAAAGAAAAAAATCAAGAGCCAAAAGATAGGGGAAAAGAATGGAAAAATCCTAGACGATACAGCCAATGTGACCATGAGCTCAAAATTGCTATAATTATAATTATTTTTGCAGGATGTGCACAGGACAGGCCCTCCCAACAGTCAGTCACAGACGGGGAGGGGCTCACGGGACTATAATCCTTAATGCCAAACTCTTAGCAACAGACTGACTCTGGAAGAGGGGTAGCCATTGTCTTCAGTTGTATACCCCACTGAACCCACCAGGTTCCAAGGGACAGTTCACAGAGACAGTCCTGGTCAAGCCCCGGGGGGGGGGGGGGGGGGGGGGAAACAAAGACATAAATGGATGGGGTGGGGCAATTCATAGGAGAGGTAGCTGTACAGACGAGGGAAGGAGATGAAAGACAGTGGGGTAGAAGCAACCAGAACGCATTAAATACATGTATGAAATTGTTAAAGAAAACAAATCGGAAAAAAATTAAGAGGGCGTGACTTTAGCGTTTCTCCAAGCAAGGGCGTGCCCACAGGCAGGTGTGACAAAATACCTAACATCAATTTCACATTTTATTCCCAGGAACCATCACAGTGCTCCATCAGACTGTTTCAGTGTCTCATCAGGGGGAAAGCACAACCCTGCAGCCTTTCCCCGGCCGCTTGGGCAGGCCCTACACCGGGCGGGACGTACGCCGATGACGTCAGCACACCCAGGGCGTGACCGCCGGACGCTACCATTGGCGGAGGTAGCCTCACCCTCCCAACCGCTGGTCCCGGCCCTGGCAACCAACTCACCTTCCCGTTAGGGTGGAAAGGGAGGCCCGGGTCTTCCGTGGTGGGGAGAGGGCAGACACGGCCGGTTTCCTCCGCACTTCCAGCTGCGAGCCCTGCGGCGGAGGCGGCGGCCTCATAGTCTGGGAAGGGATTGGGGAACGACCGTTCCTCCATCTCTGCCTCTCCTAGGTGGAACTTGAGTCTCTTTGACATGGTCTCGCCCATGTCCGCGCGCTTTCCCTGCCTGAGAGCTCAGGGCACGGCGCGCAGGCAGGGACAAACCTCCTGGAAGGCGTTTAGGCCGGGGCTCCGCGGCGAAGCCTTCCAGGAGAGCGGTGGCTTGCACATCTGGATGCAGCTAGCACGAAAAAGCCGAACCTCCAGCCTTCGCCAGTCACGCCCTCCCAGCAGTGGCTCCCAGCCTGCCAGCCCAGCCCGCCGAACCGCAGAGTCTCCCAGTTACCCTCGCCTCTCCCGTGGCCGTGTCCTTCCGAGAGATTCTAGAGAAAACGCACACCTAGAGAAAAGCTCACGTTCCGGTAGGGAAAGCCTGTAAAGATGGGTTCATTCAAAGTGTGAGCGGTTCGCAGACCAGGGAAAGGCGCACCTTCAGACGCTCCATCACCAAACGGACTGCATTTCACCAGCCCAGCCTTGCCGCCCGTCAGTGTCCTCGGCCCCTGGTCGTGCGCCAATCACAGGAACAGTAGCTACTTTGATTAAAAATACCTCTTCTAAAGAAAAGAATTTCAAAACGGCCTAAAACAGTGAAAAGATAGCCTCCCGACGGGGGGCGGGGGGGGGAGATACAGTCCCTCCCATTCATCACCTCTGGGAGGGGGGTTGCTTGGAGGAGGAGCCACAGGCCTTTAATGTTTTGTTTTCATTCTTATTGTTTTGAGTAAGTACACATCTTTAATAATGAGAAATAGTATAGAAGAATAATTATTAAATCAGCTAAATATTTTATAGACCAGAGAACCCCATGGTCACGAGGTTAACATAATTGGCCAGCAGAATAACATGGATGGCAAAGAGGATACAAGCAAATAGATCTTTGCATTTCTATAATCACAATATACAAAGTCACAGCCTTCATTGGTTCTGTGGGGTTTTTTTGCACTGTTTACTAGAACCAAATCTGTGTAATGATTTAAAAGGAAATATTGTATTGCAGTCCTTTCATTTAGTAAATATTGGTACTTGGTGACAAAATGTTTCTGCCCTCTGGGCATATCAGGTTAGTAGGCAAGAAAATCAAGAATCAGAGAAGAGCCTGATGTATGTGATTCCCTTAGCCCAAGCAAGGTACATTGTTATTCTAATGCCAAAGGTGACATAATGAAACAATATCAAACAGCCAGGATTTCAGGCATTCCTGCCTTTGGCCTCAGAGTGGAGTAAAGTGGAAAAGGGTTAGGTTTTTATCCTGTCCCTCCCTTATCATCATATGTGCAACCACAAACCTCCAGTGCATGATCATGAAAGTGTAGATCAGAGTTAACAAGAGTCAGACTCTATTTCCTGGACGCCCTAACTAGCTAAGCTCTGCCACCAGCCTTAATATCCAATTAAGAGACAACAGTGAAAAGCAGAGAAAGGTTTGTTGAAAGTACCTACATTGGGGAGAGGGACAAACCAGAGAAAAACACAAGCAGGCAGTCTCAAGGACTCTCTCTCTCTCTCTCTCTCTCTCTCTCTCACACACACACACACACACACACACACACACGGCCTACCCAGCTTGTTGGTAGATCCTGACCCTTTCGCTGAGGATTAAATGATAGACCAGAGATTTATATGCCTGACTAAGCAGCCCAGGTCCAGATGGTCCAGCCCAGGTCTGGCTCAGCATTGGCCCAACACCGTATATGTATATGCTTCTCTACCTTCTGCAAGGTGGTAAGTCCTCCCACTGTGAAATCTTTAGGAGACAGTTCTTCCTCTGGCTAGCCTAAGTTTCAGCCTCTATTATGTTACTCACAGAGAAAGTCCTCAGATTGCATGTAGATTTATGCTATTAGTACAGCTGGGGTATGGGAGCCCAGCCCAGGAATGAACAGGTTCCAGAGAAGATGTAAGGCTCGGGCAAGGGGAAGGTTGAGTCAGACAGCAAGTCAGGGGTCGTTTGCAACACTGACTAGCATTCAGAAATGTATTTATATAAAGGTTTCAAAAACACTCCTGATTTCTCAGATATGGATCATAACCGTTTTGTTTTGGCCATGCGTTTCTACTATGTCCAGGTTTCTAGGTTAAGCACAGGTAGAATAGATGTAATCATCAACCCCATATCCCTATTCCTAAAATTCTGCAAATCATTTCAGCTTAAGCAAGCATGATACAGCAACCCATTCTTAGGCTGGCAGCATTTTGCAGTTTCAAGATGCTTAGATAGAAAATAGATGGAATCTGAGTCAGTCCAGATGAATCACTCTGCTTTAAGCACTATACTTTTAACTTTAATGGTCAATCATGTTACTTGCAAATTAGCCTAAGTCTGAGAAATCAGACTTAGGAATTGTTGTAGCTGTAATTTAATTTTGTGATATTTGTATCTATAATCTTACAAGAATTTGTTTAATAAAACAATTCTTTTGTTTCTAAATTAGTTACAACATTACAACAATCAGGTATAAACCAATCTTTAAAGGAATGATAAATCCTAATGCCTTACTCTTCTTACAATCTTTTATATCATTCTTATACTATGTATATATGCTGTTATATTATCCTAGTCATCCTAGCTTTTTGTTGCTGAGCTCTTATTAGGGGCTTAATATGTATGGCCCTTTACCTTGTATATTATATTTCTCAGAAATCTAAATATTCTGTATAAGTTCTGTGCTCTGATCTGCTGCCATGTCTCCTGTCCTGCTGAACCAAGTCAGCCTCCTCTGAGTTCATACTATTCTAGTTATTTTGTTTCTGAGTTTGCTTTAGGGGCAGATAGCAATCTTCAAGGCATAGAGAAGACTCCCAAGTAACATCAACTAAGGTTACTTCCCAGAAAGCAAGGGGTAGTACATTCAGGAATATTTCAGAGGTCTACAGAAACAATTTGTTCTCAAAATATTTTAGAAGAGCATGCGTTTGCTCCAATATTTAAAGGACTCAATTAACTTTGTGGTTGCTGTTTAGATGCAAATACTCCTAATTGTCACTATTTAGTCTATCATTGTCTGGGTATCTGCTATCTAATGACTATGGCACACCCCAAAGCTTACAATTTTTTTCTTCATTATTGTGTATTCCCAGCTCTCATGCTTCTCTGTTGACTTTAATTTTTATCATTACATATTATATCATGTATATAGGATACAATTAAAGAGTCACAACTTATCTGATTAATTTGGGGAAACAGGACTAAATATATTATTATTGGACTATCTATCCCTCTGGAAGTCTTACAAATGGATAATTTGTCCTTCAGAATGAAAGTGGCATATCCCCCCTTTCTCTCCTCCAGGCCCTCCCACACCCCTTTCCCTCCCAAGTTCATATGGGGTTTTTGTTGTTGTTTTAAAACAACTGAGTTCCTTTTAATGCTGCCCATATGTGCATGGGTATAGGACCATCTACTGAAGCTTGATCCAGACCCCATCCCTGACCTCCAGGCTCTTTACCTTGTAATCCAGACATTTGAGTGAGTGCCTGCCTGCCTGCCTGCCTGCCTGCCTGCCTGCCTGCCTGCCTTCCTTCCTTCCTTCCTTCCTTCCTTCCTTCCTTCCTTCCTTCCTTCCTTCCTTCCTTCCTCTTCCTCCTCCTCCTCCCACTCCTCCTCTTCTTTTTGCTCTCTTTCTCTTTTTCCCTCCCCTCCGTCTCCTTCCCCATGGTAACTTTCATGGTCTCCTTCCTTGGTGCCAGTGAACTCTCTGCCAGAGACCAGCTTGCCAATAAACCTGCATTTATCTATACTTTAATCTGGCTTGAATAGGCTCCTTTGACTGCCTGAGAAATAACTTATCAATATTCATTGTCTTAGGGTTTCTATTCCTGCACAAACATCATGACCAAGAAGCAAGTTGGGGAGGAAAGGGTTTATTCAGCTTACACTTCCATACTGACTGTTGTTCATCACCAAGGAAGTCAGGTCTGGAACTCAAGCAGGTCAGAAAGCAGGAGCTGATGCAGAAGCCATGGAGGGATGTTCTTTACTGGCTTGCTTCCCCTGGCTTGCTTCAACCTGCTCTCTTATAGAACCAAGATTACCAGCCCAGAGATGGTCCCACCCACAAGGGGCCTTTTCCCACTTGATCACTAATTGAAAAAATGCCTTACAGTTATATCTCATGGAGGTATTTCCTCAACTGAAGCTCCTTTCTCTGTGATAACTCCAGCCGTGTCAAGTTAACACAAAAAAACAGCCAGTACACTATTGCACGAGTGCACATATCTTGCCAGCCCAGTCATTGTAGCTCCCAGAATTCACAACTGGGCAATACAATGGTTTGTTTGTTTGCTCCCCAATAGCATATGTACATAGTATTATGAAAGCCGACCAGTACAAATGAAACTGCTAGTTAGGTACCAGCTTTGCTTCTACAACTCACATATGTGGTGTCTTCAAAAATGGGGTCTTACCATCAGACTCTGGGGGTGGGGCGGGTAATCAAGAGCAATATCAATAGGCTGTAACCTTTGGACAGGGGGTGTCTATAGAACTACACTGACCAATAGTTCCAAAAAAGGTAACCCATAACCGGCTCTGGCTCTCAGCCTTTTTTTTTGGGGGGGGGGTCGATATTTTATGGTATACATAGAATGTATACCATAATCATAGAGTAACTCAGTAAAAACTCCTTGTTCATAAATATATATTTTAGAGAAGCTTCTAAAGTAGTATGTTTCCATTAAAAAGGTCTTTAGTATTAGTTTTCTCCCTCACACTCTCCTCTACCCTGCCCTCTCAAACCCCACCTCATTTAATGCTTTCTGTTCCATTACTTCCTTTCCCCTTCATAGCACCTGTGTGAATAGATTTTTACATTTAGCAAAGCACCTTTGATGTTTGTATATTCTTTAAGTTTTTATAATATGTAATTGATCCATAATAAGCCATTAGATTTTAAAACTGGCCATACAGGGCCATTGAAGTATTTTGAATCAGGCTTTAGCAACATTTTTAGGGATTAGTAACCATTTGTATCTTTTGTAACTTTTTGGTGTATATTTGACCTGGGCATGATTAGGGAGGTGGGGTTATCTGTACTTTTGTTACTATATTGTATAGTTTTTGTATATTTTATGGGCCATCAATTTTTATATATTATAGATACCATATCCAGGTTCAAAATATGTTCTATTATAGAGGAATTATATATGATTACTTTATTGGGTCATTATTACAGCATACATTTTCATTTTGACTACAATAGCTACCTGTTAATTCTGGTGTTGTTGTTATTATTAATTTAATAACATTTTCTTAGAATCTTTGTCTATTAAAATAATGTCTTGTGTCTCTACAAATTTAAATTGTTAATTGGATATATGCCTATTATCCCAGATCTTATAAATATGTGTTTGACCTGGAGTTCTTACTGGTTTGGGTTTTTTTTTTAATATTTTAAATTTGGCCATTTCATATATTTTTTCTTTGTTTTGAAGGAAAGGAGTTCTCTAGAAATTATTTCAAGCTTGTAGTCCACATTCCAGGAATTAGTGCCTCGTTATTTAGGTTTAATGAATATGTTCTTTTTGAGTTGAAATATAACTGTGTTTAGGTGTATAGTCTGTGTTGGACATGTTAGATCTGTTGTGGGTTCTAATGTTAAAAGTAGAAAATGTTTCATTTCCTCAGAGTCATGAGCTGAGAAGAATTTTGTTATTAGTGTTATTTGACGTGATCCAGGCAGTTCCGATGAAATTTAAAGGTCTGGCATTTTGTCCCAGTGTGTTCCCTATAGTTTGCTGTTTTGAGGACTTAGTTGTTTATAGTAGTACTTTATCACATTCTTTCTAGTTATAATTGGTCTTGTCACATAGAACCTCCTCCAGAGATCATTAAAACTTTCTGGATCCTCATGATGGAAGTCCTGTGGTCCCAAGTGATCATTTACTATGTTGTTTGTGCTATTGGTCACAGTATTATCTAATGAGACTTGGAATGTTAACTGTGGTATGGCCATAGAGCATAATAGTATCTGTAGATTTACATTTTTAAGTAATTCAGGGTTCAGCTATTAGCCCTTCTGTCTGATTAATTTGTAAAAGACTTTAAAACAGTATTGTGGATGATTCTTCTGTGGTGCTTTATTATGTATTTGTGTTATTGGCGTCCTTTAAATATAACCCCATATCTTCTAGGAATATTCCTTAGCTTTTGGGTTTTAACCTCTGGCTCTGTAGGATGTGGATCCACAGAGCCTAGCACTATCTTGGGAAATGTCTTCCTTCTTAGTTTGTTCCTTACCTCTTCCTCAGAAGTAACATTTTTAGATGATTTTTCATGATCTGCTCAAATAAAAGCTTTTAATACAGTCAATTTTATAGTCCACCTGATATACAAGTAGTCAAAGGAGTATGGCCTGAGGCTTGTCTCGCTCTTTCTTCTGTCACTTCTTCTTCCTCCTCAGTATTTGTTATTTGTTTTGGTTTTGTGTCTTAGTTAAGGTTTTACTGCTGTGAACAGACACCATGACCAAGACAAGTCTTATAAGGACAACATTTAATTGGAGCTGGCTTACAGATTCAGAGGTTCAGTTCATTATCATCAGGGTGGGAGCATGGCAGTATCCAGGCAGGCATGGCGCAGGAGGAGCTGATAGGTCTACATCTTCATTTAAAGGCTGCTAGTATTAGTAGAATACTGACTTCCAGGCAGCTAGGATGAGGGTCTTAAAGCCCACACCTACTCCAACAGAGCCACACTTTCTAATAGTGCCACTCCCTGGGCCAAACATATACAAACCATTACAGTTTTGATAATCATTTTTCATGAGTTCTAGCTCTCCTATCTCTATCTCTTTGCATGGAGCAGAGGGTTTTCCTCCTTCAGCCCGAGCCACAGTTCTTTTTTTTTTTTTTTTTTTTTTTTTTAAGTTTTTCAAGACAGGGTTTCTCTGTATAGCCCACTGTCCTGGAACTTACTTTGTAGACCAGGCTGGCCTTGAACTCAGAAATCCACCTGCCTCTGCCTCCCGAGTGCTGGGATTAAAGGCATGCGCCACCACGCACAGCCCTCGAGCCACAGTTCTATGAGGCGTTTGAGGATGAGCTGTATTGCAAACCAGGCCTTGAGTACTGCAGTACACCAAGCTTAGTCTCTGGTCACGAAACCTTGCTGGGAGTGTTTCATTGTATTATTACCAGATAGTTCAATTAGTTTGAAAAGTGTGTATCTTCAGTTATTTTGCCAGTGGTCTGCTATTTATCCAATTGGATTCCTTCATGGAATCCTGACAACTATACCAGTTGTCAAGATCATGCTATTTCAGAAATGTTGGGCTGGGTGCAGGGGAAGAGGGCGGAGGGAGAGAGCTCACAACTGGCCAGAGTTCCTGTGCTTTGGGCAGGTGGAAGAGGGAGGACTGCTGGATGCTTTCCACTCGGCCGGATGGGCATCTGGCTGTGTGAAGCCACTGACTCTACTTGGTGGGAGGTGGTCAAGGGGCAGCCCCCATACCAGTTTCTCAGTCTCTGGCATCCTACACTGGATACAGCAGAGGAGCTATGAACAGAATGGGAGATATGGGAGGAGGGCAGAGGTAGAGAGGTTCCCACGCAGGCGAAAGTCTTTAGTCCAGTCCTTGATGAACAGAGACAGTGGTTTTAGAGCTTTATTGTAGAAAGGCAGGGGGAAAGAGAGAGGGCAGAAAGAGAGAGAGACCAGCCATGGCCAAGAGGAGGGAAGGGGAAAAGAGAGAGAGGAAAGGCTAGAAAGTAAGAGGTTAGGGAGAGAAAGGATGAGGAGACAGAGTAAGGGGGAGAAAGTAAGAGAGTGAGGGTAAGAGGGAGAGTAAAGAAAGTAAAAACTTAAGAGAGCGAGGAGGGGCCAAGTAGCCCCTCTTATAGTGGGCTTCTTATCTTGTTGTTGCTAGGTAACTGGGAGGAGTCTAGCCTGAAGATCAGAAGCTTGGGACATTGTCTACGTGACTACTAGCCACATGCTTCTCCTGTTGGTGCTGTGGGGATGGTAACTTTGACAGGAACCAGCAGTCCAGGAGACATGAGGGAACGCCTTCCGTCCCATATAGGTGGGAATTACCACCAACTGGGGTTCCCTGAGGTTCACAACCTCAGCTCCACTAGAGACCAGACTGTCTGTGCATAGCCCATTGTCCCACACAGAAATGTAAATGAAAACACATTTATGCCTTTCTACAATGACAAACTTTATTGGAAAACAATAAATTTGCAAGTTTTAGTGGACTCAATAACAGATTATTCTACCTACTTTGGTAATAGGGCCAAAGCAAATGATTGTTCTTTTACTGCAAATGGAGTCTGTATTGATTAGATAACAGATTTAGAAAGAGCCATCATGAAGAAGATGCAGCTGGAGGTCAGGCTACTAGAGTCAGGATTGAGAGTGAAGATGTAGTCAGCTGCAGGGATAAAAGGGAAGTCCCAGAAGGGCTTGTGGCATCTGGGACAGTTAGAAGTTCTCTGCCTGGCGGTCCCTGAGGCAGACACCAAGTATTCTGTGATAGGAGGTGCAGAGCCAGTGCCATACAGGAATGGGTGTTTGCCACTTTATAGGATCCAGGAGAAACTTCACTTTGGTGTCATATGTCTTACAAATTCCTGAGCTGGCTTCCATTATATGATTTCAATACACCCATATTCTGCCCCCCAGTCTCAATTTGCCCCCAATAAATGTACAGGGTGGCACCCTTTCTACAGGAATACATCATTTGTGCCTCATGGGTGGTGCTGGACAGATTGGGTTGTTTTCTTGTCCTCTCAGGAACACCATGATCCCCCACCCTTGAAATGGAGTGAAAGCTGCTTTTGTAATGGAGTCCCCCAGAATAAGCCTTAAAAACTGTAAACGCTCACTGTTTTCCACAATGTGAAGTGACTTAGAACTGATCATGGCCTGATCACAACACACAGTGTAGGAGAAAGCCCCATCTCAAAGATGGCACATGGCACTTGGCAAAACTGAGTCAAAGAAACAGTACTGACAGAACAAGTAGCTGTTACGGTAGCATCCCATCAGCATGCTGTACCTCCCTGTGTTCAGCTGCATAGTTCATCTTTCTCCCACCTTCAGCAAAGAAAATATCCTCAATGTTCAAATTTTCCGTGCCTGCAGAGTGTGGGGCCCCACCTGTTAATGACTGATACTAAGAGTCATTCTTCCCCTGTGAAGACCTCAGTAAATAATACAGAAACTGGTCCTCATGGAATGTGTGATGTGTGATATGTTATCCAATATAATGTGTGATAATGTAAGTATCTCTCCACTAGTTTCCTATCTTTGAGGGTGTTTGTAGCTGAATGCCTCCACTGCCTTCCTAACTCTGACTCAGGCCGTTCACATAGGAAAGCAGCATGGTCATGGGGCAGATTTAGTGCCTCAAAACATAACAGATGTTAAAATGTTTGAAAGGGAAATCTACAATGCAGTAGGGCTACAAAACCAGGAGGTTCTTTCTGAGGTGGTCTGATGACTTGCATGCAGACCCAATGCCAGCCTATTTGAAAGGATCCTTTTCCCCATGAGAACAGGTAAATCACCTTGTTCTGATTTTCCTTATATCCTAGAGAGAAAAAAAAATCCAAAAATAAGTAAAAGCACTCTGTCAGTCCCTAACTGCTTGCATCAATAATACAGTGATGTTTATACATATAATTAGAGATTAATTAGTCCCTGATATCGTATCACGAAAGACCAATCTCAGAGAGGACAAATAGCATTATAAAAGTTACCACCTATGAGGCTAGAGAGATGGATTAGCAGTTAAAAGCATTTAATGTTCTTCCAGAGGACCTGAGTTTGGTTTCTAGCACCCATATCGATTCACAGGGCCTATAACTATAGTTCCAAGTAATCTGATGATCTCTTCTGGACTACACACACACACTTACACATACACAGACACCACCACCCACCACATACACATGTTCATATGGACACTGACCAAAGTAACTTAGGGAGTAAAGGATTTCTTTGACTTAAATATCCCACTCACAGTCCAGCACTAAAGGAAGACAAGGCAGGAATTCAAGATCCCTAGTGGTAGGGATCATCAGAATAGAAAATCCACAGTGCAGCCCATGGACAACTGCAAGACACTCTTGGCCACTAGCGTAACAGTGTCCTCCAACTTCCCCTGGCCGTAGTAAAAAGACTGGGAAGGCGAAGGAGAGAGTTTGAGATGGAAAGGTGGCATCAGGAACAGAGATGAAATTATTTAGGGAGTGGAACTAAATACCACCCCACACCAACCCCTACACCACACCACCACTTAGCCCTGGGAAGTGAGAACATGAAGAAAGGAGAGTCATCCCAGGTGCTCTAAATACAACAGTCTAACTGCAGAGTGCTTAATGCATGTTTAACGCTCAGAAGTGAGTGATTTATGCTACAACTAACAACTAATATAGCCTAACCTTCATTGCTTCTGGGGGCTGCTCAGAAATGGTTTTTGTTTGTTTTTTGTTTTTTTGTTTTTGTTTTAATTGATAAGTTAGGAAACACAGGGACCTGGAAGATCCATTTCCCCTTCACCCAGTAAGAAACTAGTCCAACTGGCTCTCAGCCTACACCCAGCTCACAGCTGTAGAGACATTAGCTCTAAATTGTTTTAAAAAGATGTTTTACAACTTAGGACAGGGCAGGGTAGGCAAGCCTTCTGCTGAGTCCCACTCATGGCCTTAATGTTAGCATTCTTGCGATTTCCTTCCACGCTCCCTCATCATCTGGGGGACCTCCAGAGACCAGTGTCTTTTGCAAGGATATCAGAGAGCTTTGCATACATCTTGGGACAGGAGGAGCCTGGGCTGGAGAAAGCAGGTATGCAGAGGAGACATCTGTAAGGTCAGAGTTATCTTTTGCCAGAAGTCCAGCTAAGTGACTTCCTGCCTTTCTTGTTCCTGCCCTTTTGTCCCTTCCCTCATAGGTCACATATAGTGGCAAAGCTTTGAGGCAGAATATGTGTACTTTTTAAGAGCTCAAAGGATGAGCATTGACAAGATTTCAGTAGCCATATGGGTTCCCAGCAGACAGCTAAAGCCCCTCAGAAATGCCAGCACTCAGGAGGCCTTTCCTACACATTAACTCAATCTCAGCTGCCTCTGTTTGACTTTCAGACACTTCCTACTTGCAACTCAAAGCAAACTTTCTTAATGCTGTAACCCTTTAATAAAGGATGTTGTAATGACTCCCAACCATAATATTATCTTCATTGCTACTTCATAACTGTAATTTTGCTAGTTATGAATTGTAAATATATAAACGTCTGTGTTTTCCCGATGGTCTTCAGTGACCCCTGTGAAAGGATCCTCCTGCCCCCCAAAGGGGTCCAAGTCCAATCATGCATTAGACGTGCTTTACCATCGTACTCACAACTAACAAGCCTCAAGTTGTAAAAGCCTTCACAGTTTACGGAATACGAGAAAAAAAGCCATTTTCTTCAGGCTCTTAAATTTTTGCTTGTGATACTTACTGTAAGATTAATATTAAACCTGCTGTTGCCTCTAACACAATACGCTTGTGTTGAAGATTCCTTGAAGATAAAACTAAGTTGAAGCCGAGCTCCGTGTGACTGGAGTCCGGTCCCTGACTAATTGGCACCTTTGTGATTAGCCCTGCTGAAAAGTTGGACACCCGAATGAATACTGCTTTAGTTTACAGTTTTGCAAAAGCGGTGGAGCAGCCACTGACCCGGGGAATGTCGGTCTGCCCTCGGAACCACACCACCGACTCAAGCTGTGCTGGCGAAGCAATCAGCAGGGCGCCGGGGGCGGGGCCGGGGGGCGGGGCCGGGCGCCGGGGGCGGAGCGGAGCCGGGCCAGGGTGACCCCGCGGCTAGGAGTAGTGAGAGCCTTGAAGTTCCGAGCGCTGCCTCGTCAGCCTTCTGAGCCGCCATGCTGAGCGCCACGTGCCGCAGGCTCGCCCGGGCGCTGCGGAGGCCCTGCGCACTGTCTGCGGTCGCCGGGAGGTTTCTGCAGGTGCCCGGGGCCAGGCTCTGCTCTGACCAGAGCGAGAGGGCTGAGCAGCCCCACACCTTCCACCCGGCGCTGCTGCAGTTCCTGGTGTGTCCGCTCTCCAAGAAGCCGCTTAGGTGAGACTCACCTGCCCCCTTGGCCTGGGGAAGGATGGTGGCCCGTGGGCCCGCCAGCGGATCAGGAGCTCACTCCCTGGACGCAATCCGCCCGGCTGAGCCCTATGCTAGGGTCAGCCCCGCCCAGGACCCGCGTGAGCTTTTCTCTGGCTCGCCATTGGCTGCTCTTTACAATCTATCCTGGAGGCTTTAAAGAAAGACTTGGTTTCTGAGACTGGCGAGGCTCCAGAGCCTTTTGAAACACAGTATCAGGGCCAGCGTCCGGACCTAGGTTGGTTGGTTGGTTGGTTGGTTGGTTGGTTGGTTTCTTTCTTTCTTTCTTTCTTTCTTTCTTTCTTTCTTTCTTTCTTTCTTTCCTTCCTTCCTTCCTTCCTTCCTTCCTTTCTTTCTTTTCTTCCTTTGGTTTGTTTCTTCATTCTTTCCTTTTTCCCTTTCTTTTTAGTCGCATGCGCACTTGCCTGAGTGTGTGTGTGTGTGGAGAGAGACAGAGACTGGGAGAGAGACATTCAGATATGATCAAAACTCAGGGCAAATACTATTGACTTACTGATCTTTCCAGCCTCTCCATTCTTTGATGGGGGAAAAGGAGACAAGTTTCTCTCTTTGGTTTGGTCTTTCCTGGAACTCTTTTTATAGCCCAGGCTAGCCTCAAAGTTGTGATACTTTTCCTGAGAGCAGGAGCTCACAGGAGTTAACTGCCACCTCTGGCTTCAATCTTTTTTTTTTTTTTGTTTGTTTGGTTTGGTTTTTTTTGTTGTTTGCTTGGTTTGTTTTTTTTCTTTTGGTTTGTTTTTTTTTTGTTTGTTTGTTTGTTTTTGTTTTTTTTTGGTTGTTGTTTTGTTTTTTGAGCCAGTGATTCTCTGTGTAGCCCTGGCTGTCCTGGAACTCACTTTGTAGACCAGGCTGGCCTCGAACTCAGAAATCCTCCTGCCTCTGCCTCCCGAGTGCTGGGCTTAAAGGCGCGTGCCACCATGTCTGGCTTGGCTTCAGTCTTTTTAAAACGCCTATCATTCCCAGTTTCCTGTCATGGATATGAACCATAAAGGATCAAGGCAGATCCTGAAAGACCCACAACGTGAGGACTCCCCCATGTTCTAACTCAGGATAGGTGACACCCCAAATTACTCAGGAGAAACGGTCTTGATGCAAACTGCAAGAGGTTTAATCGGGAAAGACCAGTGCACTAGGGACAACTCGTATCCCACACAGGGATAGAGGAGTAGACCACGAGCTAAAGGGGTCAGGGTTTATAAAGGTAAAAACAGCAAACACCTGGCATTAGGCTCTAGAAAGGCAAAACTGCAAACACCTGGCATCCTGGACCAATGGGTCAGGTTCTTTATTTTGGACACAGGTCTAAGGGTTTAAATAATTTTTCACTCTCAGGAGCTTTCATTCCCCACTCTTTCTAGTAAATAGTTCTAATCTTAGAACTAGACATTATTTTCTAACACACATGGAAAAGCAGAAGCAAAATACAAGATAAGGGCCTTTCCACTGAGTCTCAAGGTTTTCTGCGTACACGGTGGCATCTAATGTAGACTGAATCTCAAACTTGGGAGCAATGTGGGGCTTGCAGTCCAAAGCAATTCACTGCTATGAAAAAGCTAAGTCATAAATTGGGAATAAACTAAAAAATAATAATAATAATATAAGAAACACTCTAATGGGAATAATTACAGATTGTAAGATGATTTTTCTAAAAGAAAAGGTTGGATCGGCCTATGCTTCTAAGACTAAAGTTACTGGAGGACTGGAGGAATAACTATAAATAGTGGATACATAGTGCCATTTATTGAGCATCAAGCCTTTCTAAGCTTTTAGTTTCCACAATTCGTTTTGTTCTTTTTCTCCCTTAGATATGAAGCATCGACAAATGAATTGGTTAATGAAGAGTTGGGAATAGCATATCCAATCATTGATGGGATCCCTAATATGATACCACAGGCAGCAAGGACCACACGTCAAAATGAGAAGCAAGAAGAAGCTGAGCAGCCCTAGACCCTGATTGTTAAAAACATAACTACTGAGTTCTCTTAATCCTGTACACCTTTAACACAGGGAGAGAGAGTTGGGGTGGAACAGTAATTCTGCCTCGGCCTGCTTGACTGTTCTTCCCCTGCCCTCTTTAGCAGGACTATTCTGATCTGCTTTTCTGGAGGAGAATGTCCCACAGGGCTGCACCAGCACAGACCACAGACAGACTTTGATTTTACAGTGTGCTCTTGCCAACCAACATGGCAGTGTGTGTGTTCTCCCACCTTTGGAACCAGAAAGGTCTAAAACTCTTTAAGCGTAGTTAATACAACCATACCCGGGACAGCACATGGATTAATAAGAGATCTGCAGCAACATCTGTGAAAACTACATATAAACCCATTTGATTTATAACATAACAAGATCTGTTTGTCTTATTTCTCTCAGGCTTAGGACCAGGAAGCAGGCTGTGGAAGCTTTTTCATGCATGTTATATCCTTGTTTTTTGAAGATTTCACTTACAACCACTGTCAGAGGAAGCATTTCAGTCATCAGCTGAGGCTTGCTTCAAATCCCATTCATTTGAAAGCTGGTGATTTCAAGTATTGTTTAGTTTCAAGGTCAATGGTAAGCTTAAGTGCTAAGAAAATTCTGACATTGTAAACTTGCCTTCAGAACTTTGGTATTACATGGTTACATCAATAATAAAACAAGATGCTCACAGTTTGCAGTGGTGGAAGGATGTCTGCTTGAATGGATGGTTTTATCTCAAGAGTCTGATAGGAAGAAAAAATGTGAAAATAGTTTATGTAACTACATTTTCTATACAGAGTCATTTACTATTCAAAATAGAATAATTCTCCAGTGAGGTCCCTTCAGTAGGTAAAGTCAGGAATGGGAAGCTGGTTATATCCTTTTAAGTTTAGTGTTTCAAAGTACATTCCAGTTTTTCTTGCCCTGGAAACTGTGATAAGTCCTCGGGCCTTTAACCTCAGTTTTCTAGAACTGTAACAGAACTGATTGAGGATGATATAGTATCTACTTTAGAAACATAGCCTGAGTTTTTCAGTCCTTCCCCTAAAGAAATGCAAGAATTGGTTATAAATGTAACTGGTTGCACATGCCCCAGCCCAACACCTTGTGCATGTTAGGCAAGTGTGTGACCACTGAAATCCTCTCCCCCTGATTTATTAATCTACTCTCTGTGTGGGGAAGAGCCATAGCATGGGGGAAGTCACAGAACAGATTGGTGGAGTTGATTCTTTCCTTGCACCATTGGGTGATGGAGCCTCAAGTCAGGTGGCCAGGCTCGGTGGTGAGACCTTTATCATCCTAATTGTCTCACTGGCCCTTAATTGATTCGAAATGAGCTAGCCTCCTAGACTAGTTTAATAAAAGATGTACATGATTCTCCCTGGGAAAGAGAAAATTAAAGCCTGTCATAATTGTTTCCTATTTTCAATATAAGTTGCATTCTTATATTATCCAGTGGCAACACAGAGCTGAACTAGATCATAGAGTGTCTCCATTCCTGAAGTGGAGTTTTCTCCATAAAGCTAGTGTTAACCTGATAAGTCAGTTGCAGCTTTTTTAACTTAATCATCTGAGCAGTTGTCTCTAAGGGAGCTCAGTATTTATTCTCTCATCAAAGAATCTACTTGTACAGAAAACCCTGGGTGCAGTTATTGGCGTAGTACAGAGTCTTTATTTTCAGAACCTGGAGAGGAGATAATAGCACAATTTTACAGCTAGACAAAGAAGCATTACAGTATCTACTTGAGCCAGGGAGTTCTTCTGAATCCCAGCACTTGAGATGTGCAGCAGGATCAGGAAGTCAGTCAAGGACATCTTGAGCTAGAGAACTGTTTATCAAAACTAATGAAGCCCATTGGGTCACCAAGAAGACAAGAAAAGGAAGGTGTTTCAATGGTAGGGGCATTAAGAGGGTACTGGGATAAACATGATCAGAATGCATTTTATGCATGGATAAAATTTTCTGTTCTATTTTGCATAATTAATATGCTTACTCAGAAAATAATAGCAGATATGTCTTAGTTGGGGTTTCTATTGCTGCCATGCAATACCATGATCAAAAGCAAGTTGGGGAGGAAAGGGTTTATTTGGCTTACATTTCCATCACAATCATCAAAGAAGGTCAGGACAAAAACCTCAAACAGGGAGGAACCTGGAGGCAGGAGCTGATACAGATGCTGCTCACTGGCTTGCTCTCTCGGTTTCGCTCAGTCTAACTACTTTCTTAGAGAACCCAGGACTAGAATGGCAGGTCGTGTCTCAACAGCACACTAGGCCAAGGCAGTTCCATATGGAAGAGGTTTTATTGGAAGGGAGAGACAAGGTAGTGGCAGAAAGAGAAGACGGAAGAAAGAGAATGAGAAAGGGGTGTTCTCCTTATTTATATGGAAAATGACGTAATAAAGGTAAACGTGAGAGGTGAGCCAAGTGGATGCTAGAAATATGGTGCCTGTTGGCAACCAATCTGCAGGTCACACTGTCGCCTATGTGTGTTATAGATTTGGGATGTCCTGATGCCAACAACCAGCCTATGGATGGAACCACTCAATGGGTTGGTCCCTACTCTATTGATCACTAAGAAAATGCCCTACAGGTTTGCCAAGAGCCCAGTCTTAGGGAGGAATTTTCTCAATTGAGGTTCCTTCCTCTCAGATGATTTTAACATGTTTCAAGTTGACAAAAACTATCCAGCACAAGGTAATACCAGACACATCTAGCTACCCATGTTTATTGTTTTCTGTGAGTCTGAATAAACTCTCAAGGGAACAGGACCCTTTCCCAAGAATAAAGTTTTAAGCTAACCTAACTAAGATAATGGCTGTAGTAGTAGGCGCAAAATTGCACGTTTGCCTTCATGTTTAATAAAAATAGTTTACACTACCCACATCAAGGATTCATTATATTTCCTCAATAATACTAAGGTGTTTTTTTTTCAACTGATGGTTTTATTGTTCCAATAGTAAGTGATTTAATGTTATTTTTAGTATTTTATTCATAATTGTAAAAGTTGACTAAGAAAAGGTCAGCGATACACAATATGTCCCATGAATTAAAATTCCTGAATATTCTATATTTTCATTCTTTGAGTCTACAAGGAGATAATATGGGCCATCCTTACCAGTTATTTCCAAATCCAAACTAGCTCCTTTCATCATTGGTAGTCCATCTTTTTAATAGGAAGACCTCTGAGAATCAGGAATTTAAGGTACTGTTGATTGACATGACCTCAGTGACTCCTGTTGTAGAAATTAAAAAGGAGTAACAGTGATAGGCTGAAGAATACATCAAATATATAGGCATATGTGAGTATATTCCATGATAGTTTTTAAAGTAAAGTTTTTAATTTTCACCATTAGCATTTTTGAAATATTGCCAATAGAATTAACACCTGATGCAAGTACACATTCCTGCTGCAAAGGGAGAAGGGTATTTCTTGTCATTGCATTCATCAGACTGTGGGAAATCTCAAGGGTTCTTTTTGCCATCAAATATTGCATACCCACTAGACAACTGATAATATGATGAAGTGGTAATCAAGGCAGATGAACTTCAACCCAAACAGCATAGAAAAATCCTTGGTCTTGGACATGTGTTCACTGGTGAGAATGTTCTCTAAGTTAACTCCAAGATGTGTGGCTGGTGTCTCATTAATGGCATCCTTGTTTGTGTTTAATGAGAGTCTTTATTTTATTTATTTTGCTTCATAATTCTCAATGTAAGAGATACATTTAAATTCTCATACACATTAGGAATGTGTCTGCAAGGTATTCAGTGCTAGAAAATAAGTGTTGCAAAATGACAGTTATCAGAACAGCACAGGTTTATGTCTGCTTAGTGTCTGGGTTGCGCCATAGAAGCCAATTGTTTATTCTCATCCAGCAGTCCTCAACCTGTGAGTCGTGACCTGCATTATGATTCATAGCAGTAGCAAAATTATAGTTTTGAAGTAGCAATGAAATAGATTTATGGTTTGGGGTCACTAACATGAGGAACCATGTCAAAGGGTCAGCATTAAGAGGTTGGACATAAGGTTGAGAAGTACTGGTCTTAGGTATAGACACTGGCCCAGATGTTTGGTATCCACACTAACATGGAACACTTGTCTTTTCTACCTTCATATCTGGTTCAGACAAAGTTCAGAATTTATCTTACATTTTACTACAGTGGACACATGAAAGATGTTTAATTCAGGATTCTGGACTTTATTGTAGCTTGATCACAGGGGAAGAAATATAAATGATTTCAGGTAGAATTGCTACATGACTAAAACTGGAGGTCCAAAAATGTTGCATACCTTCTTTCCTTGTAAAAGGGTTGTGTGTGTGTGTGTGCTATTAAAATTTTACTTATTAGCAAAAACAAAACAAAAATCTACAAGCAAACAAACAAAAACAAAAACCTGCCTTAAAATAGCATTTACACATTAGATCAAAATACAACAATCCAGAAAGTTGGCCTAAGTCAGTTTTCTTCACTACTAAATAACATTCATCTTCATTTTGAGAAAATTTCTGTTTACAAAGAAAATAAAGAACAAAATGTATAGATTCTAATTCGTTGGGCTGGGAGTTTTTATTGTCTAAAGTACCATATACTTCAGTTAGGAGCATTGAAACTTAATGTTCTGTAGCACAACAGGGTGACTAAACTTCATGACATTTTATAAAGTACAAGAAATATCCTTAACAAAATGTTTATGGACAGGGCCATTAGTCTCCTTATTTGATCATAGTACAATGTATACATGTATCATGCCCTTTGAGTATATGTAATTTTGTGTCAATTTAAAAGACACCTTATATTTTAGTTTGTTACATTGTATTATGATTGCCTGCTTTTTATCTTCTGTCTAGACAGTAAACTCTTGTTCCAATTTTGCTTTCCTTTGGGTGCTCGATTGAACCCCAGAACCTCCTGTGTGGTAGATTACCATCACAATATTTTTATTAGTTTATTTTTTAAATATTTATTTTATTCATGAATGTCTGTGTGAATATGCTCACACATATGCAGGTGACATGGAGGATCACAAGACACATCAGATCCCTTGGGTTTGGAGTTTCAGGTATATGTAGGTATTAGAACCCAAACTGTGATCCTTTGATAGAGGAGTAAGTGCTCTTAACTCCTGAGGCATCTCTCCTGCTCCTTGTTTGTTTGAGGCAGAACCTTTAAGCTCAGGGTGAAGTTCATACAAATCCTCCTGCCTCCTGGATGCTGGTTTTGCAGTCATGAGCCATCACACTTGGCTGTCACGACATTTCTAAAATAAGGCTTAGTACAAAGCAGGGAAGACATGACTCAGACAAGTCTTACTAATTTTTAGTGGTTTTATTTATTCTTAGACAGTCTTATACATACAGTGTATCTTAACCATATATACCCCCAATTTCACCCCTAACACATGGCCCTCCCACCTTCCTATCCTCCCCCCTTTTTAAAGTAACACAGTGAATTCAATTTGTGATGCCTGAATAAGCACAAGGAGCATATCAGCAAGTCTTACCATTTCAGCCCAATTAACATCTCAGGTTCATCTTGAGAATAGGAAAACCTTTTGTTTATATAGAATTGTTTGGATCAGGGTTGAAGAGATGGCTCAGTGGGTAAAAGTACTTTATCAAGCATGAGGACACCATTTCAAATGCCTAAAATCCATATTTTACAAAGTGGGTATAGTTACAAAACCTCTGTAGTCATAGCACTGCAGAGTGCAGAGACAGGTTAGGTAGGTCTTACTGGCTGGTAGCCTAGCTCCAGATTCAGTGGAAATGCCTCAATAGAATAACACAGTTATACAGTGTATAACAAAGTAATAAAATAGACTATGCAGTGACCTCAGACTCCATGTGCATGCACCCAGGCACATGTGTATCTACACATAAATAGATATATAACATATACAAAAAAAGTTCAGATTTTGAGCATCAAGATGAAATTTACATGTGAAAGATCTTTATAAAGAATTAAAAGGGTACACAGGTCCTGCCAGGAGAGAGCTGGTCTCCCAGAAGTGCCCTCACTCCTGAGCTCAGAGGTGAGATCTCCAATAACTGTCCAAAGCAGGACCAGCCAGGAGCACACAAGGCACAGGAACAGTGGAGCAGATGGAAGTCTCCATCTGCACCTGGGAGCTGGGGTTATTCCATATCCCTCTGTGTACAGGTGCTGCTCTAAGAGAGCTGGTCTACCAGCAATGTTGACACAGGCACACAGGAGGGACAACCTCCAGCCAGAGACAGAAAGACCAACTAGCACCAGAGAAAACCAGATGGCAAAAGGCAACCACAAGAACTTTACCAACGAAAATCAAGACTACTTGGCATCATCAGAATCCAGTTCTCCTAACACAGCAAGTCATGGATACCCCAACACACAAGAAAAACATGATTTGGATTTAAAATCACATCGTATGGTGCTGATAGAGGACTTTAAGCAGGAGAAAAAATAACTCCCTTAAAGAACACAGGTTAACAGGTGGAAGCCCTTAAAAAGGAAACAAACAAACAAAACCCTTAAAGATTTACAGAATAAACATAACCAAACAGGTGAAGAAATTGAACAAACCCATCCAGTATCTAGACATGGAAATAAAAACAATAAAGAAATTACAAAGTGAGACAACCCTGGAGATAGAAAACCTAGGAAAGAGATCAGGAGTCATAGATGCAAGCATCACCAACAGAATACAAGACATAGATGAGAAAATTCTCAGGCTCAAAATATACCATAGAAAACATTGACACAACCATAAAAGAAAATGCAAAATCCAAAATGCTCCTAACCCAAAACATTGTGTCAAGAAATCCAGGACACAATGAGAAGACCAAACCTAAGGATAATAGGTATAGAAGAGAGTGAAAATTCCCAACTTAAAGGGCCAGTAAATATCAACAAAATTATTCAAGAAAACTTCCCTAACCTAAAGAAAGATGCCATGAACATACAAGAAGCCTACAGAACTCCAAATAGATTGGACCAGAAAAGAAATTTCTTCCTTCACATAATAATTAAAACACCAAATGCACAAAACAAAGAATATTAAAAGCAGTAAGGGAAAAAGGCAGACCTATCAGAATTACACCACACTTCTCTTCAGAGACTAAGAAAGGCAGAAGATACTGTGCCAATGTCATACAGACCCTAAGAGAACACAAATACCAACCAAGGTACCTACTATACACAGCAAAACTCTATTACCATAGATGAAAAACCAAGATATTCTATGACAAAACCAAATTTACACAATATCATTCCAATTTACACAGTATCTTTCCACAAATCCAGCTCTTCAAAGAATAATAAATGGAAAATGCCAACACAAGGAGAGAAACTACACCTTAGAAAAAGCAAGAAAATAATCTTCTTTTAACAAACCAAAAAGAAGATAGCCATATAAATGTAATTCCACCTTTAACAACAAAAATAACAGGATGCAACAATCACATTTCCTTAGTATCTCTTAATATCAATGGACTCAATTCTCCAATAAAAAGACATAGACTAACAAGCTGGATACGTAAATGGGACCCAACATTTTGCTGCATACAGGAAACCCACCTCAGTGACAAAGTCAGACAATACCTCATAGTAAAAGGCTGGAAAAAAATTTCCAAGCAAATTGTCCCAAGAAACATGCTAGAGTAGCCTTTCTAATATCAAATAAAATTGACTTTGAACCTAAAGTTATCAAAAAAGATAAGGAAGGACACATCATATTCATCTAAGGAAAAACTTCCTTAACCTAAAGAAAGAGATGCCAATGAAGAAGAACCAAGAAGAACTTTCAATTCTGAACATCTATGCTCAAATCAAGGGCACCCACATTCTTAAAAGAAACTTTACTAAAGCTCAAAGCATATATTGCACCTCACAAAAAATAGTGGGAGACTTAAACACCCCACTCTCATT
Organism: Mus caroli; assembly: GCF_978045245.1. Taxonomy (NCBI): domain Eukaryota; kingdom Metazoa; phylum Chordata; class Mammalia; order Rodentia; family Muridae; genus Mus; species Mus caroli. The sequence goes on from NW_028227262.1 coordinate 91,095,702, forward strand.
AATGAACAGATTATGGAAACAAATTAAGCAGAGACACAGTGAAACTAACAACACAGTGAAACTAGCAGAAGTTATGAACCAAATGGACTTAACATATCTATAGAACATACTACCCTAAAACAAAAGAATATACCTTCTTCTCAGCACCTCACTAAACCTTCTCCAAAAATGACCATATAATCTGTCACAAAATAGGCATCAACAAGAAGATGGAAATAATCCCATGCATCCTATCAGATCGCCAGGGACTAAGGCTAGTCTTCAATAGCAACAAAAACTACAGAAAGCTCAGATACATATGGAAGCTGAACAATGCCCTACTTAAGGATCACTTGGTTAAGTAAGAAATAAAGAAAGAAATTAAATACTTTTTAGAATTTAATGAAAAAGAAGCCACAACATTCCTAAACTTATGGGACACAATGAAAGCAGTGGTAAGAGGAAAACTCATAGCTCCGAGTGTCTCCAAAAACAAACAAACAAACAAACAAAAACAGGATAAAGCATACACTAGCAGGTTGACAGCACATCTGAAAGCTCTAGAAGAAACAAACAAACAAAAAGCAAATACACCCAAGAAGAATAGACAGCAGGAAATAATCAAACTCAGGGCTGATATCAACCACATAGAAACAATGAGAACTATATAAGGAATCAACCAAACCAGGAGCTGGTTCTTTGAGAAAATAAACAAAATAGATAAACCCTTAGTAAGGCTAACCAGAGGGCATAGAGACAGTATCCAAATCAACAAAATCAGAAATAAAAAGGGAGACATAACTACAAAACCCAAGGAAATTAAAAAAAATAATCATTAGATCCTACTACAATTGCCTATAGTCAATGGAACTGGGAAATCCAGATGAAATAGACAATTTTCTAGACAAATACCAGGTACCAAAGTTAAATCAGGATCAAATACACTATCTAAACAGTCACATAACCCCTAAAGAAATAGCAGTCATTAATAGTCTCCCAACCAAAAAAGGCCAGGACCAGATGAGTTTAGTGCAGAGTTCTATCAGGCCTTCAAAGAAGACATAATACCAAAACTCTTCAAACTATTCCACAAAAAAGAAACAAAAGGAACACTACCTAATTCATTCTATGAAGCCACAATTACTCTGATACCTAAACCACACAAAGACCCAACAAAGAAAGAGAACTTCAGACCAATTTCCCTTATGAATACCGATGCAAAAATACTCAATAAAATTCTCGCAAACCGAATCCAAGAACACATCAAAACGATCATCCATCATGATCAAGTAGGCTTTATCCCAGGGATGCAGGAATGGTTCAGTATACAGAAATCCATCAGTGTGATGCACTACATAAACAAATTCAAAGAAAAAAACCACATGATCATTTCATTAGATTCTGAGAAAGCATTTGAGAAAATCCAACACCCCTTAGTGATCAAAGTCTTGTAAAGAACAGGAATTCAAGGTCCATGGCTAGAACATAGTAAAAGCAATATACAGCAAATCAGCAGCCAACATCAAACTAAATGGAGAGAAAGTTGAAGCAATCCCACTAAAATCAGGGACTAGACAAGGCTTCCCACTCTCTCCCTATCAATTCAATATAGTACTCAAAGTCCTAGCCAGAGCAATTAGACATCAAAAGGAGGTCAAAGGGATACAAAATGGACAGGAAGAAGTCAAAATATCACTCTTTGTTGATGATATGATACGTAAGTGACCCCAAAAATTCCACCAGAGAACTTCAAAACCAGATAAACAACTTCAGCAAAGTGGCTGGATATAAAATTAACTCAAACAACTCAGTGTTCTTCCTCTACTCAAAGGATAAACTCGCTGTTAAAGAAATTAGGGAAACAACAACCTTCACAATAGTCACAAATAATATCCCATACCTTGGTGTGACTCTAACTAAGCAAGTGAAAGATCTGTATGCACAAGAACTTCAAGTCACTGAAGAAAGAAATCAAAGAAGACCTCAGAAGATAGAAAGATCTCCCATGCTCTTTGATTGGCAGAATTAGTATAGTAAAAATGGCCTTCTTGCCAAAAGCAACCTAGAGATTCAAGCAATCCCCATCAAAATTCCAACTCAATTCTTCATAGAGTTAGAACAAAATTCAGGAGGAAATATGGAGACCAAGTGTGGAGCAGAGACTGAAGGAAAGGCCCTCCAGAGACTGCCCACAGGGGGATCCATTCCATATAGTTACCAAACTCAGAAACTATTGTGGATGCCAAGAAGTTCTTGCTGAAAAGGAGCCTGTTATAGCTGTCTCCTGAGAGGCTCTGCCAGTGCCTAACAAATACAGAGGCAGATGCTCTCAGCCAACCATTGGACTGAGCATGGGGTCCCCCAATGGAGGAGTTAGAAAAATGACTGAAAAAGCTGAACTGGTTTGCAAACCCATAGGAAGAACAACAATATCAACCAACCAGACATCCCAGAATTCCTAGGGACTAAGCCACCAACCAAGGAGTACACATGGAGGGACCCATGGCTCCTGCCGCATACATAACAGAGGATGGCCTTGTCAGACATCAATGGAAGGTGAGGCCTTTAGTCCTGTAAAGGCTCGATGCCCTAGTGTAGGGGAATGGGAAGACAGGAAGCAGGAGTGGGTGGGTTGGTGATGGGGGCGGGGAATAGGATAGGGGGGTTTTGAAGGGGAGACCAGGAAAGGGGATAACATTTGAAATGTAAATAAAGAAGATATAATAATGTATATAAAATAATAATAATAATAATAATAAATTAAATGAGCTAATTATGGTAGGACACACCTTTAATCCTTGCATGCAGGAGGCAAAGGCTAGTGAGATGGAGAGCAGCCTGATTTACATAGTGAGTTCCAGGATAGCCAGGGTTTTGTAGAGACTCTCTGTCTCATTAAATAAATAAATGAATGAATAAATGCATAGATAAATAAATAAATAAATAAATAAATTTGAATTGTGTAATGATAGTATATGAAATTCAACAAACAAGTTCTCCAGTCAAACAAGCCTACAGTTAAAATTATAAAACATAACTTGTTCCATGGACATACTGCATTTGAAACATTTAAGAAAACTGTAGTCAGAACAGTGAGCTGTTACTACCTAGACCACCAACAATTTTCTTTTCCCATCTCAGTTCAGAGAAATGGCCACTACAGAAGATGTAGTCAAGAATCTAGAACCCCTTCCCTACGAGTTATCAGATAAAGGTTAAAGTAACTGCTTGGAGGTCACCAGAATAATTGTGTAATTATTAAAGACAATATATGCATGTATTTCTCCAACTGATTTTTGGAGCAACTGTAGAAAACACTATATAACTCTGTTGGGAGGCTATAACATAACACTCTTGCTATTAACTGTGTGGGGGGATTAGATGTGAGCAAAGCTGTAATTAGAGCAAGGAAATGATACCAGATGGTAACAAATTCACAGTGACACAGAAGAGAATCAGAAACCATAAAGGTAATGTAATCAATTCTATAAACATACTTGCTTCTTAAAATAACCTTCAAAAATGCCAAAAGAGAAATCTAAACAAGAAACCAAAGGACCAATAGGACCCCTCAAAAAATGTCCAAGAAGGATAAAAAGGCTACAAAAATAACATTGAATTAGAGTTGGGTATGGGGCCTGCTCTTAAATTTGGTTACGTTACCCAGTGAGACTCCCTTGGAAAAAGAACCTGATTTTTCTTTTGCCACTGGATATGAACTACATACAGATAGCTTCCAGGTTGTGGATGTGACCTGTGCCTACTTTCCTTTGTCAATGCTGGGACCCTGTGCATCTTGTGCAGATTTTATGTGTGCTGCCACAGTCTCATTAGACTTTTGTGTCTGGAAGAAACTGTTTTCTTAGTGTTATCCATCACCTCGGGTTCATATAATCAATCCATTTATCTTCTGCATAGATCCCTGTGCCTTGAGGAAGGACTTTGATGAAGGTATCCCACTTAGGAGTGAGTGCTCCAGAGAATCTCATTCTCTTCTTGCTTTCCAGTTTTGAGTTTCTTCATTAGTTCCCATCTTCTGAAAGAAGAGGCTTCTCTGATCTGGCCTGAGAGAGGCACTGATATATAATTGTATATTATTAGAAGTCATTTTATAGCTATGTTACTTTAGTAGAATAATAGTATTAGGCTTTTCCAAAAACCCATGACCTACTTAGTCTCATGTTCTTGGCCACTTTAGCAATGGTATCAAGTAGTCAGATATGGATTCCAGCTCATGCAGTGGGCCTTAAATCTAATTAGAAAGTGCTTGGTTTCTCCTGTAACATTTGTGCCACCATTGTACCAGTATATCTTGCAGGCATGTGGTTGTAAGTTGCAGGGTTTATAGTGGAGAGTTATTTATGATTACAGATTACCTTCCAGGTATGGACAGTGCCTTCCAGTATCATGAACACTAGTCACTAGGACTGAAGCTTCTAGTTAGGTACCAGGTCAACTTCTGTGTATTCAGTAATGTAGGTGTTTTTAAATATAGAACATTATCATCAGGTTGTAGAGAGCAACCAATAGCCTATGTTGTTTGGGGGGGGGTGTCTCTTTACTGCTCTGGTGCTATAAGAAGATACCATGACCAAAGCAACTTATAAAAGGAAACATTTAATTGAACCCTTGCTTACAGTTTCAGAGAATTACTTCATGATCATCATGGTAGGGAATGTGGCAACAGGCAGGTAGATATGGCACTGTGGCAGGAGCTGAAAGTTCACATCTGTCTCATAAGACTGGGCCTGGCATGACTTTTGAAACCTCAGAGCTTACTTCCAGTGACACACCTCCTCTAATAAGGCCACACTTTCTCAAAAAAGACCATACTTCCTAATCCTTCCCAAATGGGAAGTTCCACTATGTGGGAACTAAGCATTCAAATATATGAGTCTATGAGAGCCATTCTCATTCAAACCACCTCAGGAGCATTCCAGTGGGTCACTTTAGCCAATGACTCAACAAGATGTAAACTATTTCTAGCACTGGGGGTTTACTCTGTGCCATAAGGTGCCATAAGACAAGCTGTAGCAATGTCTCCCTGTTATTTGGTGACTCAATTTATATTTCTTTCATATATATATTGAACTACTGTGATGAAAGTATATTCTTTTGTGTTTAGCTGGAATGTACTATAGTTGTCTGATAAGTTCATTTATTTTGTGATTTTACGTAATTCCAGCATTTCTGTTTAGCTTATGTCTGTATGACATGCCTGTTGGTGATTGTGGGGTAAAAAAGTCACCCACTATCACTGTGTGAGAGTCAATATGTGGTTTTAGCTATAGCAGTGTTTCTTTCATGAACGTGCTCTTGTTGGTTTCTTCCTTTAGTGATTGTGTAGTGTAACCTTCTGATTAGTTTTAGTTCAAAGTCTTTTTTTTTTTTGGTCAAAATTTAAGATAGCAATACCAGCTTGATTCTGGATTCATTTGCTTGGAATTTTTTTTCTATCCTTTTATACTGAAGTGATCTCACTCCTTGGTGATAGGGTGTTTCCTGGATGGGGAAAAAAAGACGATCCTGTTTTCTAATCCAATTGGTCAGTCTGTCTTTTTATTGGGGAATTGAGACTATTAATATTAGGAGTTAACAATGAGAAGTGTGTATTGATTCATGTGATTTTGTTACTGTTGTTGTGGTTGGGCCTTTCTTCCTACTTTTGATTCAAATGTTCAGGATCAGGACAGCAAAATGTTATTCTAATATTTTTAAAACCTTCCACTGGTATCTGTAACTTCTCATTTGAAACACTAAAAAGAGAAAGAAAACTGGACTATCTATTCCCATGAACACTAGTATTTTCTTTTTAAAGAATGAATATCTTTCACTGAACATACTTTCTTGACAGCCCTTGACATACAAAATCCTACAATAAATATTACAGTGGGACTATTAAAAATCTATTATTTCCATTGCATTCATGCATCAATCACCTTGAAGCCAGGTTGGGGATATTGTACCCTCCATCTATAAGGCACCCTGTTCACAGGTCTCAGTGGATGCCAGAAATGTCAATAGCCTGAAACTGTAGGTTATGTTTTCCTATGAGTACACACATTTTTATAAACATTCAAATTTTTACTTCAAGAAAATATTAAGTGTATTAAAACTTCCCATATCACTACTAATATACCATGGAACAATAACTAAATCAGGGGTAATTGAACACAGGCACTGTGATACCTCCCTGTCAGTGTGGGAAAACTAAAAGATGGTTTATATCTTGGGTGAAACAGAATAAGATGGCATGTGGTTTCACCAAACTACTTAGACTGTTCAACAAGTTAAATTGGATGAGATGCTTGTTTCCATTTAATAGTTTTCGATTGTAGGTAGGCTGCGTACTAGGTTAAACTATGGAAAGTGAAACCACACTTCGACATTTGATTCTTGTGTAGAAAAAGACAAGCAGGGGGGAAAAGGATAAGTTATAAGACAGGGAAGAAAGAAAAACTTTCCCTGGACTATAAATGACCTACATCACGGAAAAATTACAGCATTATGGGAACAATGGCCAAATGTCCCATTCTGAACTAAATGTTCAGAAATAGGCTAAACCCTCACAGAACACTCTATAATTCTAAGTGCATTACAACATACATGTGATTCATACAGATAAGAAAAAGAAGATAAGTGTTTCTCAAAGGTAAGGCTGAGAAAGCCATTGAGTCAGTCACAGGGAAGTCACTGGTGAGATGTGGAGGTACATGAGCCTTAAAGGATTCAACTCTGCTCTGTAGGTGGAGCCAGCTAACCCTCTTCACTCTGTGACCTGGTGCCCTCCTTGCAGAAAACACCAAGATCTCAACAGATTTGTTTTAATGACTCAGTATACCACAGAAAGGACAGAGAAATGCCAAATGATGACCAAATCATGTGCTGACACTAAGTGAAATGAGCCAGAGGCATGAAGGCAAGTAACATGTTCCCTCTAATATATGCAATTTAGGAAAGCACAAAGAAAAGTATGGAAGTACAATAGCCAATTAAGGATAAAGAAGGGGGATGTAAGAACAAAATCTAATTTTAAAAAATGACTTATTATTTTTATGTGTATGAGCATTTTGTCTACATGTATGTATGTGCACCAAATGCATGGTTGATGTCCAATGACATCAGAGGAGTGCATCAGGTCCCCTGGGACTGGAGTCACAGAGGGTTGTCAGCTGCTATTCGAGTACAGGGAATCAACCCTAGGTCTTCTGAAAGAATAGGTTCCCTTAACTGCTCAATCACCACCTCAGAGATAATAGGGGTTGGATATGCTCAAAACCCATTTTCTATTTATGAAAATGTCAGATTGAAACCTGTTACATGACACAAGTAATGTATGCTAATTAAAAATTTTAAAAAAGGTAAGTGTGATCAATAGCTCAGACAAAATGACAATATGAAAATTTTCATGAGGATACTAAAATTTTACACCTTGAAAAGTATAAGAACTAAAGTTAAAAACATAGAAAACTTAATGTATGCCAAGAGGCTAGAGAACTGGAAGGTGTCAGAAAACCCCATGAAGCAAAGTTAGGCCAGGACAAGAGCACACACAACTCTCAGCTGGAGAGAGCACACACAACTCTCGGCAGGAGAAAGCACACATACCTGGAGAGAGCACAAGTACCTGGAGTCCTAGATGTCGAACTCACAGGCAGTTGTGAAAACAGGCACTCTCCTACATCTGAAAACCAGAAAAAGCCAAATTGTTCTCACAACTGAAGAAATCAAGATAGAATTAAAAAAAAAAAAAGAAAACCAAAGTACATTAGAGTAAAACTACCTGAAAATTAAAATTTAAGGGGAAAACTTCCAAAGTGTCCAGAATAAAGACTTGTTTCAAAAGAAGCCAGGTGTGGTGGCACACACCTGTAGTACCAGCTACCAAGCACCGAGGTAAGAGGATCTCTTGAACCCATAAGGCCATAAGGCTGGCCTGGGCAAAAAAGAAGACTGTCTCAAAGAAGAAAACAACAAGCACTCATAAAGTTTGTTATAAACTAAAACAAAAGCAAGCAACCCATTTATTATAAGCTGTTGATAATAGGCCTTAAATGTAAATGTACAGAAATAATTAAGATCAGGATTGGGAAGAAGGCTTCATGGGCAAACTATTTGCTATATAAGTATGAGGACCTGTAGTTGGTCCTACATCCCAGCTTCCATGTAAGAGCCAAGAGAGGCAGATTCTAGATGGGACAAAGTAGTCTAGGTTCAATAAAATCTGTCTCAAAAAGTTAGTAGAGAATGGAAGAGGAAGAATTAAAACTCAAACTCTGGGTCACATAGACATGGACATTCAAATACACTCATATGCTCACATACCCACATATATTCATGCATAACACGAACACACACACACACACACACACACACACACAGAGAGAGAGAGAGAGAGAGAGAGAGAGAGAGAGAGAGAGAGAGAGAGAAACAGAGAAACAGAGAAACAGAGAAACAGAGAAACAGAGAAACAGAGAAACAGAGAAACAGAGAAACAGAGAAACAAACAGAGAAACAGAGAAACAGAGACAAACAGACAGCATGAGCATAAGGGGGGGTGCGTGGAAATAAAGTCAAAGGATAGGAAAACCTGGAGAGGAATGTCAAAAAGGAAGAGGCCAAAGGAACCCCTTCAGAGAGCATCTTTGGGGGCACCTTTCCCAGAAAAGTCTTCCTGGAGCATCTCAGCTCAATTGCCAGAAGAAAAAAAAAATCTGACTTTTTAATAATCTTTTAGGGGTAGCAGGAATTTGACACCATGAAACTTATTTTAGTATAGTGTATGTGATACAAAAGCATGGAGAAGACAGATACTGGCTAACACCATAAATGAGGAGTTTCTGTTGGGTCACAGTACAGACTGCAAGCTAACTCTGCATCCCAGAGAGAACTGCAGGGAAGCGATGTCTAATTCAGACCTGTGCTCTTACCAAGGGTTAGGTTATATAATTCAGAACACTTGGCTACCATGTACAAAGTTCTAGGTTCTACTCCCAGATACAAGGAAAGGGAATCTTGGTTGGCCAGTTGTTGTTGGATATATTTCTGACTTTTCAGTTCTGTTCCATGTGATTTGGTGACCTGTACACACCTCCTCCCAATTCACACCATCTTTTTCACTTTATACTCAAAGTGAATCACAAAATCAATATATGGAAGTCCCCTGTATTAGTTACTTTTCTATTGCTATAATAAAACATCATAAGCAAGGCCTCTTATAGAAGGGAAATTTATTTGGAGCTATAGTTCCAGAGGGCTAAGACTCCACCACAACCTCAGTGGGGAAGGGTGGCAGAAGAGCAGGCAAGCATGGTGTCTGCAGCTGGAAGCTTCGACCTTGATCTATAAGTATGAAGCAGACCATGCAACCTGGCAATGGTGCATAGCTTTTGAAACCCCAAAGTCCACCCTCAATGACACACTTCTTCCAGCAAGGCCACAACTTTTAAACCTACTCACACAGGGACACCAACTGGGAACCAAGTATTTAAATGTCTTAGTATATGGACCATTCTCATTCAAACCACCATACCCTTCACCTTTCATCACTCTTTAAATTATGCCTCAGCTATTCTGAGCCCTTTACATAATATACTTTAGGATCCATTTATCAGTGTCAACAGAATAAATTGCTGAAATTAAATTAAATGATCATTTGACTACATGTGCTAGTCAGTAGACTCAGCTTTTCTAGGTCTAAGACCAAACATTCTCTCTAAACAGTAAACAGTAAGTCTCATACACAGACATAGACAGTCAGACACATACCACACACACAGACATACACACAATACACACAGAAATATAGACACACATACAGACACACAGATATGCACACATAAACACCACACACACATGCAAAGATACACACAAATACATACATATACACACAGAGACAAAGTTATACACACAAATACATACCTTATACACACATATACACACACATACCCACAAACCTTGGACTAATAGCATGTTGCTATCAGTAAATCTGATCTTTTTACTACATATTGATTTAAGATTTCATTAGTTTCTTTAAACAATATAGTTTTCATTAGAAAATACTTAAAAACATTAAAATTACTCTCTGTTATTTCCTATTTTTCATATGATAGATGACAGTGATTTTCCAATTCACTGTGTGTTTGTGAACTTGAGTCCTGAGCTCTTTCTACATTTATCTAATGTGCTTTTTAAGACTCTTCTACATAGTTAATATAATCTAAAAATAAGGCTTTTTGTTCTTTGGTTTTGAATTAATGTCTTTTATTGTCTTTATTTATAATATAAATTCATATCCTGAATACAATGTTATATGTACATGATAGGCCTTCCCATCTTCTTGGCAGTGGGCAGCATTTAGTCTTTTGCCACTAAGAAATCAACCGTATCTAGGTTTTATCAAATTGGCAGTTTCCTTTAGGCCTTGTTTGCTTTCTAATACATGACTAGGTGCTATATTTTGCTCAGTTACTTTTCTGTCTATTCTGAGGTATTATATGGGCATTCTTTCTATCGGTCTGTTGAGATGTAGTTGATTTTTAAGTGCATCTCCAGGTTAATTCCTACTTGGTTGTGAGGCATCACACTCTACATTGTATTGGATGTTCTAAGTATATTAAAATCTCAGGAAGGATTTTGGCGTCTGTTCACATAAGATATCTATGGTTTCCTTTCTCTGTGACATCTTTGTCTGGTACTAGAGCAATGTTGGGATCCGAGAGTTAGCTGAAGCGTATTCCCTCTTCTAATGATTCATTTGCTTTTGTTGTGGCAATTGATGACAATCATTTTATTATCTTTAAATGATCTATTTTTAATTAGCTTATTTGGTTTCTTTGGAGTTCAGTAAACATCTCACATATAAAGCCTGATAAGTCTATAAAGATACAACATCTTTACAGAAATGGAACTTTTATGATGAGTGATTGCCACAGCAGCATATGTGTCATTCTTATGACAAATTATATTTGTTTATGAAGTCATTTCAAAGCTGTGTAATTCAATTTAAGGTTTAACATTAAGTAGAACTAGTATACAAGATGTATTGGTCATTTCCCATAGCAGTTCCATTGCTTCATTAATTTACTCTATAGCATCATAACAAGACATACTGCAACTTATTCCCATTTTGCCAACCACGAGAAGGTATGAGCTCCTGATTGTTTTCACTACTTTACTAAAATAACAGTATCTATGTTTAGAATGTATTTTGGAGCACTGTACTAAGTATAAGTATCTTTGATGAATAATAAATGTCAACACTTAGAAGTTGAAAATAAATCATTTAGAATTTTCTAAAATCACAACTCGAAATATGTTCCTTAATACAAAATATGCACCTATATGCTTCAAAAACACATTGAAAGCTTTGCAAACATGGTTTCTTAATATTTTCAAACTAATAGTTTTTTATTGGTACAATAAAACATTAAATAAATATTTTATTTTTTTATTTTAATGTAGGTATATGAATGTTTTGGTGGCATGTATATCTGTGTACCATATCCATGGAATGTCTTGGAGGCCAGAGGAGGGGGTTCGATCCCTTAGGACTAGAATTACAGACGAGAGGTGAGTAGCCATGTGGGTGCTGGGAATTGAGCCCTAGTCCTCTGGAAGAGCAGCCAGTGATCTTAAACATTGAACTCTCTCTTTAGCTCACAATATTGAACATTTTAAATATTTAGTATATTATTAAATGAACATTGTTGTTCAGGAAATATTTCAGCCAAAACAAACATTCAAAAGCATCAAAATTAAGAATGCAGCAAAGTAAAAAAAAAAAAAAAAGAATGCAGCGAAGTATTATAGAATTGTTTCATTAAAATATTAATTTATAATTTATTTATCTCAAAAACTGTGCAATTCAAGTAAAATCCTTTAACCTCTTGTCCCTACTTAGATTAAGGAAAGACAGAAGAATTCCAAAGTGAAACACCTAATTCCTGAGTCTGTGAACTGCTGGGAGGTGAATGTTTCTGCATGGGGATGAGACAAATCCCGTGCTATTGTTGATTGCAACCTGAAGTGCTTCCTTCATCCTTCGCATTGAGGAATACTTAGGCAGGTCTAGCATCCTGTGACATGTCAATGATCTTAGGTTATCTTCTTCACTGAAGGTTTCAGAACACCGGAATACTATCCCTTCATGCTGTAGGCCTTTCACATGCAGCCTATCACATCCTGTAAGAAACACTAGAAAGGAATACAATTTTGTTAAGAATTTTCATCTAGAAATTTTCAAGATACATAAAAAGAAATAATGATCACATTTAATAAATATTGAGTACACTTTTTGTGCAGAAAAACTGCACAGGGGCAGGGGTAGGGAAAGTCTAGAAAAATAATGGCTTTGGGGTTTTGTGCTCTACACATATATGTGCCTTGCCATTAAAATAATCCATTTCCTGAAGACTGGATATCTATTATAGTACTTACAGAGAAATTTTTTCTTTTCATCGAAAGTTAAGTCATGGAAAGCCTTCCAAAACCGCAGAATAGTTGGGTGTGATTTGTCATATCCATCTTCATACTTTGAATTCTTGAGAACAAGAGAAAAAAGAGAGAAAGTTTTAGGAAGGATACGAGTCAGTTATTTGGAAACATTAAAGGGTACTTGGGTTACCACTTACATTTTCAAATTGTTTCCAGTCACAAGTAGCATTTCCAATTATTGCTGTCATTAGTTCTTCGGGCTGGAATTGCCTAATTATATCCCAGTTACACACCTTGTAAAATCCTCTATGAAATTCTTCATAAATCGTCTTTATAGATATGTTAAAAATGTAATCAACACACTTATGCACATAGTCTGTCCTTGATGGAAGAAAAAAAAATCCAATGACATGCCTTATCCATGACTATAATACTATCTATTTTTCTCTCCTTACTCTATTGAGAAAGAAAAGTAGAACTTCTGTGTAGCCCACAAGTCTATACAAGACAGGGAAATGAAAACTTGACTAACTAGGAAAAAAAAGGTCCTTAGAGAATATAAGAGAAGGACTCAGACTCTACAGTATTCTCATTTTACATATTACAAGGAGTATTTGTGTCTCCAATCTGAATATTTGTCTTTGAACAGGGACATGTCCCAATGAGCTCATTATACATGGAAAATGCATTGTAACACATCTGACCTACTAAATATTGTAGCTTAGCCATTTTCCCTCACTAGCTGCTCTCCAGCATCAGAAGTATTGCATAGTAAAAGAGCTAGCTAAAGAATGGTCAAAAATCCAAAATTTATGGAGTATGGTGACCATGGAACATCATATGCTTTCACATCACAGGGAACTACGGGAATAAGTCCAACCATTTGGCCCTTGCTTCTTTGCTTCTACACATTCCTTTCTGACATCCTTATCTGGCTATGTCTTGTTCGCAGGAAACCATATGTTGTAAGCATTCTCCCCAGCATGGCATGCTTCCTCTTTCCAATCATCAGATTTTTCTATGAAAATGAAATTCTCAGGGCTGGCCCTTCTCTTCTCCTTCCATCCCCCATCTCTCTTCTAATAGATCACTTTGTGAAAATAAGTTCTGCAAGGCTGACCTTGCATTATCAGATACACTTAACACAGTATGATAGATTTCCCTGTGGCAAGAGACACCATGTGGATGTGGTTTGACTCTGTCCAGCAAGCATATATGTGGTGAGATTTATCTCTCCCATTGTTGGGTATTAAGAAGGTAGAAACTTGGTCTAACTATAGTGTTTATGGAAGGACCTTTGAAGAGTGATTACAGTTACATGAAATCATCAGAGAAGAGCCCCATGACTGAACTCTGTTAGCCTTACTAGGTGATGAAAAGGAAGATGAAAAGAGACAAACAGCCACACTCCTCATGTCTGTCAGGTGCTGCCCTTTCACACTCAAGATGAGGCTAGCAAGAAGGCCACCCACAGATATGGTCCTTGAATTTCCAGAACTACGACATAAATACAACTCTTTTCCTAATAAAAGTTACCCAGTATTTGATAATTCACTACAGTAATGGAAAGTGGACTATGTGGGGTATAGAAACATCTCCATTAGAAACATGTTCACCCTCAACCCCCCACCACCCCTTTATACAGCTTTTGTAACTAGCCTATTTGAACCACCTCTCTCTGTCCTCCCTGTAACCAATCATGTCCTGCCAGTATAATAACCAGTTTCCCAAAAGGAAAAAGGGTGGGGTGGGATGTCAGGAGACAGAAAGAAAAAGAAATACAGAGAGAGGGCAGAGGGAGGGAAAACGGAAAAGACAGGAAGGAAAACCTCATTTGTATCATTTGCTAATGTTTATGCTCTAAATATTCCTGCCATGGCTGACTTCAAATTACTAACACTTTAAATAATAACCTTTGAACAGTGATGAAAATTTTGGAGTCAGATCCCATAAATTAGTACCAACTGGTTTATCTGATACATTACATGATGGTCTATTTGGGTATCAGCTTTCTGACCACTAAGATACAAGTTATATATTTTGCCTTTTTCATGCTTCTGTTACTAATATCTAGAATATATTGTGACAGAGAATACAGTCTAAAATTATACCTTAGAGGACAGAAATATTTATTTTTTTCCAACATTTTTTATTATTAGGTATTTTCCTCATTTACATATCCAATGCTATCCCAAAAGTCCCCCATACCCTCCCCCCCACTCCCCCCCCCACTCCCACATTTTGGCCCTGGCATTCCTCTGTACTGGGGCATATAAAGTTTGCAAGTCCAATGGGCCTCTCTTTCCAGTGATGGCCAACTAGGCCATCTTTTGATACAAATGCAGCTAGAGACAAGAGCTCCAGGGTACTGGTTAGTTCATATTGTTGTTCCACCTATAGGGTTGCAGTTCCCTTTAGCTCCTTGGGTACTTTCTCTAGCTTCTCCATTGGGGGCCCTGTGATCCATCCAATAGATGACTGTGAACATCCACTTCTGTGTTTGCTAGGCCCCGGCATCGTCTCACAAGAGACAGCTATATCTGGGTCCAATCAGCAAAATCTTGCTAGTGTATGCAATGGTGTCAGCATTTGGAAGCTGATTATGGGATGGATCCCCAGATATGGCAATCACTAGATGGTCCATCCTTTTGTCACAGCTCTAAATTTTGTCTCTGTAATTCCTTCCATGGGTGTTTTGTTCCCAATTCTAAGAAGGGGCAAAGTGTCCACAAAGATGCTTTCTCCGCATCTAACGAGATGATCATGTGGTTTTTGTCTTTGAGTTGATTTATATACTGGATTACGTTGATGGATTTCTGTATATTGAACCATCCCTGCATTCCTGGGATGAAACCTACTTGATCAGGATGGATGATTGTTTTGATGTGTTCTTGGATTCGGTTAGCTAGAAATTTATTGAGGATTTTGCATCGATATTCATAAGGGAAATTGGTCTGAAGTTCTCTATCTTTGTTGGGTCTTTTTGTGGTTTAGGTATCAGAGTAATTGTGGCTTCATAGAATGAGTTGGGTAGTGTACCTTCCGTTTCTATTTTGTGGAATAGTTTGTGAAGAACTGGGATTAGATCTTCTTTGAAGGTCTGATAGAACTCTGCACTAAACCCATATGTTCCTGGGCTTTTTTTGGTTGGGAGACTATTAATGACTGCTTCTATTTCTTTAGGGGATATAGGACTGTTTAGATCATTAATCTGATCTTGATTTAACTTTGGTACCTGGTATCTGTCTAGAAACTTGTCCATTTCATCCAGGCTCTCCAGTTTCGTTGAGTATAGCCTTTTGTAGAAGGATCTGATGGTGTTTTGGATGTCTTCAGGATCTGTTTTTATGTCTCCCTTTTCATTTCTGATTTTGTTAATTAGGATGCTTTCCCTCTGCCCTCTAGTGAGTCTGGCTAAGGGTTTATCTATCTTGTTGATTTTTCTCAAAGAACCAGCTCCTCGATTGTTTGACAGAAATATTTATAATTGAATCATTTCTTCTCTTCTCCTACCTGTTTAGCATTCTAAAAAAAAAAAAAACTAAAACAAACATCCAAGAAGCTCAAATATACTTTAAATTGTATCAGTACAAACATTTTATGCCTATTCAAAGTAGATATTTTAGGTCTCTAAACTTACTTGTTGGTTTCGTTCACAGGCACAGAGATCCCATCTGGAATTAAATCAACATCTTTTTGATCCCAGTATATCTATAACCAAAATATAATCAACTGATTAACTTAAAAATGATCTGTCATTATTATCCATATACCTCCCCTAAAATTTTACAGCAATTATCTTTAAAAATATTGATAATTTATATTAAATATTCTATAATAAAATTATGTTTAAAGTAATAGATAATGGCTGGGGAATATATATTAATTGTATAATACTTTATTGGCATAGGTGCAATCTCCAACAACTCCTTGTGACACTAAAACAAACAAACATATACACATACATACATACATACATAAACAAAAACTGATTAAAGCCAACCTATAATCGAGATTTATTGCTACTCACAGAAAAATACATGTGAAGTTCTTCAATATCATCAGCCTCACAATTTTGAACTTCTTGCAAATTCCTATTGAAAAATTAATTTAAAATGACATATTTGATGTTATAAAAATTCAAAGTGATAATCATTCAGTGGGGGAAATTAAGTAATACAGACAGGCACAAAATTCAGTATAAATTTTGTCTCCTACTCCTTCTCACTCATCTTCTTAGAATAATCTTGATTTAGAATTTGATTTGTTAGCCAACTCTACCTCATTGATAGTGCAGTGTACTGTGAAAATGATTATGCAGACAAGGCTCTAAAGCAGAGAAATTACTTTGCCAAGTCCATGGTGTCTTTGGTTGTCACAGTTAAAGGTTGTCATCTAGTGAGTAGTGACTCTAGACACTTTCAAATACATCACATGCCCTGCAAAACCTGCCACAAAGAGAAGTAAAACAGCCAATGCCTGTGGTTATGGCTCAGTAGATGCGCTGTTTAAAAGGGAGGAGGCCCAGGGTTGGATACCCAATCAAAACATTCAAAACATTCAAAACAGAAAAGGCCAAAATATCAAATTGTCACTCTTGAGAAACCCTTCTTTAAGAAAAATCTATCACTAATGGACCACACACACACACACACACACAAAAGAAACATTTCATTCAATTTGTTATCAATACTTTAAGAAAAATTTGTGGCAGAAAAAGGACATTTTATCCACTTAGTTCCTAGTGAACCTGAACATGCTTTTATTTTTGGATAAACCATATTCATATTCACTTATGGCACTATTTCTTTATAAACCACATATATATGTACTTATGGTACTAACTCAATTTATAAACCATATAAATGTACTATAGCACTATATTAATAAACCACATCTAAATACATACACTTATAACACTGTATCTATTTATAAATTATGTCTGTATAAACATAGTCATAGTACTATATTTTTACAAATCACATCTATCTGTGCCATCCTATCACACCGTATTTATAAACCATATCTATGTGTATATATATACATGTTTATATCACTGTATCCATTTATAAGCCACAACTATGTGCATGTACTTATCATGCTATATTTATTATAAACCATATGTATATATGAACTTATAGCACTATTTATAAGTCATATCTATATCTCTATATATGCACTTATAAGCACTAATTTACTTATAAACCACATTACATATATTTATAAGTATAGCACTGCATCTGTTTATAAGTTACATATATATGCACTTATACATTGTATACATTTGTAAACCATATCTATATATGTATATGCTCTTATAGCATCATATATATTTATAGGATAAGAAGGATGACACATGTTCATCCTGAGAACTCCCCTAAGTACTTTCCACCTTGATAAAGAACCCAGGTCCAGACTCTTTATTATACTGGTTTTTTGATCAGAGGAACATCTGCTTTTTCTTCATTTCTGAAGGCTTACTCTATTTACTGCAAGTCATGCTAACGGAAGCCCATCTATAGGACACACAACATTAAAATTGAAGACCTGACCTGTGTCATGTGTGATATTAATGGTCCTTAACGCTGCTTTCATAAAGCAAGTATATGTACTTACCTCCCCAAGGGAAGACTAAGTTCTTTTAAGTCTTCCAAAGACGGCTTTTGGTTCAAAAGTTTTTTATATAAAGCCAGTGGAAAAGGAAGGTTGATAACCTTTAAGTTATGTAGGGAGAGTCCACATAAGATCCCAAATAGGAAATAGCTGCTCTTCTCAAACTTGGGCTGGAAAATACATTTGAAAAAAGTTCCTAAGCTATTATAAATAACCAGTTCTACAAAGGCACAACTAGACCAAAAAAGGAACAAATTTTAGCTTCCTTTACTAGTTAATATCACAAGTTAGACAAAAACTGGGTTTCAAAGAATAGAAAAATTCAGAATCTTTTATAAGTTATAATACAATTTCGATTTTCTTCCATAATGTTCGTTGTATTCTTTATGTTTATTTGTTTTTGTTTGTTTGCTTGAGACATACTTAGAAAACATTCTTTTGATAGTTCTCAAAACTAACTGTATAACTGAGGGTGACCTTGAACTCCTCTTTTTTTTTAATTGGGTATTTATTTCATTTACATTTCCAATGCTATTCCAAAAGTCCCCCACACGCTCCTCCACCCACTCCCCCACTCACCCACTCCCACTTCTTGGCCCTGGCGATCCCCTGTACTGTGGCATATAAAGTTTGTATGACCAATGGGCCTCTCTTTCCAGTGATGGCCGACTAGGCCATCTTCTGATTCATATGCAGCTAGAAACATGAGCTCTGGGGGGTATTGGTTAGTTCATATTGTTGTTCCACCTATAGGATTGCAGATCCCTTCAGCTCCTTGGTTACTTTCTGCAGCTCCTCCATTGGGGGCCCTGTGATCCATCCAATAGCTGACTGTGAGCATCCACTTCTGTGTTTGCTAGGCCCCTGCATAGTCTCACAAGAGAGAGCCATATCTGGGTCCTTTCAGCAAAATCCTGCTAGTGTATGCAATGGTGTCAGCGTTTGGAAGCTGATTATGGGATGGATCCCTGGATATGGCAGTCTCTAGATGGTCCATCCTTTTGTCTCAGCTCCAAACTTTGTCTCTGTAACTCCTTCCATGGGTGTTTTGTTCCCAATTCTAAGAAGGGGCAAAGTGTCCACACTTTGGTCTTTGTTCTTCTTGAGTCTCATGTGTTTTACAAATTGTATCTTATATCTTGGGTATTTTAAGTTTCTGGGCTAATATCCACTTATCAGTGAGTACATATCATGTGAGTTCTTTTGTGATTGGGTTACCTCACTCAGGATGATGCCCTCCAGGTCCAAACATTTGCCTAGGAATTTCATAAATTCATTCTTTTTAATAGCTGAGTAGTACTCCATTGTGTAAATGTACCATATTTTCTGTATCCATTCCTCTGTTGAGGGGCATCTGGGTTCTTTCCAGCTTCTGGCTATTATAAATAAGGCTGCTATGAACATAGTGGAGCATGTGTCCTTCTTATTGGTTGGAACATCTTCTGGATATTTGCCCAGGAGAGGTATTGCGGGATCCTCCAGTAGTACTATGTCCAATTTTCTGAGGAACCACCAGACTGATTTCCAGAGTGGTTGTACAAGCTTGCAATCACACCAACAATGGAGGAGTGTTCCTCTTTCTCCACATCCTCACCAGCATCTGCTGTCACCTGAATTTTTGATCTTAGCCATTCTGACTGGTGTGAGGTGGAATCTTGGGGTTGTTTTGATTTGCATTTCCCTAATGATAAAAAATGGGGCTCATAGCTAAACAAAGAATTCTCATCTGAGGAATACCTAATGGCCGAGAAGCACCTGAGCTTGAACTCCTCTTGCCTGTACCTCCTAAGCGAGGGATTATAGCCACATGCAGCCATGCCCAGCTTCTTGCATAATTTTCAGTATAAATTAATAATACAGAACATTAAGTAAATGAATTTTTGGTTACTGGTAGTATTTCTGAAATGTAGAAACATGCTCTGGTGGAATTACAAAGTTTTCGTTTGAAATTTTAAGGTCCTGACCATCCAATTCATGGAGACAGGTGACAATGAGGAAGGATGGTTGTTCTGCAGCAAGATTTCAATTGAGCAGAATGAATGCCAGATGAGTATTCCAAGAATGGTGGCTCCATTTGGCAATGCAGCCCCACATGGGGCTTAACACTGGAGTGGTGCTCATGAGGCCACATTGTCACTCTGACATCCTGTCTTACAAGGAAGACCCTTTGCCTGCAGACAATCCTGTCATGATGCATTGTGTTAAGGAGACCTCTTGAGAGCTGATTTATGTAGGCACCATGCCCTTGGGCTTTGATCTTTGAGCTCCTTAACAAAGTACTTTGGTGGTTCACTAAAGTGACATCAACAAAAACAGACCATAGCAGCTGCCCTCACTTCTCTTCTCTGCATCTTGTTCTCCTCCTTAGAGAAACTAAAACTAAAGGACAAAAAACATTCCAGGCCAAAACAGCAGCCCAGGAAGGAAGCTATCCTAGTGTGACATTCCAGGATTCCTGCTCCAGTACCTTTCTGGATGTTAGCAGGTTCTGAAGTTCAGTGACTCACAGGATATGTGTACTCCCAGTTCTCCTTACCCTATTTACTCCTCTACTGGAATTCTGAAATGAGTTAAAGCGCAGCACAATCTGCAAAGGCCTCTCCCAGTCAGCTTTTCATCCCATAGTTTGTAATGCGTACTCTGGTTCAACTTAATTTTGCTGTTTTATCAAGCCATATATAAATTAAAATAAAATTTGTGTGTGTGTGTGTGTGGTCTGTTTTCTACTTAACAGAACTGTATGAATGTACTTTAAAGTGAGGGCTTTGCTCAGTGTGATGCACTCCTACAATCCAAAGCATTTAGAAGTTAGAGGCAGGAGAACTGTGAGTTCAAGGATAGCTTGGAATATAGAGCAAGGCACTGAATAAGACAACTTATAAAAAGATAAAAATGAAAAAAATTATAATCAAAAGAATCAACCAATATCTCAGAATTAACAGCTATCTCTACTAGTTCACCTACAGTTTCTCTCTACTAATTTGAAACATTCTGCACTATAACTCTAAAAATTATGGACACATGCCAAGACATGGTTTTCCACAAATTACCTAATCATGCCAGAGCTCAGCTGCAGTCCCACAGGTGATGTGTTCCTATTCAAAATAGAGAAGCCAGGTGGTACAGTCCTGATTTTTTACACTTGCTTTGCATATTGCAGCATGTAATGCGTTTTTTGAGAAAGACAGAACTTACATTGACTGGAAACCACATGTTGGAACCCTTTTCAGGATATATGAACATTTCATATTTGGGGTCTGTCATCTCTTCAAATATACAGTGGAAGAACTCTGAACTCACTCCCCCAGCCTCAGGACAAATTTCATTAACAAATTCAACCTAAAGAAAGAAAATTTATTTCAGGGCTGTTATTTAAAATATAGGTCCTTGCTCTTTATGGAAAAGTCTTCAGCGTGTTCTGGCCTTCTTGTGCTCACTACAATGGCAAGATCCACACAGTTCTTTTCCTTCTCACACCCTGTCATCCCTCAGTTTGCTGCCAAGCAATGAAAGCCAGGAGCCCATTTATTCCCAGGTTGGTAAGTCGGTGAGTGGATCCTTTAGATTGACATACTTACCTCTGGAAGAAAAAAGAGTATCTTGATATAAAATTTAATATTCCTTAAACCCATGAGTCATGAAATTATCAAGTTATTCCACCTTGTCTGTCTTCATAGTTGCTTTCAGACTGAGCAACCTTGGCCTAATCCATTTGTGTTCTCCAGCCCCTCCTCAAAGTACTTCTAGTAAGCATCCCTTCTAGTGAGCATGGGTTAACAGTTCTCAAAAAGGGGTGGGGGAGGGCAGGGCTGGAGAGATGGCTCAGTAGTTAAGAGCACTGACTGCTCTTCCAAAGGATCTGAGTTCAAATCCCAGCAACCACATGGTGGCTCACAACCATCCATAATGAGATCTGATTTTTGGTGCTGGAGATTAAATTGTGTCCTCAGGCATGCTAGGCAAGCACTATAGCATTCCCAGACCTTGTATTTTAAATATGTGTATGTATCCTCAAGCTTCATTTTCCCAGATGTTGCCCTTGTCTGCCTGAAAGAGCGCACCTGCTACTGTTTGATCAAAAGTTTTGGCCTGCTCAGGACTCACAGTGATGCCAAGGAGTAGGAAAGATAGTCTTGTCATGCTCAGTCTATTTTGTATAACTCTTGAAGTTAACATCTCTCTTAAAGTAGAGTCATTTCCCACAGAGGAAAGTATTTTCTACTGATATCTTCCTCACAGACAAAAGTATAAGAAAACTAAATACCAAGGGAGACTGGCTTCTAAGATAAGCTTGTTTCTTTATTTTCTATTTGAATCACATGCTGGGAAATAGCCCTTTCTGGTCTGAGTACTCTCATCCAGGATCTGTTTTCTTTGGGAATTGACCACTTACAGTCGCAGCTGGTATCAGGAAAATCCACTCCTTTTGAAACTCCAGGCTCTAGCTTTTACCCACAGAATTTGTCAGTATTCTATTCTGTATGTAATATGGCCTTAGGTGCTACACCATAAACAGTCACAAGGCATCCACAAAGGATTAAACAAAGACTGGCTGGAATCAAAACCTACATTGCAGAGCCTAGAACTACAATGTGTGGGAAATGTGCCTGTTACACCTGCTATCTGTTGGGTGTATGGATCGTCTCAGTTCTTCACTATTTCTTGATTGAATTCTTTTGAATATGATTTTCCAACGTCTCTCATTAAGAGGTTAGTGTATGTTCCCAGTCTTTGGCTTGGGTTCATTCATGAGACTTCTTTGGTTCAAACAATATTTAATGATGACTAGATTGCATTTCCAGCACTGCTCTGAGAAGAACATGCTTGCTGGTCGCAAGAGGAAGAAGAACATTAAAGTATAACCGAATGTCCTCAGCCAGTAATAGCATAGCATAGCCAATCCCCACCTAACTTTTGGATATGTGAACAAACTCAAGCAAAAATGTGGATAGCTGGGAATGTAGCTTATGGTAAAGCACTTGCTTAGCATGTGTGGAAACTCTGGCTTTATTCCTAGCCTCATACATACAAACACATATTCATAAAAAAAAGACACCCAGAAATTCGGGTGCACTAGAAGATTTTAAAATGAATTGTTATTTTTATGACATTAAGTATTGGAATGATTCATTCTAACCATCAATAGTTAAGTTAACCTACAACTAAATATGTAAACATTCTTTTGTCTCAAGGGAAAGGGGAAATTTCTGGAAACCACGGTTGTGAATGTTGCTCCTTAATTATGAAGGTTCCTTCCCACAAAGAGAGAGAGAGAGAGAGAGAGAGAGAGAGAGAGAGAGAGAGAGAGAGAGAGTCCAGTGAAAAATTTCTTTTTACCAATAGTTGCTTCCTAAGGTCGAAGTCTTCCACTTGTCTTAATTGACGCAATGTATCTTCCACCAGGTGACTTCGTCTGACTTTCAGTATAAGGTATGGTGGGGAGCTCATCTTTTCTGGAAATGCCATGACTTCAGACTTTTAGAAAAAGAATTTTTAAGCTGGTTATCTTTTGGACCTTTAATAATCTCAGGGATAAAAGTGTGAATGGGGGAGCAGGCCTACAATCCCTGGAGTGGAGGCTGGAGAATCGAAAATTCCAGATCTGGGGCTGGTGAGATGGTTTAGCGGGCAAAGAAACTTGCTGCCTAGTATCCTAACCTAAATTACCTCTCTGGAACCTATATGCTAGAGGGAGAGAACTGACTCAAGCAAGTTATCCTCTGAACTCCATATGTAGATGGCAGCACATATGAGTACAGTACATAAACATAAAAACATTTTTAGAACGAAATTCAAGGCCATCTTGGGTATATATACAAGGCTCAAATTCAAGGCTGGCCTGGGCTACATGGTTTCCCATCTTTTCTGCCCCTGCCACACACCCAGTCAACCTTCTGAGTGCTGGAATTACAGGCATAAAGCATCAGGCTTGATTTATATTGAATAGTTCTAGTAAAAATATTTTTGTGTTTTGCTGCCACTGCTTTGTATACTTATAATTTAAGAAAGGTGGTATTAAATTGTAAGATAATACAATTACAGGATCAAACAAGTTGTAGCACCTAGTGTTCCTGTGCAAAAATGAGTAACCGGCCATGAACAGTTAAGTGGTTAAAAATGTCTACAACCCCTTCATATAGTAGTCATAATGCTGACATCAAACCTGCTAAGAGAACAATCTACCATCAACCTTCAGAAGTCCAGTGTTACATGTAAACCTCAGAAATGACTGTCAGTGCCATGGGGCAGATGAGGAAAGCTGATGTCAATAGGAAAAAGACAAAGGGAAGACATTCTCTGAGAGGATTCTCCATGAAAATAATAAGCATCCATTTTGGAAGTCTCTACAACTGTGTCTCAGGGAACCACACTGTTCTGGAGCAGTGTTCTGCCATTTAAAATAGTAGTGTCCTGAGCTTTCTTAAATTGTCAATAGTCCTTCACTACTATAGGCCTTGGTCTTGTTTCTGCTAAACTTCTTTGGATAAGAAATTTAGCACTGGACTTGACTACCCTTGATTTAAACTTCAACATACCTCTGAGGCTTCAGGTCTAGCACACGAACAATAAAGCACTGTTTAGGAATCCTGTGTCAAGATAGTTCCCTTGGGGTCTGCTTTAAAACAAGGATACGTTGATTAATGAATAACGAGTTACTAGGGCAGGTGTGTTTGTTCATACAAGCTTTCTACTATCTTAGATAAGGCATATTCGAGTCTGGGCTGGGGAACCCCTACTCGAGACCTCTGGCACCCCAACACATACTGAGACATTCACAAAATTCTACTAAATTTTTCTGTTATTCCTTGAGCTTTTCTTTTCTCCTGGTTCTTTATTGACTCCTGTGTTTGGGAGTCTGTAGTTCTGGATGTTTCAGCAACACTGACTGTTAGACAATGTTGTCTATGGCTCTGAATGATACACAGTGTTCACTGACCATAACAGGCAGACATTTCTCTTGCTTAGTGAAGACCTAGTTTAAGAATCTCCATCTTATTCTATTGTGCAGATAATCTCCACCTGGTCCCTGTGTGTGAGTTTTCCCTTTCTACATTATTTTATTTGAATTGGCTAGTTAGTTTAAATTAGTTAGTTATGTTAATTTGGAGCTTACAGTTTTTGACTTTATACATCAAATCCTTTGGAGAACAGAGCTGTGAAGTCTGCTTCCCAAGTATACCCATGAGAATTACTACTAGAAATTATCTCTCCTAGTCCTTCTTATATAACTTGTAAAAGTTCACGTATCTTCTCATTAACACGATAGATTAGCTATTTCTATAGAGAAAATACTACATATGGAAGGAACTGCTTAAAGGAATTTTATGAGGAGGTTACATGTGGGAGGAAAAGGCTTTACATTTTCCCTTTGCCAGAACGTCAGACAGATGAAAATAGGACTTGGTCAAACTGACTAATGACATGGTGATTAAAAGGAGCTAGTTATTAGTATTCCTTCTAGGCTCCACCCCACAGTTATCTGAGAATGGCCAAGTATGCCTGACTCATTATGAAAGGGGCTGTTTGGTGGCCCCCCATCTTACTCTCTTACTCTCTCTGTCCCTTCTCTTGCCATTCCTCTTCCCCCTCCCTGTTTTCCTACCTGGCCTCTAGCCTCTACTCCCTCCCTTCCTCCCCCACCTCTCTCTCTGCCTTTCTCTGTCACTACTTCCTCCTCAACTCCCCATACCCTAAATAAACTCAATTCTGTGCTATATCTGTCATATGCCTGGCACTTCAGGAGGAAGGGATGCTCCAGCATGGGCACGCAGAGGCATCCTTTTCCATCTCCCCATACCGTGCCTCTAACAAACATACCCTGGCTCTTTCTTTTTTATAAAACACAACACTAATAACAGTAGAGTGATAAGTCTTTATCCTTGGAATGATATTACTAGCATGCTTCTTGTGTCTTGATTTCTTATTGTAAAACCCTGGAATTTATGGCATGATGCCCTGATAAAATCAAACCTAATTAATAGTGTATAAAAAGGAAATAATTTGCATCAAAATGGCTTCTTTTGTGGACATGGTGCCCTAGACTTCTTTGTTTTATACAGATGGCCAGTGTTGTTTGGATTTATAACAAATGCAATAATGTATATGATGTTGAATTTCTTTTCTTTTCTTTTCTTTTTTTTTTTTTTTTTTTTTTTTTTGGTATTTCCAGACAGGGTTTCTTTGTGTAGCCCTGGCTGTCCTGGAACTCACTCTGTAGACCAGGCTGGCCTCGAGCTCAGAAATCCACCAGCTTCTGCCTCCCAAGTGCTGGGATTAAAGGCATGTGTCACCACTGCCTGGCATGATGTTGGATTCCAATAAATCATTAACTCTAAATAGCTTAAGTCAATATGAATCTTTCCTGGGAAATGACCTAGAAAACAAGCTGTAGCAATCAAAAAAAGTTTGAAAAATCTTTAATATAAAGTCTAGGACAATACTATTTATATATAATTATATTAATAATTACATATAATAATTATATTAATGTACAGCTATATTATATATAGTTATATATAAATATACAATTCTTCCTTTAGACATAATATAATATGTAAATGTTATATGTAAATGTTGTATGCTGGTGATACAATTGTGAGAGAGGAACAAAATAGTCAAAGTAGAAAGTTCTAAAAATTAGAAAGTATGTGTTAGATATAGGATATAGATATCATATTTGAACTGTGCATTCTCCAGTCTCATTATTTGCATGTTGAGCAGTTATGGGTCCCTATGTTAATTGCTATGTGTTATAAAAAGCAGTTTCTTTAATAGAGTTTGAGAAATTCACTAATAATCTATGTGTATAGCAATAAGTCATTAGTAGTTATATTAATACCATGTCCATTTAGCAGAAAACTAATAGGAAGTTCTCCTCTAGTGTCTAACCTAGGTAGGCACAAGTTCCCTGGCCCTGATACTGGTGCCAGGTATTGATTTAATCTCATAGAATGAGCTTCAAATTGAAACAGAAAATGGTTGGTTATTTCCAGACACTCATGCCACTCTTGCAGCAGTTGGCATCTCTTGCCAGGACAGTCATTATCTTGAAGAATTCATCTCTAGGTCAGATTGACGATTTTTTTTTACCCCTGTGGAAGTGTGCATAGCACCTTCTAGGACCATAAAAGCTAGCCAATAGGAATGCAGCTTCCAAGTCAGTACCTACTTGATTTCCTCTATGTTCTATGCGTCATGTATTCAGTGTCTTCAGCGATAGGGCCTATATCATACCCTTTCCCTGCAGGTTCAGGGACCTTCACAGAAGAAGGGGTGGTAAGACTGTAAATTTCAGGAGTGGTAGATGGGCAACACTAATTGGACTGGGGATTAAAACTAGGGTGGAATGGAGAGAAAAAGAACATTAAATTAGGTAGGTAGAGAGGTGAGGGTGGATCTGGGAAGAGCTTGATGAGAAGTTAATATGATCAAAATATATTGTATGACATTCTCAAAGAATTAGCAAAATAGTATTCAAATATGTTTATGCTTACAAGTCAAGCTCTGAGAAACTAGGAAGGTGGGGGAGCACCCTCTCAGAGGCAGAGGGGGTAGAGCTATGGGGTAAAGAACTCGGGGAGGGGACTGGCAACTTTTGGAATGTAAATAATTTATTAAAATTTAAATTAAAAATTTAATAAAAAAAGAATAAGTGAGGAAAATATTAAACTGGAAGCATCATGAGATGACCTGAACACAGAGAAATAAGGTGACCAGATTAGCAGACTAAAGGGTTAAATCCTGAAAAGTAATTTGAGCTGGCATTTGCCTTAAAATACTTCATAAGAAAGAACTAGTAGTAACTGCAAAATTAACAAAAGTGGTAGACCAACACATGTGGTAAAATGTGTATACCCGAGGGTCATGGTAAAGACTACTACTATTTTTACTTTATATATGTTTTAAATTTTTCATCACAAAAAATGTGGTTACCCAGATTAGCTTGAATATCGTTTCACTGAGTCTCCAAAGATTCATGTGCAACTTTGTTTCTAGTGTGGCCATAATTAACTTTTAGCTGGACTTCCTAGAAGATAATAAGGTCATGCATGGGACACTACTCTTGGAAGGGATTACTATGAGCCTCACAGAATGGGTTATTTCCTGTGAGAACAGGTTGTTATAAAGTGAGGCCATCCAATGCAACTGGCCCCTATGACACATGTCAAAGTCCTTTTGTGGTTCTCGTCGTGTTTTAATGCTGGTGGTGGGAGACAGGGTAGTGAAGAAATAAGAATGGGCCCGTCAGAATTCCTACATCATGTCAGTGAACATTTGAGTTAAATAAATCCCTTTATAAAGGATAAGCCTCAGTTAGTTTGGCATAGTAACAGAAAACATACATACCATCAGTTTTACAAATGAGTCACATTTCATTAGTTTAATTTTGGATGGCAAATCAAAGACAAATAGAAAATCACTGAAAACAACCATATCTGAGAATTCTGTAGAGACCTAAAAAAAGAAAAATGAGGCAAACAAGTTTTGACAATGAAAAAAATAACATTCATTCCTTTCCTAACTTTATCACTATATTTACTGCTAGGATCTTTTGAATCTATTACAATGAAGCATCTTCCTTCCTTCCTTCCTTCCTTCCTTCCTTCCTTCCTTCCTTCCTTCCTTCCTTCCTTCTGTCTGTCTGTCTGTCTTTCCTTCTTTGTATTTGAGACAAAATGTCATATATCCTAGGTTGATCTTAAACTATGTCCCAGAGAATGACCTTGCACCTCTTTTTAAAATTATTTTTAAAATTTTAAATTATTTTATCATTTTAAGTTATGGGTTTTTATTGTGCATGTGTATCTGTGTACGACATGCATGCAGTGTCTTCAATGTCCAAAGATGCCAGAAGATGATGTCTGATCTCCTAGAACTAGAGTTGCAGATGCAGACAGTTGTGAAATACCATATGGGTTCTAGAGATGGAACCAGGTTCTCTGGAAGAGCATCCAGTTCTTTTAACCATAGAGCCATCTCTCAAGCCCTGACCTTGTACTTCTGATCCTCTATCCTCCACCAAAGTATAAAGATTACAGGACCTCACTGCCATACCTGGTTTATGCAGTACTAGGGATCAAGAACCCAGGCCTCCATTTGTTCTAAGCAAGTACTCTACCAAATGAGGTACATATCTATCCCTTAGAGATAATTCTATAAGAAAATAAATTTGTTTTATGAGCAAAGTGTTTAAGCTTTCAATGGCATTCAATTTAACAAATTTAGTATTGTAATAAGGACATTTTCTGATGCAGCGATGATATAGTTGCTAACAGCTTTAAGTCATGAACATTCTTACAAGGTGATATGTTATACTTACCAGATCATTATGCCGTATGAACATTCTTCCTGCCTCTACATCAAAGCTAAAGATGCCAGAAAGCTCATTTATGATGAAGGCACTTTCTGGAAGTTGACATTTAGCCTTAAAGAAAACAAGACCTTGAATTTCATTTTCTATTAATAAATTGTATAGCAGGTAAAACCTAGATTTATATGCATATATACATTTGTCAGTGACTGAGAAAGTGTGTTTTAGACTAGCTGAATTAAATGGGATAAACTTCACTCAGCATATTTCACTGAAAAATCAAATTCTGTCACTCAAGAATTTTCCATCTACCAGGTGGTGGTGGTGTTCACTTTTAATTCAACCATTCAGTAGGCAGAGACAGCTGAACTAGAGAGGCCAGCCTGGACTAGAGTGTGAGTTCCAGGGCAGCCTGGACTAGAGAGTGAGTTCCAGGGCAGCCGAAGCTATGCAGAGAAACTGTCTCAAAACAAGGGAATAAACAAACTGAACTCGAACAAACAACAAAACAAACAACAACAAAGAATATTCCATCCTCATGGTATCTATCAATCATTTAAAAAATTCTGGCTTCTCCGTGTATCTTTTCTGGTGTCAGTCTCTCTGTGCCTTTGCAGGACAGTTGGGGTCTTTTTCCCCTTTACCTACAAATACAAATGCTAGTTCTATATTAATTTGTATATGTGTTGTCTTGCTTTTACAATTTCACACGTATTTTTGATACCTGATACTTTTGATACACTGTGTGTATTCCAAAATACAATCCGTGTAAGGTACTCATGGTCAATTTACAAAGATCTTCTCAATAAATTTAATTTAAATTTTTTTTAAAACTCTACCAAATGAGGTACATATCCCAAAGTACAATCCGTGTAAGATACTCATGGTCAATTTACAAAGGTCTTCTCAATAAATTTAATTAAAATTTTAAAAAAACTATCTTTGGGGGAGTTATCATTCTATGCCAGAGTAAGAATGGAGATAGTGGGGAAAAAAAAAAGAATGGAGATAGTGAAGGTCATGGTAAGAATACTGGGTAAGGAGTCCTTTAAAGTTAGGGACAGGCTCCAAAGAAGGTGACACACGTACTCTAAGACAGATACATGGTGACAGAAGAACTGCTTAAAACTACATCTTCCAAGAGCAGATAGATGTAAGAACTCCTGAGACATAGCCTCAGAGGCTGCCTGCTCTGACCTCAAACCAAGTTCCTAGTAGGCCTTTAAACCAAGATACCTATGACCTTGAGAATAAATTACTGCTGGCTTAGCCAAAAACTTCTTTAAAAATAATGATTCTGTGTTACCTATGGCTTACTATACAGACAGTAACCAGAAAGCATCACAAATACACACACACACACACACACACACACACACACACACACACACACACACACACGATATCTCTGCCTATATATAGGTAGCTAAGTATAAGGTTAAACTTCTGGTTCTTCCTCTCCTTCCAAATGCAGAAATTATAGGATCCAGCACTAACCCTGGGTAGGACAGTTTGATGTTGGTAGAGGGTAGCTCAACAGGTGCATCTGACTAGTGAGCATCTGGTTTTCTTTTTTCCCTATTTCTTTGCTTATTTTTAACTATAATGTGCTTACTAGAAGTTTTCTTCCAAGTAAAGAATAAGTATTCAGTAAATGAATAAGTAATTAAACATCTTCATTGTTCATTTACAAAGTTAAATAAATTTAAAGCATCTGATTATCTACAAACAATACTAAAAATCACCAAGGAGACATGTAGTTTATTAAGCAGTAAATTAAGCTATAAGGGAAAGGTTAGATTTTTTTAAAATGTATTTTTAATCATTTATTTATTTATTTATTTATTTATTATATTTAAGTACACTGTAGCTGTTTTCAGACACACCAGATGAAGGCATCTGATCTCATTACAGATGGTTGTGAGTCACCGTGTGGTTGCTGGGACACCATTTCCTAGCTGGAGGAAATATAGAAGGGTAAATTTCTTTGAGACAGCCAGGAACCCTTAGGGAAACTGCAGCACCGTTTGATAATGGCTCAGAGCCAAAAAGAGACAGTGTACACTGCAGCCCAGAAGTCAGAGGGCAAACGTTGGCTCCAGGCCAAACCGACAAAGGGAGCCTGCTACAGGCACCAGCCCTCACCAGTCAGAATCAACTCAAACTGCCAGATGCTAAACTGGCCGCACAAGGTACTAGCTGAGCAGCTCCCGAGGCAACAGGCAGAAAGAAAAAAAAAAAAATCCAAGCCCAGACACAAACCTCTAAAGAGGTACTGTTGCAGCCTGCCCGCAGTCCACAACACAGAGAGACCACAAGGTACAATATGCTCGAAAATGTGTTTAAGTGCTAAAGGGGAAAAATGAATATAGAAAGAATACAGGGAGAAAGTCTCTGAAGGAAGTAAAGAATTAGAGATTGAAAAGAAAAATATTTTCTGTGTTGAAAATGCAGAGAAACACAATGACTCAATGCATCTGGATCGCATATGACTTTGTTATGCTTATCAGCATTCAAATGTTTTTTTTCTGTAACAATTAAAATTTTATAGATCCTCATTAAGAAAGATCAGAATAAAACAGACCGAGGTAAGGAGAGAACTGAAAGACAGGATGCTAGGTTCTGGGCCATAGAACAGAGGTTAGAGGACTCTTTAAATCAGAGTAAAGAACCTTAAAAAGAATCCAATCTGGAACCTACAATAGCAAAAACAAACAAAAAAAAGAAGTTCCAGATGAAAAAGAAATTCACAAATGCTTGGGGGAATTATAATGGCAACCCATAACAATACAATGCTTAACGAAGTTACCTGAGAGCAATAACATGCAATAGCTTATGTATATAATTTTGCAGAGTTTGAAAATTGAAAATATACATATGTGATAATACATCACACAGTTGATGCATATTTCAAATCCCAATGGTTTTCCGCCTTAAGTTCTAGAAAGGCTGATTTTGAGATTGCATATTTATTATAGATGGTGGCTACCTTAGAGAAGCATTTGCAGATTAAAGCTATTTATGCTCGGGTACCATACATTAGAATACAACAATTTTTTAGACATTATGACATAAAACCTGTTATAGGCATACCTTACAATCATACCACACAAGTAACTGTGCAGAAATCTAACAGAGCGTTAAAGATAATGCTCATAGAACAAAAGGGGGATACAGACTCTCCCAAAGAGAGTTTAAATAATATTTTTTTGACATTATTATTTTAAGTCTTAAATGTGGTGTGTGTGTGTGATTTTAAAGAATGCTGAGACACTGAGATGTATTTATTCCAGCACCCTGCCTGATCCTACCTCAGACTGCCTCAATGCTGTTTCTTCAATGAGACAGATATTATAACTGCTAAAATACATTGAGTTATGAAAAAACTACTGAACTAAACCAGCCTGCTTATATTAAGGATGTCCTAACCTAAGAATGGAAGGAAGAAAATGTGATTCTTTGGGGGAGAAATTTTGTGTTTCTCTCTACAGGAATAGAAAAGCTATGCATTCCTTCCAAACTGGTAAAAATCAAATCTAACAGATTTGACTTCAGACCCCTGAAGATTCTGGCTACAGATAGGAAACAAACAAACAAACAAACAAACAAACACCACGAAAACCAACCAAACAGGAAACTTGTTTCACTGACCCTTCTACATAGGGACAGTTCTGAGACTGGCTGAGACATGACAATGTTTTGTGCCAAAACTTCAGCTATGTGTAGTCAATAAATCATGTTGGCTATAGATTCCTCAAGACTTCTGATACCATCTTTTCTAATGGCATAGATATAATTCATATTATAGTTTGGTTAAACAATACAAACTAACTTATAAACAAGGACAGAGAGCAGAGACTCATCTGAGGCTGGATGGTAAACACTGCACATCCCATGCATGTGTAAATAGAAAAAAATGTGTATTACTCCTCAACGCTTACATATTCACAGAAAAAAAAAAAAAAAACAACCAGACAAGCAGCCCTGAGACAATTACCTTAAGGACGCCAAAAAGGATGCTGAGACATTGAGATATATTTATCCCCGCATCCTGCCTGATCCTACCTCAGACTGCCTCAGTGCTGTTTCCTTAAAATTGTGTATCCAGGACAGATTCAAAGAAAGCTGCTGGCCCAATTGGTGAGCATCAAAGACTGTTCCAGCCAGGACTTCAGTTAAGCCCTGAATTTTTCCAGCATGCAAAGACTGGACAATAAATGCTACAGCTAGCTTTCTTAGACTGACCCAAATCACAAATTTTAGGTGACCCCCCCAAAAAAGAAAATGCTTCAAGTCAGCAGGATGCAATTTTAGGACAAAGACAACCCATTTGCCAAAAGTGGGGTGGATGGTTCTTTGTTGTTCAATGGGTGATTGATCTTTGTTGTCATTTAAGGTGCCTAGTTACAAGGTGTAATGGTCTTCAATCAGGAAAGAAACAAATTAAGGGAGGTTAGACTCAGAGATTTTTCTTTCTTTTTCTTTCCTCTATCCTTTCTTTTCTATCTAGTGTTAATGGGAGGAGGGAGAAGGGATGTAAAGAAAGAGGTAGAATATAGAAATAATTAGAATAAAAGGCAGATTATTGGATCTACTCTTAAATTATAGAGCCACTACTAGTCAAAATAATCTTCTATTAGTATAGGTATTTATATATTGATACAAAATTAAGGTTATATTTGGTTACAACATACTAGTATCAACTTTTTAAAACCTATTGTACCTATGTAAATCTTAAAAATGTAATGTTAACTTCTAGTCTTTTTGAAAGTTACTATTATAAACTGTTTAGGATAATTAAGATAATGTCAGTTAATAGTCAGACAGTCAAACTCATGGTCATGTTAGAAACATGTTTAGTTTATTACAGAAATATGTTTCCAAGGTTGAACAGATATTAAATAGCTAGAAATAAACATTTACCTATGCAGACAGACTAATAGATAGATGCTCTTCACAAACCTCAGAGACTACAGAATATGGCACTTAAAGACATCTTACTGATAAAAGACCTTTTATAACAGTGGGACAGGTCTGATCCTAGCAGTACCTCCACTCTACTTGAAGAAGATGCTGAGCATAGAAGAATTCCATATGGAGCTTGCTTCATATATGGCAAGATAGTCACTGGGCAAGAAACTGCTTCAACTGCAGACAACATGCTGTCCAAAATGGACAAATGAGAAGCAGAGAAGTCAACTGCTAAGCTTTGTCAAGACGAGGTAAGCAGTCTTTCATAATTCTTGCTTCAAAGACAAATTTATCAGATATTCTGGGCCTAAAGGCTGAAGAAGGATACGCCAACATTATAGAAAAATTTGTGAGACTATCCAGGCAGCCAGCTTTCTCTGTTATTTCTATAATTTTGGAAGCTGCCTGCCTGTATTACATGCTTACTCATGTAATATTTATTCCTTCTCAAGTCTCTGATTGGGTTGAAGACTAGATTGTTACAGTCTTATAATTAAGTTACTCTCTAGTAAGTACACAAATTCATGAAAATTAAATAGGTGATAAAGTAATCAAAAAAGATATTGAGAAAGAAATTTTTAAAATTCTGGAGATAAACAAAGATAAAAACACAACACCTGACATATGAACACATCAAAAGGATTCCTCAGAGGAAAATAAAATAAATAGAAACATCTAACTAATACAAAGTATCAACTAATCTAAGTCCTGGTTCTTTGAGAAAAATAAACAAAATCAACAGACCCTGTCTCAATTAACTAAAATAAAGAGATGATCCAAACTAACACAATCAAAAATCAATAGAGACATTACAACTGATGCAAAAGAAATTCAGAACATTATATGGAAATATGTGGAAAAACCTGTCCATCATTAAACTGACAAAAAAAAAAAAACTAAAAGAAATACATGAATTTCTAAGTTGAATCACTAACTAGAGCAATAAGTCAAGAAGGTGTTTCCTCTATTAGTGAGGGATAACAATAAGAAAATAAGAATAAGTAAAATTAGGCCTATTTGCAGATAATACAATATGTATAAAAGATACCAAAAACTTGATCAGAAAACTTCTGTACTTCAGAACAGTGGCAATATTGAGAGGAAACTTACAAAGCTCATTAACCATTCTATAAGCCTTGGAGGCACAGGAGTAGCAGAGTTCCACCCACAGGACCCGGAAACTCACCGGGTTCCACTGAGAGAACACTTTACCAGCCATAATGGCTGGATCCAGCCCCTCAAATCAGAAGTGGCCAAACTGTGCCCTATGGAGTAAAATGCCCCAAGATCAGGCCATAAAATGCCACCAATCCCAAGACACCCTAGAAAGCTCCACCCCCAGGACACCCTATGTTATCTCTGCCTCCTGCTCAATTCTTTGTTTCTTCTCTCTTGTATGCAGAGGCCACCCAGCCATCCTCCTGTGTTTTTCCCAATGAATCTTCTGTGAGAGGTTTGTTGTGAAGTGATTCAGGCAGCAGGGTGACTTGCCAGGGCAAATGCAGAGACTCCTGTTATAGGTGCTACACTTGCAGATCTCTGGCTAAAAGGCCTGACCTCTACCTGCATGCAAGATAAGACAGCCCATCCTTGAAGAGCTCCAATTGCAGGGCCAGGCTCCTGAGAAGCTCCAGAGGCCCTTGAGGTAGAAGAGTAGCCAGAGCCGGGCGTGGTGTCGCACACCTTTAATTCCAGCACTTAGGAGGCAGAGGGAGGTGGATTTCTGAGTTCGAGGCCAGTATGGTCTACAGAGTGAGTTTCAGGACAGCCAAGGCTACACGGAGAAACCCTGTCTCGAAAAAACATTAAAACAAAACAAAAAAAACCTCACCAATCCCTGAGCTTGCCCCAAGATATAATTCCTCCAAGAATCCCAGGACACCATGGAACGTTTCACTCCCCAAGAAACCCTATATAAGTCTCTGCTGCTTCTCATCCCGAGCAGAGGCAGCCATTCTCGGATTTTCCCTCCCAAGAAATCTCTTGGTTGAGGTTTGTTGTGCCATATTCCTCAGCTCCCAACTGCCAGGATTGCTTTCCCCTCGGAGATGTAAGGCTTATACTTTCTATACGCCATCAGCAATCATGCTGAGTCCAAGATCATACACACACTTCCATTAATAAAACTTGAAAAATAAACCACCTGGGAATAAACCTAACCAAGGAAGTAAAAGCCCTCTTCAACGAAAACTTTAGATCTCTGAAGACAGAGATAGATAAAGGTAGTAGGAAATGGAAAGATAGCCCATGCTTGTTGAGTGGGAAAATTAATACTGTAGTTAATTAATGGTGTAATCAATACAAAATTAGTATGAATGCAATCCCAATAACTATATCCACAATATTTCCCACAAAAATAGAAAAAAAAGTTTGAAAATGCATATGGATCCAGAAAAGACTCCATATAGCCAAAGCAATCCTGAGCAAAATGCAGAGGGATTGCCACTCCAGATATCAAAATATATTGCAAAGCATAGGGGGAAAAAAAGACAAAAGAAAAGCCTGGTATAGGCACAATAACAAACATGTAAAAACATATAGACTGGTGAAACATAATAAAAGACACAAACATGAATGCACAAAGGTACAGCCATGTGATATTTGACAAAAACATATACTGGGTAAAAGACAGCATCTTCAACAAACAGTGCTAGGAAAACTGGATGTCTACACACAGAAGAATCAAAGTAGACTGTATCTACCTCTCTGAACAAATATTAACTCCAAGTGAATAAAAGACCTCAATTTCAAACCTGACATTTCTGGAAGAAAGATTGGCTTTATTCTACAAGATA
Source organism: Mus caroli (assembly GCF_978045245.1). NCBI lineage: Eukaryota > Metazoa > Chordata > Mammalia > Rodentia > Muridae > Mus > Mus caroli. The sequence continues at coordinate 91,132,806 of NW_028227262.1, forward strand.
TGGTTATAGGAAAAGACCTCCTGATTAGAACTTCTTTTGCCTAGGACATCAAATTAATAATAATAATAATAAAACTTTGACTTTAAGAAAATCAGCAGAGTGAAGAAGAATCCCATGGAGTGACAGAGAATGTTTGCTACTGATTCATCTGACAGAGGATTAATCTCTGGAATACATAAAGATCTTCAGAAAACAATGTTAAGAAAATAAATAATCTAATTTAAAAATGAGTTGTAGTAATCCCATCGATGGAGTTATCAACCCACAGTCAAAATTTCTGACCCAGAATTGTTCCTGTCTAAAAGAACTGCAGGGACAAAAATGGAGAAGAGGCTGAAGAAGAAGCAGTCCAGTGATCGGCCCAACTTAAGATGCATCTCATGGGGGGACGCTAAGGCCTGACACTATTACTGATGCTTGATGTGCTTACAGACAGGAGGAGCCTAGCATGGCTGTCCTCTGAGAGGCCCTACCAACAGCTGACTGAGTCAGACACAGATACTTACACCTAACCACTGCACTGAAGTCTGGAACCCCTATGGTTGAATTAGGGGAAGGACTGATGAAACTGAAGGGGAGGGGAACTCCATAGAAAGACCAACAGTGTCAATTAACCCAGACCCGTGGGAGCTCCCAGAGACTGATACACGAGCCAGGCAGAATACACATGTTGGTCAGTGGCCCCTAGCACATATATATCAGAGGACTACCTGGTCTGACCTCAGTGAGGGAAGGTGAACCTAATCCTTGAGATACTTGAGGCCCCAAGGAAGAAGGATGCCTGGAAGGGAGGGAAGCACCCTCTCAGAGGCAAGGAGGAGGAGGATAAGGATCTGTGGGATAGGGGACCTGAAGGAGGGGCAATGGCTGGAATATAAATATATAAAATAATTTTAGAAAATGAGCTATGGGTCTGAAAAAAGGGTTCTCAAGCAAATAAATAAAAATATCTGGCCGGGCGTGGTGGCGCACGCCTTTAATCCCAGCACTCAGGAGGCAGAGGCAGGCGGATTTCTGAGTCCAGCCTGGTCTATACCAGGGCTATACAGAGAAACCCTGTCTAGAAAAACCAAAAAAAAAAAAAAATGTCTAAGAAACATCTGAAAAAAAGAATAGCTCATCATCCTTAGGAGTTAGAGAAATGTTCTCAAAACAATTTTGAGATTTCATCTTACTCGAGTCACAGGGCTAAGATCATTAAGGAAGATGACAACAGACCCAGAGAGACCTGCAGAGAGGAGAGCTCTCTTTCACTGTTAGTTGAATTGCAAATTGGTGCAACCATTCTGGGAAATCAGTGTGGAGAATCCTCAAAAAGCCAAAAATAAATCCACCAAATGAGCCAGCTATACCACCCCTTGATATATGCCAGTGGTTCTCAACCTCCCTAGTGCTATGACCCTTTAATATAGTGCATCATGTTGTGGTGACCTCCAACCATAAAATTATTTTTTACATCAGCACTGGAACAATTCTTATTAACTTCTTTATTAACCTCCAAGTATCTTTACTTTTCTCCAGGAAAATCAAACACTACCAATATGGAAAGAAAGGAATTTACAAGAAACTATCCAGGATGAAAAACAAAATCATTCACAAAATCCAGCTCTTTTCAGTTATAACTGTGAATGCAAGTCAGCTTAACAGAACAATGAAATGACAGATTAATGCACCAAATTCCATAAAATTATTTTTCTTGCTACATCATAACTATAATTTTGCTACTGTTAGGGATCATAATGCAAATATCTCTGTTTTCTAATGGTGTTAGGTGAACCCTGTGAAATGGTTATTGGAACCCCCAGATAGGTTGTGACCGACAGATTGAGAACTGCTAGTATATGCCCAAAGGACAAAATATCATGACCAAAAAAACATAAAATAATGCATTTAACTATGATTATTGCTTCAGAAGGTTGGAGTCCATAAGGACATGGAACAGGAATAGGTAATATACCACATGTATGTATGTATGTATGTATGCATGTATGTATGTATGTATTCATACATTTTGATCACAAAAAGGAATCTTTGAAGCCTGCCCCCAGGCTACTTCTCCAAGTAACATACTTCTCCAGCAAGACCATATCTTATAATCATCTTTAAACAGCCACCAACTGCAGGACAAGTATTTAAACATATAAGCCTGTGGAGCCATTTTCATTCAAAATATCACAATACCCTACTCCACAGATACTTCCTTGACCATTTTCATTGCCATGCTGTCTACAATGGCTAGAAAATGGAAACAACCTAAATGTCCTTAAATTTATGAGTGGAAAATGCAATGTGGTGTATATACACTACTGAATATTATTCAACTCTAAATAAAAGTGAAATTTTCATGTAAATAGAGCTATATATGATTATGCTGAGTGAGGTAACCCAGACTCAGAAAGGCAATGTCACAAGTTTTATCTTATCCATATATCCTTGCCCAAATATTTAGGTGTGAGCATAGAACATGAAGAAATCACAGAAACCAGGATAGTAAAAGGGGACTATGAGGATAGAGTGAAAGAAAAGCAAAACTTGAAAGAGGAATAATCAGATACAAGAGATATGAAAGGAGAAATGCGAAATCCTGAGAGACCTTAATAAGAGAGGGGACAGGTATCAATAGAGAAAAAGATGTTACAGGGCATTGAAAATGACATTAAGGATGTTTGAAAAAGCCATAAGAAATCACTTTATTTTATATTAACCTACAATTACACACATGCATGTATGTGTGTGCCTGCATGCGCGTGTGTGTGTGTGTGTGTGTGTGTGTGTGTGTGTGTGTGAGAGAGAGAGAGAGAGAGAGAGAATTATGTCACTTGGACTCTGAATGCTCCCCACAAGGGCTATAGACTATCTAACAAAAACTCCAGTGCTATGAATAAGAAACTTCCTTTTGAGTTTTGGTCAGGGTAGCTCAAGAGACTCCCCAAATAATATAGGCTATTGCTGCTGCCTTTGGCTGCTTCCCAGAGGGTGAAAACACCATATTCAGACACTGGACAAACAGCATTAGATGAAGATATGATCAGAAAGCCCTCTCCAGTTTTTATAGTCTCAGAAGTCTCAGAACATACTATGGAAGCTGCCAAGGGAGAGAAGCTACCACAGCCCTACCCAGTCATGATGCCTATGTTCCACATCACGACCAGTACAGCAAGATAGATCTCTAAAGGTGGTACACAAGTCCTGGCAGTAACCAGCAGCTCTCCAATTGGATGTAAGGCTCTTTTAACAGGAGGGAGACCATGCCTGGTACTGGAAATCTAACCAATTACCCAGAACTAGTGAGGTCAGTCTTAGAGAAGAGCCTACTACTGCCTACTTTACTAGACCAGCATAATTCCTAACTGCATTCTTAGCAACTATCCTTGTATCCACAGATAATTGTATCTCTTAACCCTCATCAAACATACTTCTCTTTGTAACAAATGGAGACCATTACAGAAAAAACTACAACTGGTCAAATTGCAGAGAACAACTGACCATGTTTCGCCAAGGCCCATCTACAACTTCTATATCAAAGTTCTGGAGAACACTGTGAAGGAGGAGGTGAAAAGATTATAAAAGGTAGAGGGTCAGGAAGTCTGGCGTATGATAGCATTTCCTAGAAATGAAAGGGAAGCTACATCAATGAGACCTTAATACTGAGGTTACCAAAATGAGGATGAAGCAATGACAATACCTATAAACATGCTACTGCAGACAGCAGAACAGTCACAGGGTTCCACCCCTACAAAAAAGACTACAGTCAACCCAAGGACTGCTGAAAGGGAATATTACTTATCTCCAGGGATGATCCCCCCAATTGGTTATTTAATACTAACCAAAATTTGACCTGAAATCATATACATAGAAGCAATGCTAATTGGACCCAACAGGTTGTGCTGATAAATATATGCATTTATACATATATGTAAAAAAATATTTAAGGAGTCCACGAATTTAAGAGAAATGTCAGGGAGACATGGAAGGGGTTTTGAGAAGAAAGAGAAGGAGAAATTATATCATCATATTTTAATTTCAAGTATTTTTAAAAATGTAATTGACTGAGAAATAAGGAATTAAATAATAATAATAATTTATTATTTAATAAATTGGTATATACAATTCCTTAAGAGGAGAATTTACCTTGTGCACTTCTTTTATCACTTCTAAAAGAACTTTAATATTAGTAATATACTGCTCGGTTGCAACTCCATACTGTATTTGAGAGATGATGGCTTTCTTTAGCATCTGAACCAGTATGTTCAGAGAAGAAACTTCCAAAGATGCCCAACATGTTCCTGAGGGTGTGAAAACCAAACATGAGAATGTATTCCTCTTCTCATCCCTTAAATTCCTCAGTTTTTTCTGGGATGTTTAAGACAAGAAATAGACGATGTTTCCCATATCTACCATCATAACCATAAAACAATTCTTCTATGGATATTATCACAAACAACACACTATTCAACAAATGTAGACCAAAACTTTAATCTATTAAAATTAAAGAAACTCAAATTCAGAATTTGAAGAAAATTGTTAATAATTATGATGAAGTGAATGATCATCCTTTCTTTGATTCTGTTGTTTGATTTGACGTTTCTGAGATAGGACATTTTTATGTAGCCCTTAATATTGTAGCCCAGGCTGGCCCCGAACATCTACCAAGCTTCCTGCCTGATCATCTGGGTGCTGAGGTTAAGATCATGTACTGACTTCATTACTTCCAAATTAGCAATTTTGTCAAACAGCCACAAATATCTGAAAATATACAGATGAATACCATGCAATGTTACTGATATTTCTACCTAAAAACTAAGTAATGCCTATTTTCAGATTACATAAACAGCTGTCACATATGGATATACACTTATTTTAGGTAGATTACACCTCACTTTTAATATTGTTGAGAATACACTGGATTTTGGTATTTTTAAAGAGGAGATGGTAGGGACATGGGAATCTTTTTTTTAATTTATGAGTGGATTAGGACTTTTGAAATATGACTCCTATATCAAGAAAAAAAGCACTTTCTTTTTTGAGAAAATGTCTTAAGTAGTCCAGGCTTCTGATTTGCTATATAGTCAAGGCTGGCATTGTACTCCTGGTCCACTTCCTCTACATCACAAGGTCTGGAATTACAGATGTTCACCCCCACACCCAGAAAATATCTCTTTTAAAACCTGCAAATATGGGGCTGGAGAGATGGCTCCATGGTTAAGGGCACTTTCTGCTCTTGCAAAGAACCAGGTTCCGTTGCCAGCACCCACACGATGGCTCACAATTGTCTGTAACTCCAGTTCTAGAACATATGTTACTCTCTCCTACACTCCACCAGCTCTGACACACATGTAATGCACATAAGTTCAGTTAAAGTACACACACATAAAATTGTTATATTTAATTTTAAAACACACTGCTCATTCCATTAATAATGATGCATGGACAATTTAATCATTTAATTCTGTAACTGTACTTCCTTGCATTTTTCTTGTAAGTGTAAGTTTATATACATCAAAGAAATACAGGTTACTACTACTACAGCAGTAGAAGAATGGAAGCAACTATCCATAGCACATTCCATGTTCTGGAACAGCGAGAGTTTGTTCCTCTAGGCCTGTGCATTGGAAATGGTAAAGTGGTGGGAACTTTAAGACATGGTTTAACCTTAAGCAATAATTGGTAGTTCTTGAGAGAGGGTTGTTATAAGAGACAGTGTGTGTGTGTGTGTGTGTGGTATATGCACATGTGTGTGCCCATTTGTAGGCACACACACACCAAGGACAGAGCAGGATGTCCAGTGTCTTGATTTATTATTCTATGCCTTGTTCTCTTAAGAGATGGTCTTTCACTGAATCTAGACCTAGTATGCTAGCCAGCAAACCTCAGCTCTTCTTTCTCTGTTCCTTGCAGCTCTGAGTTTACAGGTACACATACCATACTAGCTTTCCATGTGGGTGCTGAGCACATTTACCCACTTATCCATCTTAACTGTCATAAAAGGAGGTTTTCATGGTTACACATAAAAATCTGAGTCTGTAACTCCTTCTAAGATGGCACTGGGGTAGTTTATATATAGCGTTGTATTTTTTAAGTATCAGACCTTCAATGATCACTTAAAATTATGAAAAATTCCATAGTTTGAATAAAATAACAATGATAAGAAGTTTTTTCATTGAACATTTTCTTTATTTACATTTCAATTGGTTTCCTCTTTCCAGGTCTCCCCTTCGAAAATCCCCTATCCCATTACCCCCACCTCTATGAGGGTACTCCCCTACCCACACACCAACTCCATCTTCCTGCCCTGTAGTCCCCTACACTGGGGCATCGAACACCCTCAGGCCCAAGGGCTGCTCCTCCCACTGACATCCAACAAGGCCATCCTCTGCCACATATGTGGCTGGAGCCATGTGTCCCTCCATCTGTACTCTTTGGTTGGTGGTCCAGTTCCCAGGAGCTCTGGGGGAGGAGGGTGGTCTGGCCTGTTGACACTGTTACAATCCCCCTCAGCTCCTTCAGTCCCGTCTCCAACTCCTCCATTAGGGACCCCCTGCTCAGTTCAATGTTGGCTGCAAGCATCTGCCTTTGTATTTGTCAGGCTCTGGCAAAGCCTCTCAGGAGACAGCCATATCAGGCTCCTCTCAGCAAGCACTTCCCTGCATCTACAATAGCTTCCAGGTTTGGTGACTGTATATGGGATGGATCCCCAGGTGGGGCAGTCTCTGGGTGGCTTTTCCTGGGAGTTTCTGCTCCACACTTTGTCTCCATAATTCCTCCTGTATTTTGTCCCCTTTTCTAAGAATCACTGAAGCACCCACACTTTGGTCTTCCTTCTTCTTGGTCTTCATATGGTCTGTGAATTGAATGTTGGGAATTCTTAACTTTTGGGCTAATATCCACTTATCAGTGAGTGCATACTTATCAGTGAGTGTGTACTTTTGTGACTGAGTTACCTCACTCAGGATGATATTTTCAAATTCCATGCATTTGACAAAGAATTTCATGAAAGCATTGTTTTTAATAGCTGAGTAGTACTCCATTGTATAAATGTACCACAATTTCTGTATTCACTCCTCTGTTCAGGGACATCTGGGCTGTTTCCAGCTTCTGGCTATTATGAATATGGCTGCTATTAACATAGTGGAGCATGTGCCCATATTACATGGTGGAACATCTTCTGGGTATATGCCCAGGAGTGGTATTAGCTGGGTCCTTAGGTAGTACTATGTCAAATTTTCTGTGGAACCGCCAGACTGACTTCCAGAGTGGGTGTACCAGCTTACAATTGCACCAACAATGGAGGAGTGTTCCTCTTTCTCCACATCCTCACCAGCATCTGCTGTCACCTGAGTTTTTAATCTTAGCCATTCTGACTGGTGTGAGGTGGAATTTCAGGGTTGCTTTGATTTGCATTTCCCTGATGACTACGGATGTAGAACATTTTTTTAGGTGCATCTTGGCCATTTGAGTTTCCTCAGTTGAGAATTCTCTGTTTATTTCTGTTCTCCATGTGTTAATAGGTTCATTTGTTTCTCTTGAGTCTAACTTCTTGAGTTCTTTGTATATACTGTATATTATTCCTCTTTTGGGTGTAGGATTGGTAAAGATTTTCTTCCCAGTCTGTTGGTTGCAATTTTGGCCTACTGACAGTATCCTTTGCCTTACAGAAGTTTTGCAATTTTATGGGAATTTGTGGATTCTTGTTCTTATAGTATAAGCCACTGGTGTTCCATTTATAACTTTTCCCATGTGGCCATGTGTTCGAGGCTTTTCTCCACTTTCTCTTCTATTAGATTTTTGTGTTTCCTCTTTAAGGGCTTCTACCTGTTTACCTGTGTTCTCTTGTATTTCTTTAAGGGAGATATTTATGTCCTTCTTAAAGTTCTCTATCATCATTATGAGATATGATTTTAAATCAGAGTCTTGCTTTTCTGGTGTGTTGGGGTAACCAGGGATCACTGTGGTGGGAGAACTGGGTTCTAATGATGCCAAGTAGTGTAGGGAAATAATAAGGGGGCTCATGGGATGCCCTGGGGAGGGGAAGCAGCCCAGAGGTTGCCCTGGGAAAGGGGAGATCCACACCCCGCCAGAGTTTTACCTATTCTCTAGTCTGTCAGGCGTGGGAGAGCTGCTGTCTATCTTCCACTCATCCCTGGATGAGCATCTAAGCCTCTGACCCATGTTTCAGGGGGTGGGGTGGCAAGGGGCAGCCCTACCTGGGATTCCTAGAGCTACTTTCCTAGAGCCTCGGAGTTATGGGAGAGATAGATGAGAGAAGAGAAGTTCCCAACACCTGAGAGAGCGAGTGCAGTCTTGACTGGAACACAGAGACTCTCTATGGTTTTAGAGATTTATTGTAGAAAGGCAAGGGGAACTAGAGAAGGTAAGGGGGGGAAGGCTAGAGAGAAAGAGAGAGTAAGAGAAAGAGAGGTGAGGAGAGGAGAAGACAAAGAGAGAGGAGAGAGGGGGTGAGAGAGAGTATAAGAGGTAAGAGAGTGAGAAGTAAGAGTTAAGAGCAAGAGCAAGATGGGGGCCTAACAGCCCCTTTTATGGTCTTTACTGTTGCTAGGTACCTGGGAAGGAGTTTAGCCTGAAGGTCAGAATCTTGGCCTATGTGACTTCTAGCCATGCTTCTCTTGTGGGGGCTGTGGGAGGTGGTATCTTAGGCAGGAGCCAGAGTTCCGGGAGCATGAGGGAATGCCTACCGTGTCATGTAGGTGAATTATCACCCTTTGGGGTTCAAACTTCAGCTCAACTGGAGACCACCTGTCTTTCCATAGCCCAATTCCCAACAAAGTAGCATTGGTTTCTGTTGCTCATGTTCTTGCCCTTGCTTCTTGCCATCTGGTTATCTCTGGTATTAACTGGTCCTGCTGTCTCTGACTGTGTCTTGTCCCTCCTGCAAACCTGTGTGTCAGTACTCCTGGAGACCAGTTCTCTCTGGAAGGACTTTGGATATGGAGAGCTGTGTCACAGGGTGCAGCTCCAGAGTGCAGACAGAAACCTGAAGGATCATGTCTCTGGCTATTCCTTGGCTCCTGTGTTCTGATGGCTCTGGGTGGGTCCTCATGGGCCAGGATTTTGAGCAGAAATGGTGGTCTTACGTGTGCTCACAGATGTATAGCACTCCTGGGAGACCCACTCTCTCCCATAAATATTTGGGTATGGAGCACTGTAGCACAGGATCAGCTCCAGGCACAGACCCAGTGATAAAAAGTTTACCATTGCTTTTTGTCACTATTGGTTAAATGTTTGAGGTTTCCAAATAGTAATCAAAAATTATAAAGTATGATTTATCTTGACTGGCACTGTATGTCTAACAAAGTGTAAGAACAATACTTGCTTTGTATGGTGAGAAGTGTAGCGGGTATAATAGTTTTGGATTGATCTTTACAAAACTTCACATACCCTTCACTAAAATAGTATCATGAAATCTCTCCAATGTTTGCTATGATTTCTACTTCAAAAGTGATTCTACAGAATATATTTGTAAAATGATATAAAACTTACTCAGAAATGCTAATGACTGTGGATCCATTTTATGAATAACTTTTGCAAATTCAAATGCCAGGGTCTTCCAGTTCTTAGGATCGTGCATAATGGAACATTCTGGGAGCAAAAGAAAAACCAGTAGAGCGTCGTGGTGTGGAGAACTGTATGGAAGATCTCTGAGCAGATCCTCCTCAAGACATGTGGTTATCTGTGGTCAAAAGGAACAAAGAGCAAGGCCAAGTTACAGAAGATACAGTATTTTGAATGACTACAAGTTGTAGCTGCAGGTTTCCTTTCATCATCTTCCAATTAGAAAGTTCACTTAGTCCTTCTGGAACCTATTGATGAATCATGGTCAGCCTTTTCATTCACATACCCTTGAGGTAGTCCTTGAGTGATCCATCTGCTCATTTTATATTATGGGACATGAAGGAACTAAAGTGAAATCACATGTAGATGGATGTACACAGTGAATAGTCGGTTTGAAACTAATGCAAAGTTCTTCAGAAATATTTCTGTAAGCTAGTTGCAGTGGCACACATGCGAAGTCCATTACTCAGAAGGCTGCACCCAAGATTCATCTCAAAGCAGACCTTGAGCTTTTTAATCATTCACCAGAGAGGGTATCCTGCTTCCCAAACCCCTGTCCTTTCCATGTGCATTGCTAGAAAGAAGCTTCATGTCTCAGTATTACTTTCTTCATATTGAAAACAAAAGACTATATCTTTTGTGCATTTAATGGTTTAATAAAAAAGTAAATGCCACCACCTATCACAATGTCTGGACTAAAATACCATTATAATGGTAACTAGCCCTCTGTTCAGCCCCACGCACAAGTCCTTATTACCCACCTCCCACCAAAACTAAGCTGCTGTTATATTTATTCCTACAAAGAAGTGTGATTGTGTGGTATCCCAGATAAGCGAAATAAATAGTGGCTGTTACCAAGGAAGAAATCCATTTCTCTGTTGTTAACTTCTTGAAGACATCTCTTGCCAGTTTTAAATCCACATCAATGAAATTATTTTCTCCAGCATCTCTATGAATACAATAAGCATTAAAAACACATAAACAGGTGGGAAAAGAATATTTTAAAACTCCATATGATATTATTTGGTCTTTGTCTTAGCACACACAAAATAATAACTTTATTTAAAGCTCACCTATTTTCGAAATAATAGACTAGAGCAACACAGAAGTGTATAGATCTATTCTTGTTAAAAAGGAATAAACTATAACTTGTTATATCTGAATTGGTAAAATTTAATAGGCTGCAATTTTAGCAGGATTTTATTTTTTAAATTAAATTAAATTAAATTTTATGGTACTAGGATTGAACCCCTACTCTACCACAAAGTTACAAGCTGATCCCTACCAAGATTCTACAAAATAAGTCTAAGGACTATCTATCCCGACAATCAGTCTATTCCACAGACTCAATTGTTTACTCTCTGCATATGGTGCCATTTCTGTTTAATTATTTATCTGTGTACTTATTTATTTATCATTGATTACTTTTTGAGACAAAGTCTTAGTGTGCCCAGGCTGGTCTTGAACTTGTGATCTTCCTGCCTCAGCTTCCAAGTGCTAGGATTACAGGAATGCACCACTGTGTCTAACCACCATATCTTCTTAAGATTTACATTTCTGCAGTTACATTAGGGGTGGGTGATGAAATAATAGTGGTTCCACTATGCCCAGAGACCTTGTCAGCAGAGGTTTGACAGTTTGTTTTAGAAATGTTTTGAAAGATACATGAACTCATTAACGGAAACATGAACACACAGTTTGTGCAATGAGAAACTTTGAATCTCTTACCTCAAAATCCTGTCCTTGATAGTTCTACCAGTCCTAGATTCTAGCAATATTTACCCAGTTCGTCTCAACCTTGACCCTTTTCTACATTAAAATATTGCCCAGATATTGTTTACTTGGCAGTTTGATTTAGTCACATTCCATGACCAGCATGCAGCAAGTCTAACAGCTTTAAAAAACTATCATCAACACATATTTTGGGTTTGCTGAATTAAGTATCAGTATTGATACTAGAACTATTTACACAAATTATAACTGTAAATATTTCTACAAAATTCTTTCTCCTTTGCAGCCATCACCTGGAAGTTTAAAACTCCCAAAAAGTGCTCATGGATATTTTTTCTTCTTTAAAAAGATAGTATTGTAGAAGAGGAAGAGATCACTTCTGCCTTGCTGCTGGCCCTATGGAAACTTAAGGTGGGCCTAAGAACTCAGTAAGTATAAAGGATTCTCTTACATTCAATGAACATAAAGAAAGATTATCATGAAAAAGAGATACAAGTTTTATTAAAATTGTATGTACATAGGAACAAGATAAATCCAAAGAAATGACAAAAATATGATGTTTTATACTTTTTTAGACAAAGAACAATATGTTTGTGAAGGAATGATATGATAAATGGGTGGGTAGACTAAGATAATAACTCTTAAGGATATGTGTAGAAGAGGCATGTGTGTGTGTGTGTGTCTGTGTGTGTGTGTTTAAAGGGGCTACTTCAGTGACTATCTATGTAGGATCCTCACAACTCCACTTACCATTCTCCTTTCCCTCACACACCTTTTGCTCAGCCCTTAACTATTTATTGCTTGCTACATGTAGAAAAACAAAAGTTCCCGGCTGTGAAGATGGCCCTACAAGAACATGCCTTGCAAAGGATCTCCTTTATTGCTCTCCAGAAGAAAAGAAGAGGAAACACAAGAAAAAGTGCCTGGTGCAGAGCCCAATTCCATCTTTATGGATATAAAATGCCCAGGATGCTATAAAATCACCACGGTCTTTAGCCATGCACAAACTATAGTCTCGTGTATTAGCTGTTCCACTGTCCTCTGTAAGCCTACAGATAGAAAAGCAAGGCTGACAGAAGGATGCTCCTTCAAGGGGAAGCAGCACTGAAAGCCCCTGATTCAAGATGAGTGGGAACCTTCCCAATAAACACATTTTGGATAAAAAAAAGAAAAACAAACAAACAAAACAAAACAAAACCAAAAATGAAACAAGCCAGATAATGTGGTTAATCTCTTCTGTAGTTATCATGCTTTAGGTGATTTCACCTGGAAATAAGCGATATACCAATTTGACATATTTTGAGCTGATAGGGCATTAACTCCTAAATTTAGTATAGACAATTCTCCTATGTGCAATAAGCATAAGTCTGAAGTAAAAAGGGGCCATTGTGTCCTGGAGAGTCCCTTTCCCAGATTCATGACTTTTGGGCGTTGCATTTTGTTTTGTTTCTGACCCTGTCTAATGTGGGATATCCATGTAAGTATGGGATTACAACGATCATGGTGGAGCCAGGCATGGGTTTGCAGCTGAAGGCACTGATGCCCACTGTCCCTGAATCAATCCAACATCCCAAGCCTATCCTCCTCCCATGCCTGAGTGCTGATGCACAATTCTCATCTAGACCCAGTTCAGGCAGCCACAGCCCTGGGGAGTTTGTTGTCATAATGGCTGTGTCTTGCCCAGAACATAGTATTTCGCAGATCTTTTCACCCATGAACATTTTTTTTCTTTGTTTTTGCTGCTGTATTATGTGATGTTCCCTGAGCTTACAGGGAATGGCATGAGTGTCTTCTTTAAAACTGAGCATTCATGCATCACTTATTCTAGGGACTTTGTGCAGTCATGAATTTTTGCATTTACCAGCAATCACTTTGGGGGCAGGGAAACTTTTTTTAAGGCTTACAGTAGCATTTGTTTCTGAATATAATTATAAATATTCAAAAAAGCAGTTTGGTGATATCCCATGCTAGTTAAACAGCATTTCTAGTTCCTCCATAGGGTCTATTTTATATGATTTTTGGCCAGCTTTACAACACTACCAATGCTTTGCCTCCATAGAGTGCATCTCTAATCCAGTCAAGAGAACAGCTGGTTATGCCATTAACAGTAGTGTTCTACTGCACAAATAGACATGCTTTGTAAAACAGATTGGTATTATAGCTTGTAGGGTACACAGCTGTTTATCTTTTCTTCCCTAGAAGCCTACAGTGCCCTTCTTAGGCTATAAAACTAGCCAGCAGGGAAGAATCATTTTTTTTAAATTAGGTATTTTCTTCATTTATATTTCCAATGCTATCTATCCCAAAAGTCCCCCGTGTCCTCCACCCCCCTTCTCCTCCCCCTCCTCCCACTTCTTGGCCCTGGAGATCCCCTGTACTTAGGCATATAAACTTTTCAAGACCAATGGGCCTCTCTTTCCACTGATGGCCAACTAGCCCATCTTCTGATACATATGCAGCTAGAGACACTAGCTCCAGCAGGTACTGGTTAGTTTATATTGTTGTTCCTCCTATAGGGTTGCAGATCCCTTTTTCTCCTTGAGTACTTTTTCTAGCTTCTCCATTGGGGGCCCTGTGTTCAATCCAATAGCTGGCTGTGAGCATCCACTTCTGTGTTTGCTAGACCCAAGAATAGCCTCACAAGAGACAGCTATATCAGGGTCCTTTCAGCAAAATCTTGCTAGTGTATTCAATGGTGTCAGTGTTTGGAAGCTGATTATGGGATGGATCCCTGGGTATGGCAGTCTCCAGATAGTCCATCCTTTCATCTCAGCTCCAAACTTTGGCTCTGTAACTCCTTCCATGGGTGTTTTGTTCCCAAATCTAAAAAGGGGCAAAGTGTCCACACTTTGGTCTTCATTCTTCTTGAGTTTCATGCGTTTAGCAAATTGTATCTTATATCTTGGGTATTCTAAGTTTCTGGGCTAATATCCACTTATCAGTGAGTACATAATATGTGAGTTCTTTTGTGATTGGGTTACCTCACTCAGGATGATGCCCTCCAGGTCCATCCATTTGCCTAGGAATTTCATAAATTCATTCTTTTTATCGCTGAGTAGTACTTCATTGTGTAAATGTACCACATTTTTTGTATCCATTCCTCTGTTGAGGGGCATCTGGGTTCTTTCCAGCTTCTGGCTATTATAAATAAGGCTGCTATGAACATAGTGGAGCATTTGTCCTTCTTACCGGTTGGAACATCTTCTGGATATAAGCCCAGGAGAGAGATTGTGGGATCCTCTGGTAGTACTATGTCCAATTTTCTGAGAAACCTCCAGACTGATTTCCAGAGTGGTTATACAAGCTTGCAATCCCACCAACAATGGAGAAGTGTTCCTCTTTCTCCACATCCTCTCCAGTATCTGCTGTCACCTGAGTTTTTGATCTTAGCCATTCTGACTGGTGTGAGGTAGAATCTCAGGGTTGTTTTGAGTTGCATTTCCCTGATGATTAAGGATGCTGAACATTTTTTCAGGTGCTTCTCAGCCATTTGGTATTCTTCAGGTGAGAATTCTTTGTTTAGCTCTGAGCCCCATTTTTAATGGGGTTATTTGATTTTCTGGAGTCCATTTTTTTGAGTTCTTTATATATATTGGATATTAGTCCCCTGTCTGATTTAGGATAGGTAAAGATCCTTTCCCAATCTGATGGTGTCCTTTTTGTCTTATTGACCGTGTCTTTTGCCTTACGGGAGCTTTGCAATTTTATGAGTTCCCATTTGTCGATTCTCAATTTTACAGCACAAGTCATTGCTGTTCTATTCAGGAATTTTTCCCGTATGCCCATATCTTCAAGGTTTTCCCCCACTTTCTCCTCTATAAGTTTCATTGTCTCTGGTTTTTTGTGGAGTTCCTTAATCCACTTAGATTTGACCTTAGTACAAGGAGATAGGAAAGGATCAATTCGCATTCTTCTACATAATAACCTCCAGTTGTGCCAGCACCATTTGTTGAAAATGCTTTTTTCCACCGGATGGTTTTTGCTCCCTTGTCAAAGATCAAGTGACCATAGGGGTGTGAGTTCATTTCTGGGTCTTCAATTCTATTCCATTGGTCTACTTGTCTGTCGCTATACCAGTACCATGCAGTTTTTATCACAATTTCTCTGTAGTACAGCTTTAGATCATGCATGGTGATTCCCCCAGAGGTTCTTTTATCCTTGAGAAGAGTTTTTGCTATCCTAGTTTTTTTTGTTATTCCAGATGAAGTTGCAGATTGCTCTTTCTAATTAGTTGAAGAATTGAGTTGGAATTTTGATGGGGATTGCATTGAATCTGTAGATAGCTTTTGACAAGATAGCCATTTTTACTATATTGATCCTGCCAATCCATGAGCATGGGAGATCTTTCCATCTTCTGAGATCTTCTTTAATATCTTTCTTCAGAGACTAGAGTTCTTATCATACAGATCTCTCACTTCCTTAGTTAGAGTCATCCCAAGGCATTTTATATTATTTGTGACTATTGAGAAGGGTGTTGTTTCCCTAATTTCTTTCTCAGCCTGTTTATTCTTTGTGTAGAGAAAGGCCATTGACTTGTTTGAGTTAATTTTATATCCAGCTACTTCATTGAAGCTGTTTATCAGGTTTAGGAGTTCTCTGGTGGAATTTTTAGGGTCACTTATATATACTACCATATCATCTGCAAAAAGTGATATTTTGACTTCATCTTTTCCAATTTGTATCCCCTAGATCTCCTTTTGTTGTCGAATTGCTCTGGCTAGGACTTCAAGTACAATGTTGAATGGGTAGGAAGAAAGTGGGCAGCCTTGTCTAGTCTCTGATTTTAGTGGGATTGCTTCAAGCTTCTCACCATTTACTTTGCTGTTGGCTACTGGTTTGCTGTAGATTGCTTTTTATCATGTTTAGGTATGGGCCTTGAATTCCTGATCTTTCCAAGACTTTTATCATGATTGGGTGTTGGATTTTGTCAAATATTTTCTCAGCATCTAATGAGATGATCATGTGGTTTGTGTCGTTAAGTTTGCTTATATAATGGATTACGTTGATGGATTTCCGTATATGAAACCATCCAGCAGGGAAGATTCTTATAGCTCGATTTCAACTTGATTTCTCAATATCATCCATCCAAGGCATGTGGTCTTCTCCAACAGAATCTTACCAACTAGTTCTAGTGCTGCTTTGCTCTTGTTACAAAAATAAAATGAAATAAAAGCTGCATAGCAAGAGATACTCAATATCCTTTGATGGCTTTCACCTTTATATACACAAGCATCACACACACACACACACACACACACACACACACACACACACAGATGGTTAGTCTTATATCAACTTGACACAAACTAGAATCATCAGATAGGAGGGAGCTTCAACTGACAAAATGTTTCCATAAGATCAAGCTGTAGGAAATCCTATAGCGCATTTTCTTCATTAGTGACTGATGAGGTAGGGACCAGGCCATTTTGGGTTGGGCCACCCCTGAGCTGCTGGTCTTGAGATCTGTAAGACATTAAGCTGAGGAGGTCCTGAGGATCAAGCCATTAAGAAGCACCCCTCCATGGCCTCTGAATCAGATACTGCCTCCGGGTTCCTGCCCTGCTTGAGTTCCTATCCTGACTTTCATCAATGATGAACAGTGATTTGTAACCATAAGCTAAACAAACCCTTTTCTCTCCAAATTGCTTTTGGTCATATTCTTTCATTACAGCAATAGTAACCATAATTAAGACACATGCAAAGGAAGAAAAAAACTTGATGGAATTTCTGGGAATATAGATCGTGTGTGTGTGTGTGCGTGTGAGTGTGTGTGTGTGTGTGTGTGTGTGTGTGTGTGTGTGTGTGTGAGAGAGAGAGAGAGAGAGAGAGAGAGAGAGAGAGAGAGAGAGAGATTCCCAAGAGATATAGATGGCCCAAACACTGAACATTAAAAGAATTACTTAAACTATTAGGTAATGTTAGCTGCTAGGAGATGAGGACAGGAGGGTCAGATATGTAGCGTCCTCCTCATCTACACAGCAAGATCAAGGCCAGCTGGCCTACATGAGAGTCCTGGTTTTGAGATAGTAAAGCATGTTTAAGTACAGCTGTTTATCTGTAGATATAAAGAGGCTGACTAAAATGCCATTCCCTCCAATTAAACAACAGAGGGAGGAATATGGAGGAGTTAGTTTATAGCATGAAAGAATCTTTTATCAACCAGAGAATTCTCTATGTTGGAATCCATGTGCTGACAAAATTCACACTCAATTTGGTTCTATAAGTTTCCTTGTAAACGGCCCCCAGTATTTTAGATAAAGGTAAATTCCACTGAAGCTTTACCTTTTCTTCAGAAAGCTCGCTGTCAAACAAGCAGAAGATGAAAATATCAAGCTGATTTCTCTGCAAACATAATAACAAGACAAGGGCAAAGTCACATTTGGACATTGTGAGGTGACATTGCCATATGCCACTGCTTCTCAACCTGTGAACTGCAACCTCTTTTGGGGGGTTAAATGACAATTTCATAATGGTGGACTAAGACCATTGGGAATACCAAATATTTACATTATGATTCATAATAGTAGCAAAATTAATTATGAAGTAGCAAAAATAATAATTTTATGGTTGGAGATCACCACACATGAGGGACTGTATTAAAATATCACAGCATTAGGAAGGTTGAGAACCACTGTCATATGCAAATGTGTTGAGCAGTACTTATAGGTATCCTAGGATTCATGTGACCTGCGGGCTGCAGGATAGAAATACCTACAGCCTCCTTTATCTTATATAAAAATAGAGCTCTAGACTCATTATTAATATCCACATTATGAGCACATAACTTATAGATGTCACTAATGAGTATCACCAAAACTCTTTATAGTTATTTTTCTATGCATTTGCATTTAAATAATGAATACAACCAGTTACACTAAAGGCCTAAATTCTGACCGTGAGTTAATCAACTATGAAGACCCAAAAGCAGTACAACTTGCTGCTAAGACCCATTCATACATCTCCCTTACTTAGAAAGGTACACGCCATGTACATTCTCCCTGTAGCTCTTATATTAAATAAATTATTAATTACCATGCATATCAATGACCAATCCAACCAAAAGGTAATAAAAGAGAATCATTCCCAAAATGTAAATTCTGTTAGGACAAAGCTAAACCTTCTCTCTCACAGCTAGGACAAAGTGATTAGGACTTCAGAATCACAGAAGGGACTCTAAGTCATCAAGCTGAGTCACCTTTTGGCATCTTCCCGATCTTTTCTTTTGTTTGCTGCTCTCCATTTCTTTACCAGAGACTGGTTGATTCGGATTATTTCTGGCAGGATTTTCATGGAAACACCTGTAGACCTAGTACGCTTTAAGGAAGAAAATAAAGACAAAAATGACCAGGGGAATGCACATACACTTTGAGTGACAATCAGTAAAGTGCCAGGCACACGCAGGGCTTGTCCTCTTGCATAGGTGTTTGGTGGGTTGAGCTTTTGCTTCAGGATGAACATTCTGTTTCCTAACTTGTGCCATTTTGCTTGGTCTGGATTTTAAAAAGTGTAATAATGCAATAAAAGATTAAAAATAGAGACTGATAGGTGCTTATAAATCAATATTCATCTTAGCATCATTCAAACGGCCATAATAGCGATCAACATATGAATGCATTTTCGATGTGATGATATAATATGCAGTGAAATATTACTCAGCATTGAAAGTGATACTCTAATATAATGTAGGTGTATTCTAGACCATGCTAAATGGAAATAAATCAATTAAAAAATAGGAGACATTTTATGATTACATTTATATAAAGTATGTCAACCTTATAGAAATAAAGAAGAAATTAGCTAGGACTGAGGAGGCCAGGGAATGAGGAATTATTATTTAATAGATATGAGGTGTCTGCTTGTGATGATTAAAATGTTTGAGAAACAGTGATGATACTTAATGACATTATGAATGCAATTAATGCCACAGAAAATTGTAGGCATTGGGTTTCAAATGCCACATACACAATCTTATATGTAGTTTGAGATAGGGTCTCACTATATAGCCAAGAGTGACACTACAAACATACACACGCACACACACACACACACACACAAACACACATACACTACTTTTCTTCAATCAAATAAAATCCTCTGGGAAAATATGTACAAATAGAATGCTTCAGGTGTGCCTACCCACTGTGCTGGTGATGGGCTCTATGCCAGGATTTTATTCAGACTCAGCCACGTTTCCAGCTCCTATCTGAGCACTTTGATTTAAATCCCAGTGGTTTGGAAATTTACCAATCACAAGGGTTTATTTTCTCTTGTATCTAAGCATCTCAGTACAACCATCTGCCCCCTACTGGCATTTATGTATCATTTATTTTCCTCTTCAAAGTCCCTAGCTTCTCCTTGAAAACTTCACAAGCTCCTTGTCACTTGTGCTGACCACTGCTCCTGTCCTCATGCTCCCTCTTCTCATTCTTGACAACTTCAAAGGTGATGACAGAAGTCTGTCTCTTGCTTCAACATCTCAGCTCCCAATCTCACCTCAACTCCTTTCTCACCTCATTTTAGCTACTCCTGACAGGAGTAGCTAAACTCCAAACTGAAGTGATTGACTCCTGGGGTTAGATAATTCTTTGTTGTGAAGGATACTACACATAGTAAGATATTTAGTACTCACTGTTCCTAGCCCTTACCCACTAGAAGCTAGTAATAGTCACTGTCAGCATACCAATCTAAAATGTCTACAGACAGAACCAAATGATTGTTAGAATGCAAAATGACCCTTACTTAAAAAGCACAAACTTATGTCTAGGGCATAAACTGGACTTTTACACTAACAATTGCTCCATTTTTAAGCACCCATTCAGAACAGTCTCTCTAACCATGGCATCAGATCTCACTCTTCGATCATCTCGTTACTCTGAAACAAGCTTAGTTCCTACTCTTCACTCTTCTAATCACTCCCACAACTCCTTTAGGCTTCCCTTATTGGACTGAAAATTCCTTCTTTCATTATGTTCAAGTCTGGATAACTCCAAAGTCAGTTCCCAATGCCTGACACCACTGAAGACAACTGCCCATCGTGCTGGCCAACCACATTCAATCTGTGATCACAAATACCACATGGGCACTTCCAAAGACAGTTGCTTATCTTACTCTGACACAACCATTGCTCCTCTCCTTGCCTTCCCCCACATTCCTTTGCTTCTCTCACTCTCACATCAGCTTTGGTCATCAAGCAGTATTATGCATCAACTCACCCTCATCTGCAGCCACAACAGCATATTTCTTTCCTTAGACATCTCAATTCTACACTACATTCTCTCAACTTGACATAAAGCTTAGGGAATCTCAATTGAACTGGCTCTATCAGACTGGCCTATGTTTTTTGCTTCTATAGAGCATTTTCTTGATGAATGATTGATGGGTGAGGCCTAGGTGACTGTAGTTGGTTTCATGCCCAAGCAGATGAGCCTGAGCTATATAAGAAAAGTAACAGAACAACCCACAGCAGGACAGTAAGCAGTGTTCCTCCAGGGTCTCTATTTCAGTTCCTGCCTCCAGGTTCCTGCCCTGAGATCCTACCCTGACTTCCCTTCATGATGGACTAGTAAGCTGTAAGCCAGTTCAACCCTTTCATCTCCAGTTTGCTTTTGGTCACAGTGTTTTATTACAGCCACAGTGAGAAGAACTGCTATAGCACTGGACTCTGTTTTCTCTCTCCTGCTTTGGGACATTCTTCTGCCACTCATGAGAAACCATCCCATTATCTTTTAATTTTACTTTCTTGTTAAAATGTCTCTGTTGTCAAAATCCTTGTTTCCACTTCCTCTCCTCTTCTTGCATTGACCCCACACCAGGGTTTATTGCTATCTGTTAAAATTAAACTCTGTGCTTGTCTGTCTTGACTTTCCTGCAGAGATGCTTCTCTGGAAAAAGCTGCCTCCTAGTTCCCAAATAAGAAACCATTCTTTCACATCTTTTTATTTGGTTCCTCCCCTGCTTTCCCAACTGTGCACGGTAGCCTGATTTTGTACCTCTTCTTCCCCTCTGTCTCAGGCATCTCCCCTGCCCCATCTTCCCTCTCTTCTTTTGTCTTAAGCCTGCCCCTCATTGCCCACATCTTTCTCCTGCCATTCCTATTTTGGGATGAAATCAGGGCTCTTGATTTTGCACTCAAGACAAGTAATCTCCCACTGAGCTACATCCCCAGCCCTCTGTTCATTTTTGGAGACAAGGTCTTGTTGACATTTCCACCATTTTAATAGAGGAACACATTAGTAAGAGATCTGAAAATGAATAATATACTGTCTCAAACAATACTCTGAAATTTAGGGAATTGTGGGTACAGCTCAGAAGAAAGCGCTTGCCTAGCATACACAAGGCTCTGGGTTTGAGTCCCCAGCACCAGGAAAGAAAGAATTCCTGAAATCTAGAGGGGAAAAATAAGTCTAAAAAGGAATAACACATACTGATACCCGACGAGTTGTCACAAAGTTGGCGTGTGCTCCAGCAAAAATGTCTTTGACTTCAATATCCACAAGGTCTATAAAATTAAGAGATCCATGTTCAAAGTTTTACTGGGGAAAAATAAACCTATATATAACTAAGTTAAATGTATTCATTTGTTAGAAATGTATACTCTCCTAAATTCTGACTACAAATAGCATAAGAATTAATTTTGACCAGATCAAATATTATTTATTCATTCAATAAACATTTATAGTTGTCTAGGCCCTTGCATAATGAATCAGGGTTAACTTGCTTAACTATTTGCTTGAATGTAGCAAACCATGTTGTTTATATAATTAACTAATTTGATGTCTTTTGAATTACTTAAATCTTTAGAAATGATTACCTATTACTCCAGGAAAAAGATTCAACAGTTTAAGTTAAAAGCACTAAGAACCAAAATCATAGCTCAGTGGGATCCTGTGAAAGAAGACTGAATGCGATGTCTCCTTCAGTCCATCAGTCACGAGCTAGTGGAAATACTCATACCCTCTGCAGCTAGCAGGCAGGTAATGTCAGAGTTCTCCGCGGGGGCCTCCTGATGAGTTGGGTTGCTTGTGTGACTTGGTCCATGGCCTAAAGATACCACCTGACCGGTGGTGTAGACATATGCAATGGTGTGATAACTACAATATAAAATACAATACAGTGACAATATGATAGTCCAAAGAACCAAACACCCATGAGTTTAAAAAGAAATGGAAATGACAGATTTACCTTCACCATACAGCCAGCTGTCTCATTACAGTATTAGTATTGCAGAGTACTAGAACTCCTTCAATCCCTGAAGAGGTGGTATTAACATACTAGTAATAGTAAAGATACTATTTGTGGTGGGGATTTACTATGGTTCCTACTATGTGGCTTTTTTTTTTTTTTTGGTTCTGTGTTGAGACAGAATCTCATATAAAACAGGCTTGCCACCATCTCTTCATGTAGCCAAGGATAATCTTGACTTTTTGACCCTTCTGCCTTGACCTCCTTTGTGCTGGGATTAGAGGCAAAGCTCACCATCACCACCATCACCACCACCACCACCACCACCACCACCATCACCACCATCACTACAGCTGAGACCACTGCCACCATACCCAGTATATGTGGTTCTAGGGATCTATACCAGGACTCACTGAGTGGTAGGCAAGCACTCCACCAGTTGTGCTACATATCATGTATTTTATTTATTTATTCTTAATTTTAAAAACAGCATAGAAAATATCAGGCTTCATCACGATGCTGTGTCAAACACTTGTTTTTATTAGTCCCTTCTGCCATCTCTGCTCATATCTCTCTGTGTCCCTGCTCCTTTATCCTTCCACCTCTTTGGCATCTTCTTTCTGCTTTCTTGTCACATGTGTTCCATTGCCCACCTTCCTTAACACTTCTTTTCTCCTTTTTTGGTCCCCTTTATAGTTTTATGACCTATCACGCTCTCACCCACACATGTACACACAGACAAACAGTAAAAGCTAAGATCTGCATTAGACAGTACATGCACTCATCTTTCTAAGCCTGAGTCATCTCTCTTAAATAGTAATTTCTAGATTTATTCATTTTCCTGGAAACTGTATATCCCATTTTTTTTCTTGATAGCTGAAGAAAATTCCTCTGAATATGTATATCATGTATTCATGACCTATCCATCTATCAAGAGACACCTAAGCTGATTCTATTTTCTGTCTTTTGTGAATAGTTTGCAAGAGCCTCTGTGGTAAGATATCAGAGTCTTTTGAGTGCATGCCAAGGAGTGGTACAGCTGAGACAAATGGTAACTCTACTTTTAACAGCTTGAGGAATCTCTCTCCTGATTTCCATGGTGACTGCACCAGTTTGCACCCCCAGCAGCACTGACTTTTTCTCTCCCTCACCAAGATTCCTTTTGCTTTTTTTTCCTGGTGACAGCTGGTCTGACATGGGTAAGGGTTGCCTGAGTGAGGTAGAATCTCAAATTGGTTTCCATATGCATTTCCCTGAAAGCTAGGGATGGTAAACATGCCTAAAAATGTTCATGGTTATGTGTGTTGCTTATTGTGAGACCTTTCTGCTCAATTAATGGCTTGGTGATTAGCAGCAGTTTGTGTTTTTCACATGGTCTAGGTTTTAGCTTTCTGTTTGAAGTAGCTGGCAAGGATTTTCTCCCATTGAAGGCTGTCTGTTAACTCTGCTGATAGGTTTCCTTGCTTTGTTTAAGCCTTTAAATTCCATTCAGTTCAACTGTTAATTCTTCAAGCTATTCCTATTCCCCTGGAGTCCTTCAGAAAGTTCTACTACTTTCTGCCTGCATCTTGACACGTTTTCCTCCTGTCTCCCTCTAGCATTTTCAGGGCTTTGGCATTCAAATTAAGGTTTTAGTCCACTTGAGTTGTGTATGTATGATGCTCATGTGTGTGTGTGTGGTGTCTGTGCATGTAGGTATGCATACACATGACTGAGGGCAAATGTATTTGTGAGCTTGTTGGGTTCCTGAGCTCATGTCAAGAACCTTCTTCCAATGCTTTTATTCCTTCTTCACTAAGGTAATGTCTATTAATGAACACATCCAAAGACTGTAGACATGACTAGGCTCTTGGGGAAGCCTTCCAAGGCTACAATTACAGGCAGAATGCCACATCCACTGCCACTGACATGGGTCCTGGGGATGTGATCTCTGGTCCTCATACTTGCACTGAGAGCATTTGAACCACAGAGCATCTTTCAGGCTAACTTTGAGCTAACTTTTGCAGAGTAAGAAATATAAATCTAGTTTCACTTTTATACAGGTGGATATCCAGTTTTGCTAGCACCATTTGTTGAATAGGGAGGGACTTATTTTGTTTCAGTTTTTCTCCAATCAAATACTATGTAGCCCTATCTGTGTAAATTTACTTCTGGGTCCCATATTTTATTCTATGTGTTCTAAATGGAAGACTTTCATTTTTTAATGCAATAGGTTAAATACATACATACATACATACATACATACATTCATACATACATACTCAAAATGCCCTATAATTAGGTTATCTATAGTCCTGAATATATGCTAATCATCATCATGTCCTGTATGCATGAGATTAATTAGTCTCATCAACTTAAACAGGCAAACAACCCCACCTTTGCCGTTTAATTCTCTCCTACCTTCTAATCAGAGTAAGGCAGTCTATATGTAGTAAACTTCTAATAATTATTTCTTATATAATTATTAATAGAAATGAAAATTTTAAATTAAAATGTATCTTAAAGAAATAAATTTTCAAAGAAAAAAATCATTATTAAAAGCAGAGCCATGTGTTTTGGAGTTTCTATGTAATAAGCACAAAACTGTCTATTCAAACTTTTTAAAAAGGTCCGTTACCTTGCGCACTCTATCTGTGAAACACAGCCACCAATTCCTTCTATGAGTTGTGGGCCTCTTCTCCCACTCCTGGGGCTGGGCTGTAGCTGTCCAGAGCTATTGCCTCCAAATGTAAACACTTGTCCCTCCTGTTTAAGAAATAGGGAACCAGATTTATTTCATGTTTTTAAAGGTAAACTATCACAAGATATTAGTATGAAAGTGATATGTGAAATTTTGTGTCATTTATTATTTGATTTATGGGATAAATTTCTATAAATTTATTTCAAAATCATTTATTTATGTATATATTATTTATATTTTTTTAAAATATAAGTTGATGAGACTAATCAACCTCATGCATGTAGAACATGATGACTATTAGCATATATTGGGGGTTTTAGATAACCTAATTATGAGGGCATTTTGAATATTTATGTATCTAACCATTTACATTAAAATTATATTTATTATATATTTATAAAATTTCATGACTTATTCAAAAATATTTATATTATTATTCCAAATATTATTTACAAATTTATTTATGGAATTTCCTTTAAAATTATGCACTTTGAATATGTTAAGAGTGTATTACATACTCAGATTTGCTAAGGGAGGGGCTGTAAAGATGGCTCAGCATTATGAGCATGTACTGCTTGGCAGAGAACCAGAGTTTGATTCCATCATCCATATCAGGCCATTTACTACCACCTGTAACTCCAGCTCCAAGGAAACTGATTCCTTTTGCACTCATGTACACATACACACACACACACACACACACACACACACACACACACACAGAGAGAGAGAGAGAGAGAGAGAGAGAGAGAGAGAAACACACAGAGAGAAACACAGAAAGAGAGAGGAGGAGGAGGAGGATAGAGATAGAGTTAAAAATAATAAAATAAATGTTGAGTATATCTTAAATATTTTCATAATTCTTTTCTTTTCTTCATCTTCTTCCCCTTCTCCCTCTCCCTCTCCCTCTCTATCATTTAAGGAAGAGAAAGATATCTTTTCGACACATATACTATATATACACCAGGCATATCTATAACTTTGTGAACTGTATTCCAATAAGGCTAAGAAAAGAAGAACTAGCTACTTTTTATTAATTAATTAATTAATTAATTTCATCCCTCATTTATTTACATGTTGCCTTCCCTCCCAGTCCCCCCACCTCATGGGGTTCTTCCTTATATTCCCCTTCCCATTTACCTCTAAGCAGGTACCCACTCCCAGGCATGAAAACTAGATACTTAATGGGTATTTGCTAACGGAATCAATGACAATTTAACTGCTTAAACTCTAACACCAACATTTAAGTATTGGGTTGGCTGCTTTACTTATTTGGGCATTTCCTGAAAACACTCTCTCCTCCAAAGATGATTCTTATGGGCTGGAGAGATGGCTCAAAAGCTAAGAGCACTGGCTGCTCTCCCAGAGTTCTGGGGTTCCATTCCCAGCACCCGCATGACGGCTCATAACTGTCTGTAACTTCAGTTTCAGAGGATCTGACACCCTCACACAGACATACACGCAGGTAAAACACCAATGCATATAAAATAAAAATAAATAAATCTTTTAAAAAATGATTTTAAAAAATATAATTTTTTAAAATGTGATTCTTTAAAACAAATCTAGGAGTTTGTGGGGAATCACTTAGTTGGTAAAATGTTGGTCATGTAAGCATGGGGAGTTGAATTCAATGCTCTGAGTTCATATCACAAGCAAAGCATTCACATAAAAAGCAAGGCATTGCAATGTGCAGTTGTAATACCAGTGCTAGCAATATGGAAATAAAGGATCCCTTGGGCTCCCTGGTCTGTTGGGTTAACAATGATCCCCAGGCAAATGAAAGAGACCCTGCCTCACAAAACAAAGTGGATAGCTCCTGAGGTCCAATACCAAAATACCAAAATGTTATCCTCTGGTCTCCACAAGCACATGCATACACGCACAGACACAGAAACAGACACAGACACACACACACAGGTCTACCTTTCTCTTGACAACTAAGATTAATGTAATTTGAACAATTGATTAATATAGTTCAGACAATTGAGGTTTCCTAATTTAAGTCGTGGCTTTAGAACAACTAATAAAAATAATGAAATTGAAAATTAAAATAATTTGGTGGACATGAAAATAATGTAGGTCAGTGGTGGATCACTTATCTAGCATGCCTAAGGTATTGCATTTTATTTATTGAAAATAATTATAGTTAATAATAATAAATTTTAAAAATTATTTGATGTACCATTTTTTTCTAGTGCTGAGAATCAACTCTAACACCCAAGCAAACATTCTACCCTTGATACACCACTTGGTCCTGCAGATTTCAGTTTTTATACAAGCATATGAATTATAAAAAAACTGTTCCAAATCTGTATCTTTTGATGATGGGAAATATCCATCCCATTCAAATACATTGGACAGCCAGGATAAGTGGCAGAAGAAAAAAACTAACAAAACTGGCTGTTATTATAGCAATCACAGAATGGAACAAAGTGTGTTCTGGTCTGTGCGGTGGGTTACTGAAAATGATAAAAAATTTTTCTGTCGATCTACATTGCCAATGAATAACTGCATGAAAGATTGGCTCCTACATTAGCTTCTAGTACAGTATCTTGAAACATCTGCTGGGTTATATTTAGTTCAGTTTTCTACTTTAGATATAGGTAGGTTTAGATATTGAAATTCACTTTGTGTCATATCTGAGCATTTATGTTCTTTTAAAATTTGTTTATGAAAATCCTAACTTCTGGGGTCTGGAGAGATGGCTCAGCAGTTACGAACACTTGCTCCTATAGATGGTCTAAGGTCTGTTCCTAACACCCAGAAGGAGCCTAACAGCTCTGTAAAGCAGTTCCAGAGGATCGGGCCCCTCTTCTGGCCTCAATGATGCTTAGATACACATGCGTACAACACACTTCTCTCTGTGTGTGTATATATATATATGACTTATTTATTTAATGTATATGAGTATACTGTAGCTCTCTTCAGACACACCAGAAGAAGGCATCAGATCCCATTAGAGATAGCTGTGAGCTGATCATGTGGTTTCTGGGAATTGAGCTCGGGACTTCTGGAAGAGCAGCAGTCAGTGCTCTTAACCACTAAGCAATCTCTCCAGCCCTACAATTATTTTTTTAAGGAGAAAAAGTTAAAACTGGTTATACTTTTTTTTATTTCTTTTGGCTTGTGTACTCCTTCTAGAATGCCCCACCTGGGGATCCATCCCATAAACAACCCACCAAACCCACACACTATTGTGGATGCCAACAAGTGCTTGCTAACAGGAGCTTGATATAGCTGTCTCCTGAGAGGCTCTGCCAGTGCTTGACAAAATACAGAGATGGATGCTCACAGCCATCCATTGGACAACGCCCACAGTCCCCAATGAAGGAGCTAGGGAAAGGACCCAGGTTGCTGAAGGGGTTTGCAACCCCGTAGGAGAAAGAACAATATGAACTAACCAGTAACCCCAGTGCACCCTCGGACTAAACCACCAACCAAAGAGTACACATGGTAGGACTCATGAGGATGGACTAGTTGGTCATCATGGGAGGAGAAGCCCTTGGTCCTGTGAAGGCTCTATGCCCCAGTATAGGGGAATGCCAGGGACAGTAGTGGGAGTGAGTGGGTTGGGGAGCAGGAGTGGGGGTAGGGGATTTTTGGAGGAGAAACCAGGAAAGGGGATACCATTTGAAATGTAAATAAAGAAAATATCTAATAAAAGAATGAAAGATAGAAAGAAAACATACAACACACTTCTATCCACAAAATAAATCTTTAAAACAAAACCCAATTTCTAATAAAGCATTATTGGGAAATGGAATCAGGCCTTTGTTAGATGATCAAGTCACAGGACAAAGTTTTCATAAATGGAGTTGTTTTCTTTATAAAAGAAACCTCAACCAGAATACCTTGACCCCTTCTACTGCGGGAGAACAGAGCAAAATGCCATCTGGGAATCAGAAAGTTACCTATCATTACTTGTAAACCTGCTGGCACCTCTCGGATGACCCAGCCTCTAGAGTTATGAGAAGCCATACCTCTGGTGTCTCTTAGCTGCACAGTTGGTGGGGTTTTGTTACAGTAACCTGGACAGAATAAGATCACTTGCTTGCTTTCAATAATAAATAGCACATCTATGTTTTTAATAAAGTTCTGATATCTGAAAAGGAGATGCACATGTGGAATTACCTCAGTAAGCACGGCAGTGTGCTCATAACCACAGCTAATATAAACCACACTCAGATTCTTCAGGGCACCAATTGAATGTGGCTTGTAGATTTGTTCTGTTGAAAGAAAGAAGACTTTCTAGAATATAGGAAAATGATTGAGAGACACATTTGTATGTTTGAGAGCAGCTTAGGCTACAAAGTGAGGTTCTAGAGTGTGTGGGGGAGACAGCCTCAGAATTTCATATCTTCATATTTTTATAACTTTTATAATCTCTACATTTCTGTCTTATGACTCAACATAATTTTAAAAGTGAATATGCAGTAGAATTAAAAAGAAAAAGTATGCTTTGATGGGAAAATATGCACTCTAATATTTATTTCTGGAAATCTTTAACCTTCTAGAACAGCTTTGGTTCCAATCTTCAGTACCAATTATGTTTTCATAGTTTGTATTCATTTCCGATGCATAGTATGTGCCGAATGTATGTATTAGTGACGCTGAGAACTAGAGAACCTACCATAAAAAGATTAAATGGGATGTAAGTGCTCTTTCATATAGTAGGTGCTGATATACATCAGCTGAAATGCAAAGAATGAACAGAAGAGAATGAAGTTCTTGGAGAAGACTTCTTAATGAATTATATTTTAGAGGTACAGTTACCCAGACTTTTTCTTAAACATACAACCTAGTCATTTTCTCTAACAGACTCAGTCTAATCATTGATTTCCAAAGCTTACATATTAGAACACCATGGGAATTCATAACAATGGCCTGACTGTCACTCACAGGCATCCTGATCTAATTTTCAGCTTAACCTGAGCATCAAGAACTTTAAAGGCATCCTATGGTAGACAGATGGTTTACATCCCAAGGCCAGAGCCTGTAAATATGATAGGTTACCTAGCAAACAGCAAATAAGGAAGCCAGTCGAATTTTAAAATGCTGACCAGTTGACATTCAAATAGACAAGTTAATATAATTGATCCAGGTGGGCCCAATGTTATTACTTTAGCTAAGGGAGCTAGAGGCAAAAGAGCCAGTGTGATCAAAGCATGATTTTTAGAAGACTTAATCTGACACCACAGGCTTTGGAGAAACAGGAAATAGCCTATTAATGCCAACGTCCTATATAGAAGCTAGACAAGACAAGAAAATGGGGATTCTCGTTCAGAACCTTCAGGAAACAAGGCAACCCTGCTGACTGAGACCAAGGAGCAGACTCCTCTGAGTCTACATTTTAAAAAAAACATTGTTTTAAGTTGTTAATTTGTGATGTTATTCCAGAAGCAAGAGGAAGCTGATACAGCTTTCCAGGTCATGCCAGAGTGAATTTGGGAACCACTGTGATGTACACTGTGGCAGGCCGCTTTTCCAGCTACAAAGGAATAACAACTTGTTAGAAGGACAAAACTATTTACTTACCTTTAACTTTGTTCCCGCTGAGAGCCAGCTGCCCAGATCTGTTGCTCCCCCAGCCAAATGATGTCCCCGTGAGAGACAGAGCAAAACTGTGTGTGCCACCTGCAGCAACCTGAGCCAGTGGGATCCCCTCCAGAGACTTCACCTTCTGTGGGATAGCTTGGGAACGGGAATTCTTCCCCAGGCCCAGTTGTCCTTCACTGTTCCTTCCCCATGAAAACACATGGCCATCTACATATATGAAGAACACTTAAGAACTGTACACCTACTGGATTCCAAACACAGTAAAATCTATCACCTCAGTTACACACACACACACACACACACACACACACACACACACACACACACATACACACTGGTTTTACAGACGTATCATTGACAAAGGAAGCATACATATTTGAAATATTGAAGTAGTATTCTAGTATACATATACACTGTAAAATAAATGCCAAAATTAGCTAAATAAATTGCCTCACACAGGTAGTTTTGTTTTATTTTGCCAAATTCTGCTTGTAGGGCTGGGGCTTTAGCTCTAGAGTGTGCTGAGACCAACTAAGGTCTTGGGCTCAATGGCCAAGTCCAAGAAAATAAGCAAACAAGAGAGTGAAACAAAGCAAAACCCTTCTCTCTTAGTAAATATTAAGTATACAATCTATTATTACTACGAATAGTCACATCATGGGACAATGATTTCCCGACCCCATTCATCCTAAACTCCAGTTTGTAGCCTTTGAACACTTCTTCCTTCTGGCTACCTGCATGTTCCTGGCAACAGCCACTCTATTCTGTTTCTGTGAGTACAATGTTATTTGATTTTATGTGTAGGTAAATTAGGTAGTATTTGTCTTTTTATGTTTACCTTAAGTTTCTATTATAATATCCTAAAGTTGCAAATGCATGATTCGCCTATTTTTTGTACTAGACTTGATTCTATAAGTCTTCAAAAAAAAAATAAAACCAAAATAAAAGAGATAATACAACTACATTTTTGGACAAAAGGCAAGGCATATTCAAGATCCCCTTTAAAACAATGTCCCTTCTTCTCCCTTGCAAAGACAACTGTGTTCTTACAGCTTTTCTGCCACCAGATACTTGGAGTTGTCCTTGATTTGTGTTTTCTATATGCTTCAAGCTAGAAAATCCTAAATCCCCGTTTCCTCCCACTGCCAAAACTATGTAGAGTTCAACTTTTTCTCATTTCTTAATTGTTACCACTTTATAGTAGTCCCAAACTGGTGTTCCACCATGCCTCCTTTGCTTTCAACAGTCTTTTCTGTCAAGGGTAGCCAAATTAATCTTTAAAAAAAAAATTGGGCTGGTGAGATGGCTCAGTGGGTAAGAGCACCCGACTGCTCTTCCAAAGGTCCGAGGTTCAAATCCCAGCAACCACATGGTGGCTCACAACCATCCGTAACGAGATCTGGCGCCCTTTTCTGGAGTGTCTGCAGTGTGCTTACATATAATAAAAATAAATAAATCTAAAAAAAATAAAAAAAAAATAAAAAAAAAAATAAAAAAAAAATTATGTCCAGTCCCCAACTCAGGTCACCCTGCAGCTACATCCCTCAGTCCCTCTTCTTCTCTTTGGGACTTACCATATAAGAGGCTCCTTTCTAACAAGGACCTTCTAGCTGGACTATGCAATGGGAAGACACAGGTAACCCACCTGCAGGACCCATCCTGACTCTGATCACCACATGAAGATTGGGATAGATCCATTCTCCAGGCCAAGGCCAGCACACACATCCTGCACTAGGGCCCAGCCTCACATTCTGCCGCATCCACATTAGAAACAGCCAACAGAAAAGTCCAAATTCCTTATCATCTTGCAAAAACAATATGGAAGATCAAGACAGTATGTACACCCCCAAATCAACTAGTGCTATAGAAACATTCTTCAGTGAGAATTACCTAGATGGACACTGAGGCACAGACCTCAAAATGAACAACCATAAATGTCACCAAAAAATGCAAGAATTTTTTTTTAAAAAAAGGACACTATTTAGTGAACTTGGAGAATAAATGTCTTATTGATGATCAATAAAAACCAAATATGAGTGAAATGACAAAGAAAATACAAAATTTGAAATCCAAGTATAATGAAAAGATAAAAATGTTTAAGAGAACCCAAGATGAAATGAAAATGGAATTTTAAAAAATATATTAATATCCCATTTGGAATCCTCAAAAGGAGGCTTCCAAATAAATAAAGTAAATGATGGAATATCAAGGATAAAAAATAGAATTAGACAATGCAAGCAAAAAATATAAAATATATTTTTAAAAGCAGGAAAAGAATGGGCATGTCTAGTGCAGGACATGTACGAATTGTGAAAAAGCATAAAAGATCAATCTTAGAACTAAGGCATAGATAAAGGGAACAAGTCCCAGATGAGTGACATGGGCCAGAAGTTCAGTATGATCAACCTCAAGCTGAGGAAGGATATAAACAGAAAGATAGAAGAAACACACAGAAAGATCAGAAAAAAAATTAGTCATGGCATGCAATAGTTAAAGCATGTAAAGAAGGAAAAATGTAAAGAAGGACTTTTGGGATAGCATTGGAAACGTAATTGAGGAAAATATGTAATAAAAATATTAAAAAAAAAAAAAAAAAAAAAAACATCTCCAGGAGTAAAGATTGCCTACTGTGACTGCATTTACCTAACTATGATGTTGCCTATACCAGGGCCAATCTCAAGCATTTTTACAGAAATTATTTCTGGTCTTTTGTACTCCCCCATCTTGTCTTTAAATCTCTGGACATCTTTTAAATTGCTAGACCAAAAGCCAACTTGTTTGTTATTTAGTAAATTATTGAGCCTCTAATATATGCTGACACCAGGCTAGTGGAAAATTTCATGAATGATCTCCAGAAATCTACACATGTCTTTAGGCTCTTTGCACAGCTCTGTTAGTAAATGGAATTGTCAAGATTTGCATATTTACTGCTTCTTTAACTAAAGCATGTGCTTCCAGAAGAAAAAAAAAAAAAGAAGGAAGTTGTGTTGCAAACTTCTTGAAGAAAAAGAAAAACAGACATACAGGACAACCCATCATCATAACAACTGGTTTTTCAATAGAAACTTTGAAGGCCAAAAGCAACGCATGCTTGTTCTGGAGCAACGCATCGAACTCCTAAAACACCATAAGTGCAAAGCTATATGTCTGTACCCAGTGAAAATATCAGCCATATATGAGGTAGAAAGAAAACCTTTCATGATACAGACATGTTAAAAGAGTTTGTGTCTACAAAATCAGACCTGCAAAGAATACAGAAAGCAATACCTCAGACTAAAGATAGGAAAGTGACTATAGAAGGGACAAAAGAGGATTTTAAACTAAACTCTAGTGTCCACAACTTCATAGCAACCATAGAGTTGGAAGTAAAGACAGATTAATGCCAACTTAATAATATCATATGATGTTGATACCTTACTTTCTCCAGTAGATTGGCCATCTGGAGAACCTAACAGATATCTTCAGAACTTTCACTGAAATGCCAAAGAATATACATTCCACTGAGCAGTCCATGGAAGTTCCTCTAAAATACACCACACTCTGGGACACAAAGAAATTCTGAACAAATTCAGAAAAATCCAAATAACTCAGAATCCTACCTGATCATAATGGAATAAAGCAAAATTGTCAGCAAACAAATCTTTATCAATATACAAGCTCATTGAGATTAAACAACTCATTAGTTGGTGATGAATAGTCAAAGAATAAGTCAAGAAAATAATTTTAAAATTTATGGAAATAAATTAAAATTAAAGCACAATACACACAACCTCTGGTACACATTAAAATGTGAGGCTTAGGGGGTTGGAGAGATGGCTTGGTGGTTAAGAATGCCGACTGCTCTTCTGAAGATCGTGAGTTCAAATCCTAGGAACCACATGATGGCTCACAACCATCCATAATGAGATCTGATGCCCTCTTGTGGAATGTCAGCTGTAGTGTACTTACATATAATAAATAAATAAATAAATAAAT
The DNA here is from genome assembly GCF_978045245.1 of Mus caroli. NCBI lineage: Eukaryota > Metazoa > Chordata > Mammalia > Rodentia > Muridae > Mus > Mus caroli. The sequence continues at coordinate 91,167,499 of NW_028227262.1, forward strand.
AAATAAATAAATAAATAAATAAATAAAACTTTTTTTTAAAAAATGTGAGGCTTAGAGGAAAATGTACAGCTCTAAGCTCCTACATTAAAAACTAGAAAGATTACAAATAAATGACTTCATGATGCAACTGAAGGATTTGGAAAAACAAGAATAAACCAATCCCAAATCTAGTAGATGGCAATATATATATATATATATATATATATATATATATATATATATATATATATCAGTACAGAAATTGACAAACAGACACAAACAAAAACAATACTGAGTTCTTAAAGCTGGTTCTTTAAGAAGATAAATAAGATAGACACAGCATTGACCCAACAAATCAAAACAAAACAAAACAAAAAAAAAAAAGGAAAGACATATTCCAAATGAACAGAATCAAAAACGAACATAGAAGCATTACAACATGTACCAAAGAAATTCAGAATATTATAAGGGAATACTTGAAAAACTTGTACTCTACTAAGTTAGAAAACCTAAAAGAATTTTAAAATGGGTACAGAGTTAAACAGAATTTTCAACTGAGGAATATTGGATGGCTACGAAGTACCTTAAGAAATGTTCAACATCCTTAGTCATTAGGGAAATGCAAATCCAAACAACCCTGAGATTCCACCTCACACCAGTCAGAATGGCTAAGATCAAAAATTCAGGTGACAGTAGATGCTGGCAAGGATGTGGAGAAAAAGGAACACTCCTCCATTGTTGGTGGAATTGCAAGCTTGTACAACCACTCTGGAAATCAGTCTGGTGGCTCCTCAGAAAAGTGGACATAGTATTACCTGAGGATGGAGCTATACTACTCCTGGGCACATACCCAAATGATTCTCCAGCAAATAACAAGGGCACGTGGTCCACTATGTTCATAGCAGCTGTATTTATAATAGTCAGAAGCTGGAAAGAACCCAGATTTTCCTTCACCAGAGAAATGGATATAGAAAATGTGGTACATTTACACAACGGAGTACTATTCAGCTATTAAAAACAATGAATTCATGAAATTCTTAGGCAAGTGGATGGAACTTGAAAATATCATCCTGAGTGAGGCAACTCAGTCACAAAAGAACACACACAGTATGCACTCACTGATAAGTGGATGCCCAAGATACAATTCACAGACCACACAAAGCTCAAGAAGGATGACCAAAGTGTGGTGCTTTCATCCTTCTTACAAAGGGGAACAAAGTACTCATGGGAGCAAATAGGGAGGCAATGTGTAGAGCAGAGACTAAAGGAAAGGCCACCCAGAGAATGCTCCACCTGGGCATCCATCCTACATTCAGTCACCAAACCCAGACACTATTGTGGATGCCAACAAGTTCTTGCTGAAAAAAGCCTGACATAGTTGTCTCCTGAGAGGCTCTGCCAGAGCCTGACAAATACAGAGGCAGATGCTCAAAGCCAACCATTGAACTGATCATGGGGCTGCCAATAGGCGAGATTGAGAAAGGACTCAAGGAGCTGAAGGGGTTTGCAAACCCATAGGAAAAACAACAATATCAACAAACCAGACCCTCCAGAGCTCTCAGGGACTAAGCCACCAACCAAGGAGTACACGTGGAGGGACCCATGGCTCCTGCTGCATATGTACCAGAGGATCAATATCAGGCATCAATGGGGGGGAGAAAGGCCCTTGGTCCTGTGAAGGCTTGATGGATGCCCCAGTGTAGGGGAATTTGAGGGTGGGGAGGTGGGAGTGGCTGGGTGGCTGAAAGAACACCCTCATAGAAGCAGGGAAAGGGGGAATGGGATAGGGACTTGGGGGGGGGGACCGGGAAAAGGGGATAGCATTTGAAATGTAAATAGAGAAAATATCCAATAAAAAAAACAATAGAAAAGAAAGAAAGAAGCTATGCTCAGGAAAACGAGAACATGCCACTGACATATTTTTCCTTATCCTAACTCCTATGCATTGTGCAACCCTGAGCTATAATTTAGAGATCAAGTTATTGTCATTAAATATTATATATATACACATATACATATATGAAATATACAAATATATACATATACATACATACATATATGTGTGTGTGTGTGTATATATATATATATGAAAACCTAAAAGAAGTTGATAATTTTCATGATTCATCCAAACCACCAAAGTTAATTCAAGAAATGACTAACAAACTAAAGAAACCCGTAAGAGATAAGGAAATGAAATCATAATAAAAACCTTACCTACAAAAACAATACCAGGCCCAGACAAATTCACAGCAAATTCTACCAGATTTTCAGAGAAGATATTCAACCAATGCTTCTTAAATCTTTCAAAAAGAAAGAAATAGAACAGCTCCAAACTCCTTTATGAAGCTAATGCCAGTCAATACCAATGAAAGGAACACAGCAAATAAGCCTAAACTACAGGCCAATATCCCTTATGAACATAAATACAAAAATGCTCAATAAAATGCTTTCAAACTATGCACTCAAAAGATCATCAAAGCAGGCTCTATTCTAAAGATACAAGAAAGGATCAAAATATGTGGCTTGTACAAGTTTGCAATCCCACCAACAATGGAGGAGCGTTCCTCTTTCTCCACATCCTCATCAGCATCTGCTGTCACCTGAATTTTTGATCTTAACCATTCTGACTGGTGTGAGGTGGAATCTCAGGGTTGTTTTGATTTGCATTTCTCTGATGATTAAGGATGTTGAACATTTTTTCAGGTGCTTCTCAGTCATTCGTTATTCCTCAGGTGAGAATTCTTTGTTTAGCTCTGAGCCCCATTTTTAATGGGGTTATTTGATTTTCTGGAGTCCACCCTCTTGAGTTCTTTATATATTGGATATTAGTCCCCTATCTGATTTAAGATAGGTAAAGATCCTTTCCCAATCTGTTGGTGGCCTTTTTGTCTTCTTGACGGTGTCTTTTGCCTTGCAGAAGCTTTGCAGTTTCATGAAGACCAAAGTGTGGACACTTTGCCCCTTCTTAGAACTGGAAACAATCACCCATGGAAGGAGTTACAGAGACAAAGTTTGGAGCTGAGACAAAAGGATGGACCATCTAGAGACTGCCATATCCAGGGATCCACCCCATAATTAGCCTCCAAATGATGACACCATTGCATCCACTAGCAAGCGTTTGCTGAAAGGACCCTGATATAGCTGTCTCTTGTGAGACTAGGCCGGGGCCTAGCAAACACATAAGTGGATGCTCACAGTCAGGATGGATCACAGGGCCCCCAATGGAGGAGCTAGAGAAAGTATCCAAGGAGCTAAAGGGAACAGCAACCCTATAGGTGGAACAACAATATGAACTAACCAGTACCCACCGGAGCTCGTGTCTCTAGCTGCATGTGTATCAAAAGATGGCCTAGTTGGCCATCACTGGAAAGAGAGGCCCATTGGTCATGCAAACTTTATATGCCCCAGTACAGGGGAACGCCAGGGCCAAAAATGGGAATGGGTAGGTAGGAAAGTGGGGGGGGGGAGGGTATGGGGGACTTTTGGGATAACATTGGAAATGTAATTGAGGAAAAAAAATATTTTAAAATATTTCAAAAAAAATTCAAAAAACAAAACAAAACAAAACAAAACCCCAAATATGTGGCTTGATAAATAATATAAGTAGGCTTAATGGGAAAAATCACATCATCATCTCAATAGATAAAGAAAAAAACCTTTGACAAAATCCAATCTGCTCCCTCATTATAAGTTCTAGAGATAGGAGGACTGGAGGGAACATACCTCAACATAATAAAGACTGAATATGGCTGGGCAGTAGTAGTGCATGCCTTTAATCCCAGCACTTGGGAGGCAGAGGCAGGCAGATCTCTGAGTACGAGGCCAGCCTGGTCTACAGAGTGAGTTCCAGGACAGCCAGGGCTACACAGAGAAACCCTGTCTTGAAAAAAACAAAATAAAAAATAAAAAATAAAAAACACAAAGACTGAATATGATAAATCCATGGCTAACATTTTCCTAAATGGAGAAAGGCTTGAAGCAATCATACTAAAATCAGGAAAGAGACAGGGCTGCCCACAAGCCCTGTTATTTTTCAATATATGTCTTAGTACTCTAATATGAGCTAGAGCAATAAGATAAGAAGAAAAATGAAAGGTATGCAAATAGGAAAATAAGTCAAATTATTTTATTTGCAGATGATAGGATATTATACATACAAGATCACAAAATTTGTACCAAGAGGCTTTTAGAAATGATCAACAATTTCAGGAAAGCGGTGGGATACAAGATCAACTTGAAAACTCAGCAGCCTTCCTTTATAACAACAATGGATTTGCTGAGGGAAGAGATAATGACACAGTCCCACTCACAACTGTCTCAGGGGAAATAAATGATCTAGGAATAAACCTAAGCAAGGCAGTGAAAGACATCTATGATGAAAACTTTATCCCTGAAGAAAAAGGCTGAGGAAGACACAAGACAATAAATAGATAGCCCTTTCATGGGGACGTGGGTGGACAGAATTAATATTGTGAAAAGAAATGTTTTGTCAGAGCCACTTACAGATTCAACAAAATTCCAAACAATATCTCCACAGCATTCTTCACCGAAACAGAAAAACCAAACATTCTAAAATTCATTGTGAAACTACAGAAGACCTTGGGCAGCCACAGCAATCCTGAGCAAAAGGAACCATACTATTAACTAATCTAAGGGCGGGCTCTTTGTGAGATAAACAAAATTGACAGACCCTTAGCCCAACTAATCAAAAAAAGGGAAGACATGTCCTAATTAACAGAATCAGAAAATAATATTGAAATATTATAATACATGCCAAATAAATTGAGAATATATAAGGTAATTAATTTTTAAAAGAAAACTTGTACTCTATTAAGTTGGAAAATCTAAAAGAACTGTACAGATTTTTAGATTTATCCAAACCACCAAAGAAAATAGCACCCTAAACAGACTCACAACAAATGTGATTGAAACAATAATAAAGTCTCCAGCTAGAACAAATAGATTTAAAGATAAGATGAATATCTCAATAAATGCAAATGCCTTTGAGAAAATCCAATGTACTCTCAGAATAAAAGTCCTAGAGATAGTAGTACTAGAGGGAATGTAACTCAAATTAATAATTAATAAAATTAATTTTAAATTAAAATTAATATTTGAGAAATATTAATTTCTCAAACTTGAATCACTTGAATCACTCCCATTAAAACTAGGAAGGTGTAGAAGCTGTCTACTGTCCTAAGCACTGTCCAAGCACTATTTGGAGCAGAATGCAACTGAGGAAATTTAAGAGTCAAAAATAAAAATGAAAAAGTAAAATTATCTTTATTTTCAGATGGCACGCTATTAGGCATAACTGACTCCAAATATCCTATCAGAAAACTTCTAGAAAGAACCAATAATTTCAGCAAAATGACATTACACAAAAATCAACTCTTGAAAATCAGTAACCTTTCTAAAGGTCATCAATAAACAATATGAGAAAGAAGTGATGGACACATGCCCACTCACAATAGCCTCAAAAAGAATAACTATCTAGGAACCAAGCTAAGCAAAGAGGTGAAAGACCTCTACAGTGAAAACTTAAAATCTGAGTGAAGAGATTTGGAGACATTAGAAAATGAAGAGCCCTCCCATGCTTATGAACAGGCAGAAATAATATTGTGAAAATGACCATCCTACCAAAAGCAATTAACAGAGTCAGTGTAGTCCTAATCACAATCTCCACAACATTATTTTAAAATATTTCCTAATGACAGAGGTCCCCTAAGTATTCTTTACCTTCTGATAATGCCAAAGAGTGGTAGTGTCCACAGGAAACTTGGATTATTTTTATGCCAGCCAGAGCTTTTATTTTCCTATAATAAAAAAAGCCACAAAAATCTGTTGAACCTTCTTTAGGATGAGTTATCAAAGAGATCACAGACATTTAAAAGTATTTTAGACGAGACATCAGCTCTCCGTGAACAATGTTACTCTGTGCTTCTGGAATAGTCCAAAGTGTCAAGCTGTTTTTTCCTTCTTGCTTTTTATGATTTTTGCTAATTAGAGGAAGGGTTTTACTCCCAGCTTCCAAGAACTACAGACCACCTCTGTTCCTCTCTAAAGACAGTAGCATTGGGTTTTCCTATTCTGCACCTCCCATATCTTTGCAAAGGACCAGAGAGTCTTCATTCCCACACCGACCCTGCTAATGCCACTCCCATGGCTGTCATTTCACTAGCTGTAGTGTTTGGAGACAGCAGGAATGTCATTCATCTAACCATTGCATCACTAAATGACAAGGCATCTGACTACCCAACAAGAACCATGAGGCTCTGTTGTGCACTCCTTAATACAATATCTTCACTTCCGCACACAGCCCACAGCCAAAATCACCTAGCATCTGTTGTCTTTCTTTGGTGTGGGTTGGGTTTTTTGTTTGTTTGTGTCTTTTTGTGGCACTTAGAGTTTTTAAGGGGAGAAGGGTAAGAAAGGGTCTCACATAGGTCTGGCTGTTCTCTGACTCTTTATGTAGGTAAGGATGACCTTGACCTTCTGATTCTCCTGTCTGTGTCTCAGCAAAGGTCTATGTATTTTAGAGCATCAGTGGAAGAGTACAGCATGTTCCATTAACCTTTTCCATCACAATGGTAATGGATATTCTCCTACATAGGAGCTTGAGTATTTGGGAAATATATAATAAGTTAATGTGAGAGGCTCTTCTTTAGTCAGATACAAGATAATCAAGTAAGATTTCTTTCTGAGTCCTTGGTATCTTGATGGTTTGTATTTTATAATATTTATTTATTTATTTATTTATTTATTTATTTATTTACTGTAGAAGTTCAAGGGGGCTCCCATACTTGTATTACAATAAGTAATATCAGGACTTAAGAATTGCATATCATTTCATCCTTACTCTCTCCTTCATGGCCCTCTATTTAATCAACTTATTCTACACATGATTTCCTGAACACTTTTCTCTCCACATTTTAACCCTTACGCTAGTAATCTCTGTGCCATGGCATTTGAGTACTTAGCACTTAAAAATACTGGAAAGTAGTGAATTGAAATACTTACGTAGGCATAAAGCTTTTTTCCTTAAATTCTCCAATCCCCAGCTGCCCTTCAGAACCGGCTCCCCAAGCGAAGACCTTTCCTTTGTGGCAGACAGCCACAGAGTGTTCCTTCCCACAGCTCACCAGGTCAACATGCAGATTATTCAGTGCCTGAATTGGTTCTTTGGGAACAGAAACAAATTTTAAAGAGAGAGAGAGAGAGAGAGAGAGAGAGAGAGAGAGAGAGAGAGAGAGAGAGAGAGAGAGAGAGAAAGAAAGAGAGAGAAAGAGAGAGAGAGAGAAAGAAAGAAAGAAAGAAAGAAAGAAAGAAAGAAAGAAAGAAAGAAAGAAAGAAAGAAAGAAAGAAAGAAAGAAGTAAAAAGAAAAGAAAAAGAAAAGAGAAAGAAAAACCTCCCATAAGATTATAAATGTCTGGAGTTTAAGACAGGAATTGCCTCCAAAAAGGGAGGAGGGGGAGTTACCCTGATTCTTTGTGTCCCTCAGTGTTGGTTAAATCAAGTCTAAAGTTCTTACTAAACATCATGAAGAAGTAAACCCAATATGTTTATACATGTGTGGAAAGACAGCAGTTTATATGGACTACCTGAACACAGCTTGGCAGGCAAAGTCGGAGCACCTTGAGTTCCTATCTGAGCAAACTGAAACCTAGCTCAAAATGATATTCACAGCCCACGGAAACGAAACTGAAAGGTGCCCATTCGTGTCTGGCAAGGGCTTTATCATTTCTTAGATGGTTCCCCACAATTTATTATCCAACCTCTTTTCTTTTGTTAAGTACACAAGTTCCTGGATCTAAGCACCTCTTTTCTTTTACTGTCTGTGAATACCTATATTAGGTAAAAGACTAATAAAATCCCATGCTGTTTTTTGCCTATTCATTTTTTTCAAGTTAAAATTGTAGCTTCCAGAAACTGAATCCAAAGGGACAGAGGAATAGTTTTCATTTTCTACACAGTTCTTCAAATTATTCTACATACATAATCAAATATAGTCAATGGGAATGTAAAATAGTCCAGTGGTAGAGTGCTTGCTTAGCATATAAAGTGGCAAAAATAGATAATTAAAACCAGAAAAACAAACTAGAACTTTAGTTAAATCCATACTTAGAAGTGAATCAATATCATATATAAAATCCCCTAGTGGATTAATGTTTTGGTAAAACCACAAATTCTTGTTTAGATACAATTACAATAACTCATAATGACAAAATTTCTATAAAGATTAAATACATAAGCAGAAGATAAAACGAGGAGTTGCAATGATCTTAGAGATGCCTTTGGTGTAATTATAGATGACTTTTTTGAATTTAAATATTTTATTATTTTTACTTATGTGTGTGTGTGTGTGTGTGTGTGTGTGTGTGTATCACTGTGTGCATATATGTGTGTGCTGGTACCCATAGAAGCATCGGGTCCTCTGGAACTGTAATTATAGGTAATTGTAAACTGCTGCATAAGTGTCAGGAGCTGAACTCTTAACCACTGAGCCATCTCTCCAGACCCTATAGGTGGCTTCTTTAGTACTTTCCTAAATCAGCTTTAATGCCGAAAAATGCTATTATACTTAAAAAAAAAAACAAAAGACAAAAAACAAAAACAAAAACAAAAACTTAGGAGAGAAGATGCCCCAAGTTATTGCTAAGCTAGTTAGAGGCTTGTTAGAGGCTTGGAAGCTATTCGGTTTGGAAAACAGATTCCCCCACCCCCACCCCACCTCCCCTCCAGAAAGTTCTCTCAGGCTTAGCTTGGTAAGGAGGAGGGACTTTCTTTCTATCCAGAGGAAAGCTTGCTTTTTTGCTTTCAGTTTCTCAATGAAGAGGAATTGGAAACCGAAACAAATACAAACTCTAGAGCTCTAGGAGTTGACCCAGTTGATGCAAGCTGCTTAAAACAGGGTTCCAGCTTCTGATATCCCTGGTCCAGCCACCCGGTATCCCTGGTCCCCGTCCCTGGTCCCCTGGTCCCCTGGACCTGAGGCCCCCACATCCTGTCCTGAGCACCTGCTCAGGAGCTTGGTAGTCACCTGGCTTTTTGGTACTCTGCTCTCTCTTCTGGCCCAGCTGTCCCCAGCTGTTGTCCCCACAGGAATACACCCTGTGGTTGCTGAACAGTAGGAGCGAGTGGTGTTCCCCGCTGGCTGCCTGTAAGAGTTCAATGCCGCCGGTTCCCGCCTTCAGGCGCCGAGGCTTCAGGCTTCCTACAGCCCAGCTGAAGTACATCCCTGCGGTGCACAGCCACCCGCGGCTCTGGTATGACAGATGGGCTCCCAAGAGCAAGTGACCTAGCTTCCCTAACTCCTCCCAAGGGCGCTGCCCAGTCCCTTACATCATAGTTCTTTCGAGTAAATGCCTGCTTGTCCCACGCCACTAACAGCTTTCCCAGGGGCTTCCTTCTTGGGTCATTTTGAAACCTGGCTGCTTGAATTTCAAATACTGAGTATCTGAGAAGACAGGGAAGAAGAAAGTATCTCCATCATAAGTAAGCCACTTGTGAGTGCTGCTGCTCTGGACAAATTTCTAGATCTGTGAAATATTTATTAAGTGACAATATCCACAAGTTGTAGCAATTTCAGTGGCAACCAGTTCCCAGGGAATCTGCTTTCCTTGGCAATTCTAGCTGGGGTTCTTTTATTCCAATCTTGATTATTAATTTTCAGATCACACATTAAGCATCACATAGTAAATCTATATGTATAATACATAGATTATGGAGTGTGTTCAGGGGGTTACAGAACTTTTTTGAAAGTTTCAAGGAGTCAGAGAAAGCCAAAGCTGGAAAGCCTGTAGGGATGTAATTAATAATGAACCCCAACTGAGCTGCAAGGGGGAAGCTGCTGTCCAACTGAATCTAACTGCAGAGTAAGGGCAGGGGCCAGATGCAGAGAAATGAAAACCTTCACATCAAAGCTATACAAGCCAACAGAAAAAAAGAGAACACTCTTGCAAGTTTGCTGAGCTCTCCCTCTCCTCCCTCTCCTCCCTCTCCCTCTCCCTCTCCCTCTCCCTCTCCCTCTCCCTCTCCCTCTCCCTCTCCCTCTCCCTCTCCCTCTCCCTCTCCCTCTCCCTCTCCCTCTCCCTCTCCCTCTCCCTCTCCCTCTCCCTCTCCCTCTCCCTCTCCCTCTCCCTCTCCCTCTCCCTCTCCCTCTCCCTCTCCCTCTCCCTCTCCCTCTCCCTCTCCCTCTCCCTCTCCCTCTCCCTCTCCCTCTCCCTCTCCCTCTCCCTCTTCCTCTCCCTGTCTGTCTCTCTGTCTCTCTCTGTCTCTCTCTGTCTCTGTCTCTGTCTCTCTCTCTCTCTTTTTCCCTCCCTCTCTATCCCTCCCTCCCTCCCTCCCTCCCTCCCTCCACCCCCCTCAAACACAGCTCTGAAAGGGCTGTGGGTCACTGTGTTTGTTCCCATCTGTTGCAGGATGAAGCCTCTCTAATGAGAGCTGAATAAGGCACTGACATATGAGCCTAGCAGAATATTATTGAGTCATTTTATTGTTACCTTTTTGTTTTTCTGAGACCAGTAGTATTTGGTTTTGTCCTAGGTTCTAGTTCTTGGTCACCCGAACAGTGTCAGGTGAGGGTTCCTTCCATCTCATGGTGTAGGCCTTAAGTCAAATCTGAGATCAGTTGGTTACTCCATTTGGTTTGTGCCACCATTGCCCTAGCATATTTTGCAAGCCGGACAGATTGTAGATCAAGGGTTTTATAGTTGGATTGGTTTACTTTTCTCTTTTAGCAACCTGCAGAGTCCCTTTGCCTGTCATAGACATAAGAACATGGGGTAAAGGTTCTATGTAGGCACTAGCGCTACCTCTCCAAATTCAATGGATTGTGTGGGTGTTGACTTCAGCAATGAAAACTTGCTGTCAGTTTGTTGAGAGCAACCTATTTTCTTGGTAACAGCCTGAATTATTTGAGGATTTCATAGCGACCCTTTCAACCAATAAATCAACTGGATAAAACTTAATCCCAGACTGAAAGGTTCCATTGGGGACAGAGATGGCCAGTTGGGGTTCCATCTCCCTCATTATTTGGAGACTGCAATAGAACCACCTTCATTATTTTAGGAAGTTTCCACTACATCAGGTTTCCATATTCTTCAAATGAGTTTCAATACTAGCTGTTCCTCCTGTCATTGCCTCTCTAAATTCCATTTTCTCTCTTCCTTCCCACCAGAACCTCCCATTCTCATGCCTTCCTCTCCTCTACCAGTAAAATCCATTTCTATTTCTTCATCCCAGAAAAAAATCCATGTGTCTTCCTAGTCCCTTCCTTGATGCCTAACCTCTCTGGGTTAAAAAGATACAAGAATATACAGAATACCAAGTAGACAACAAAATCAGAAAAGAAATTCCTCATAGTATTCTTTAACATGAGGTCATTCAGTTTGATCAGCACCATTTTTTGAAGATTCTATTTTCTAGTATATATTTCTAGCTTCTTTCTCAAATATCACATGTCTATAAGTATGTGGACTTATTTCTGAGTGTTCAGTTCTATTCTATTAATCAATATGCCTGCTTTTATGCCAATGGTATACTACTTGTCTTGCTATAGCTTTGTAGTATAACTTGAGACCTCCAACAGTTCTTGAATTGTGTAGGATTGATTTAGCTAGCATCGATTTTGTGTGTGTGTGTGTTTCAATATGAAGTAGAAAATTGTTCTTTCAAGCTCTTTGAAGAATTGTGCTGGAATTTTAATAGAGATTGCATCGAATCTGTAGATTGCCTTTGGTAGGATGGCCATTTTTACTATGTCAATTCTACTGATTCATTGTCTGATGTCTTCAATTTCCTTCTTCAAAGACTTGAAGTTCTCTTATAAAAGTCTTCCACTTGTTTGGTTAGTCTTACCCCAAAATACTTTATATTATTTGAGGCTATTGGGATGGATACTATTTCCTGAATTTCTTTCTCTGTTTGTCATTTGTATATAGGGGGGTTACTGATGTTTTTATGAGTTAATTTTGTATTCAGCTACTTTGTTGAAATTGTTTATCAGTTGTAGGAATTCTATGGTAGAATTTTTAGGGTCACTTATATATCATCAGCAAATAGAAATATTTTGACTTCTTTCCAACTTGTATACCTTTGATCTTTTTAGTTGTCTTATTGTTCTAGCTAAGACTTCAAATGCTATATTGAATACATATGAAGAAAGTATGCCACCTTGCCTTGTTCCTGATTTTAGTGGAATTGTGTTGAGTTTTTCTCCATTTAGTGTGACATTCACTATAGGCTAGCTTTAAACTGCTTTTATTATATTGAGGTATGTTCCTTGTAGCCCTAATCTCTCCAGTACTTTTATCATGAAAAAGTGTTTGGTTTTGTCAAAGGTCTTTTGTTCATCTAGTGAGATTATCATGTAACTTTTCTCTTTGTTTATATGGTGGATTATATTTATTGATTTTTTTCATACACTGAACAACCACTACATCTCTGGGATGAAGTCTACTTGAGCCTGTGGATTCTTTTTACATGTTCATGTATTCAGTTTGAAGGTATTTTATTAAGTACTTTTTGTATCTATATGCTTAAGGGTGTTAGGGTAACTGTGGACTCATAAAATGAATTAGACAATGTTTCTTCTGTTTCTAGTTTATGGAATAAATTGAAACGTATTGGTGTTAACACTTCTTTGAAAGATTGGTAGACTTCTATATTAAGACCATATGACCCTGCGTGGCTTTTGTTGTTGTTTTGGGTTTTTTTTTTTCTTTTTGTGGTTGGAAGACTATTAATGAGTGCTTCTATTTCACTAGGGGCTATAAGTCTATTTTAATTGTTTTTTCTGATTTTGATTTAATTTTGGTAGGTAGTATCAATTGAGAAAACTATCCATTTCTTTTAGATTTTTTTCAATTTTGTGGAGTACAGGCTTTTTAAATAAGGCCTAATGACTCTTGAGCTTTCCTTGGTGTCTCTTGATATGTCTCTCTTTTCTTTTTTTTTAAATTAATTAATTAATTTATTTATTTATTTATTTTATTAGTTTATTTGTTTATTTTTAATTTCATTTAGTTTGGTGGAAAGAAATGACCAGGAAATAAATTACCCCTGCCTCATGGCCCATCTGTGGGAGCTGAGCATTGGTGGGCAATGTGTTCTTTAAATACATTTAGCGTAAGTCCTTTGGAACGCTGGTTCTTATCTGTGAAGCTTGGTAGTTGCTACACAAGCTGGATTCTATGTCTTCATTAAATTTTAATTAGGTAACTTCTAATCCCGCTCTTTATATTGTAGTACAGCTTATAAAAGTGAAGTTATGTGATACAGTTGTGCTTACCAAAGTCCTTCAGATGATGTCTCCAATGCTGTTAGTTCAGTTAGATCCCAAATGCATCTTGCTGAGTGTCTTTTTCTGCTTGCCTTCCAAATTTATGAAAACTTCAGGAAAATTTAATCCGTATGTTTCTGTTTCATTCATTCTTAACTCATCATATCTTTGGTTTCGAAAAACAATTTCAGATCCAAGAAACTCAAGGATCATTAAAAAAAAATACTTGTAATCTCGTTCTGGCCACATTTTTCTTTGATTGATGCATATGCAATGTATAGTGTTAAGTATTAGAGATTACTTCACCGCTCCCCACCCCCACTCCACTTTAACTTCAAAATATACTGGTAACAGGGAACTTCCAACGGCAATCAAATGTGAAATGACTGTGCATTTCTGCCAGCAGCTGCCTTGCCAAGCCCGGGCTGACTCAATCAGCGTGAGCCCATGGAACAAAGCCAGCTTCGCCTCTTAATCGACTTCAGTGTTCTCGGAGTCTCATATAAACTTTCTTCACTGACTCACCATTTAAAAACACAAGTCGCCTACAAGGATACAAACCTGTCATCTGGTAAAAAGTGCAAGCTAAGGCATGTCTGAGCCCTTTTGGAACAATGAAGTATCACGTTTGGCAATTATTTTGTCTGAAAATAGGAACTCCTTTCTTTCAATCTTGTACAATATTGCTTAGTTTGTTTTTTTTTTTTCTTTTTTTTTTTAAACATAATTTTGGGGACATCAAATCTCATTACAGAGGACTTTAGGATTCATTTAAAAATAATTACTTCAGATACCTAAGACATTAACACGCAAATAACAAATAGATGTTTATGCATTGGCTCCTGGTTGAAGCAATCTGGTTGGCATTTTCTCAAGAGGATTATTTAAATTTTAAATGGAACAACATCTCATTTTGATTTCTACAAATATGCTAAGGCACAGAAGTAATTTATATGTACATGAAACTCTTAAGTACCTAGGTACTTGAGGATAATTAAAATACAAAGTACTCTTATTAACTTTCCCTTTTAAGTTTCCACCCTTTCGCTTCTTCCTTGAGAATAAGAGGGGGTTTCGAGAATGGATTGTCAAGAACCTAGGACTCTTTTTACACCCCCACCCCCACCCCGTTATTGAATTCAGGGCTGTCATCCCTTTTGTAACTCTTTTCCTTGCATCCTTGGGAACTGATGCTCCAGTCTTCCCTTACACACCCATTTTCAGTCTCCCCTGACACACCCATTTTCAGTCTCCTCTTACACACCCATTTTCAGTCTTCCCTTACACACCCATTTTCAGTCTTCCTTTACACACCTGTTTTCAGTCTCTCCTTACACACACATTTTCTTTTCAGAGTGTCTTTGTTTCCTAAACCTTCGTCTCATTCATTGCCACAGTCAGAGACGTTATGCTTATTGACTTGAAGGTCCACAGTTTCATTGAGGAAATGAATGCCAGAGTCAAGATGATGCAGTGTTGTAAATCAGAAGGCTCTACACCAGGTTCAGCAGGAGGTGTGGATAATTCCCACTCTTATGTCATTGGTCATCAATTTCTTTTTTTTTTTTTTATTAGGTATTTTCATCATTTACATTTCCAATGCTCTCCCAAAAGTCCCCCATGCCCTCCTCCCCACTCTCCTCCACCCCCACTCCCACTTCTTGGCCCTGGTGTTCCCCTGTACTGAGACAGATAAAGTTTGCAAGACCAAGGGGCCTCTCTTTTCAGTGATGGCTGACTAGGCCATCTTCTGATACATATACAGCTAGAGACACGAGCTCCAGGGGTACTGGTTAGTTCATACTGTTGTTCTACCTATAGGGTTGCAGATCCCTTTAGCTCCTTGAGTATTTTCTGTAGCTCCTGGGTTGGGGGCCCTGTGATCCATCCAATAGCTGACTGTGAGCATCCACTTCTGTGTTTGGTAGGCCCAAGAATAGCCTCACAAGAGACAGCTATATCTGGGTCCTTTCAGCAAAATCTTTCTAGTGTATGCAATGGTGTCAGCGTTTGGAGGCTGATTATGGGATGGATCCCCGGGTATGGCAGTCTCTAGATGGTCCATCCTTTCATCTCAGCTCCAAATTTTTTCTCTGTAACTCCTTCCGTGGGTGTTTTGTTCCCAGTTCTAAGAAGGGGCAAAGTATCCACACTTTGGTCTTCGTTCTTCTTGAGTTTCATGTGTTTTACAAGTTGTATCTTATATCTTGGGTATTCTAAGTTTCTGGGCTAATATCCACTTATCAGTGAATACATATCATGTGAGTTCTTTTGTGATTGGGTTACCTCACTCAGGATGATGCCCTCCAGGTCCATCCATTTGCCTAGGAATTTCATAAATTCATTCTTTTTAATAGCTGAGTAGTACTCCATTGTGTAAATGTACCACATTTTCTGTATCCATTCCTCTGTTGAGGGGCATCTGGGTTCTTTCCAGCTTCTGGCTATTATAAATAGGGCTGCTATGAACATAGTGGAGCATGTGTCCTTTTTACCGGTTGAGACATCTTCTGGATATATGCCCAGGAGAGGTATTGCTGGATCCTCCGGTAGTACTATGTCCAATTTTCTGAGGAACCGCCAGACTGATTTCCAGAGTGGTTGTACAAGCTTGCAATCCCACCAACAATGGAGGAGTGTTCCTCTTTCTCCACATCCTCGCCAGCATCTGCTGTCACCTGAATTTTTGATCTTAGCCATTCTGACTGCTGTGAGGTGGAATCTCAGGGTTGTTTTGATTTGCATTTCCCTGATGATTAAGGATGTTGAACTTTTTTTCAGGTGCTTCTCTGCCATTCGGTATTCCTCAGGTGAGAATTCTTTGTTCAGTTCTGAGCCCCATTTTTTAATGGGGTTATTTGACTTTCTGGAGTCCACCTTCTTGAGTTCTTTATATATGTTGGATATTAGTCCCTTATCTGATTTAGGATAGGTGAAGATCCTTTCCCAATCTGTTGGTGGTTTTTTTGTCTTATTGATGGTGTCTTTAGCCTTGCAGAAGCTTTGTAGTTTCATGAGGTCCCACTTGTCAATTCTCGATCTTACAGCACAAGCCATTACTGTTCTATTCAGGAATTTTTCCCCTGTGCCCATATCTTCAAGGCTTTTCCCCACTTTCTCCTCTATAAGTTTCAGTGTCTCTGGTTTTATGTGAAGTTCCTTGATCCACTTAGGCTTGACCTTAGTACAAGGGGATAGGAATGGATCGATTCTCATTCTTCTACATGTTAACAACCAGTTGTGCCAGCACCATTTGTTGAAAATGCTGTCTTTCTTCCACTGGATGGTTTTAGCTCCCTTGTCGAAGATCAAGTGACCGTAGGTGCGTGGGTTCATTTCTGGATCTTCAATTCTATTCCATTGGTCTATTTGTCTGTCACTATACCAGTACCATGCAGTTTTTATCACAATTGCTCTGTAGTAAAGCTTTAGGTCAGGCATGGTGATTCCACCAGAGGTTCTTTTATCCTTGAGAAGAGTTTTTGCTATCCTAGGTTTTTTGTTATTCCAGATGAATTTGCAGATTGCAATTTCTAATTCGTTGAAGAATTGAGTTGGAATTTTGATGGGGATTGCATTGAATCTGTAGATTGCTTTTGGCAAGATAGCCATTTTTACAATGTTGATCCTGCCAATCCATGAGCATGGGAGATCTTTCCATCTTCTGAGATCTTCTATAATTTCTTTCTTCAGAGACTTGAAGTTTTTATTATACAGATCTTTCACTTCCTTAGTTAGAGTCACGCCAAGATATTTTATATTATTTGTGACTATTGAGAAGGGTGTTGTTTCCCTAATTTCTTTCTCAGCCTGTTTATTCTTTGTGTAGAGAAAGGCCATTGATTTGTTTGAGTTAATTTTATATCCAGCTACTTCACTGAAGCTGTTTATCAGGCTTAGGAGTTCTCTGGTGGAATTTTTAGGGTCACTTATATATACTATCATATCATCTGCAAAAAGTGATATTTTGACTTCATCTTTTCCAATTTGTATCCCTTTGATCTCCTTTTGTTTTTGAATTGCTCTGGCTAGGACTTCAAGTACAATGTTGAATAGGTATGGAGAAAGTGGACAGCCTTGTCTAGTCCCTGATTTTAGAGGGATTGCTTCAAGCTTCTCACCATTTACTTTGATGTTGGCTACTGGTTTGCTGTAGATTGCTTTTATCATGTTTAGGTATGGGCCTTGAATTCCTGATCTTTCCAAGACTTTTATCATGAATGGGTGTTGGATCTTGTCAAATGCTTTTTCCGCATCTAACGAGATGACCATGTGGTTTTTGTCTTTGAGTTTGTTTATATACTGGATTACGTTGATGGATTTCCGTATATTGAACCATCCCTGCATCCCTGGGATGAAACCTACTTGGTCAGGATGGATGATTGTTTTGATGTGTTCTTGGATTCGGTTAGCAAGAACTTTATTGAGGATTTTTGCATCAATATTCATAAGGGATATTGGTCTGAAGTTTTCTATCTTTGTTGGGTCTTTTTGTGGTTTAGGTATCAGAGTAATTGTGGCTTCATAGAATGAGTTGGGTAGAGTACCTTCTGTTTCTATTTTGTGGAATAGTTTGTGAAGAACTGGGATTAGATCTTCTTTGAAGGTCTGATAGAACTCTGCACTAAACCCGTCTGGTCCTAGGCTTTTTTTAGTTGGGAGACTATCAATGACTGCTTCTATTTCTTTGGGGGATATAGGGCTGTTTAGATTATTAACCTGATCTTGATTCAACTTTGGTACCTGGTATCTGTCTAGGAACTTCTCCATTTCATCCAGGTTCTCCAGTTTTGTTGAGTATAGCCTTTGGTAGAAAGATCTGATGGTGTTTTGGATGTCTTCAGGATCTGTTGTTATGTCTCCTTTTTCATTTCTGATTTTGTTAATTAGGATTTATTCCCTGTTCCTTCTAGTGAGTCTGGCTAAGGGTTTATCTATCTTGTTGATTTTCTCAAAGAACCAGCTCCTTGATTGGTTGATTCTTTGAATAGTTCTTCTTGTTTCCACTTGGTTGATTTCGCCCCTGAGTTTGATTATTTCCTGCCATCTACTCCTCTTGGGTGAATTTGCTTCCTTTTGTTCTAGTGCTTTTAGGTATGTTGTCAAGCTGCTAATGTGTGCTCTCTCTAGTTTCCTTTTGGAGGCACTCAGAGCTATGAGTTTTCCTCTTAGAAATGCTTTCATTGCGTCCCATAAGTTTGGGTATGTTGTGGCTTCATTTTCATTGAACTCTAAAAAGTCCTTAATTTCTTTCTTCAATCCTTCCTTGACCAAGGTATCATTGAGAAGAGTGTTGTTCAGTTTCCACGTGAAGGTTGGCTTTCTATTATTTATTTTGTTATTGAAGATCAGCCTTAGTCCATGGTGATCTGATAGGATGCATGGGACAATTTCAATATTTTTGTATCTGTTGAGGCCTGTTTTGTGACCAATTATGTGGTCAATTTTGGAGAAGGTACCATGAGGTGCTGAAAAGAAGGTATATACTTTTGTTTTAGGATAGAATGTTCTGTAGATATCTGCCAGATCCATTTGATTCATAATTTCTGTTAGTTTCACTGTGTCCCTGTTTAGTTTCTGTTTCCATGATCTGTCCATTGGTGAAAGTGGTGTGTTGAAGTCTCCCACTATTATTGTATGAGGTGCAATGTGTGCTTTGAGATTTACTAAAGTTTCTTTCTTTTTTTTTTTTTTTTTACTTTATTTCATTTTTTTTTTAATATTTTTATTACATATTTTCCTCAATTACATTTCCAATACTATCCCAAAAGTCCCCCATAGCGCCCCCCACTTCCCTACCCACCCATTCCCATTCTTTTGGCCCTGGCATTCCCCTATATTGGGGCATATAAAGTTTGCAAGTCCAATGGGCCTCTCTTTCCATTGATGGCCGACTAGGCCATCTTTCGATACATATGCAGCTAGAGACAAGAGCTCCAGGGTTCTGGTTAGTACATCATGTTGTTCCAACAATAGGGTTGCAGATCCCTTTAGCTCCTTGGGTACTTTCTCTAGCTTCTCCATTGGGAGCCCTGTGATACATCCAATAGCTGACTGTGAACATCCACTCCTGTGTTTGCTAGGCCCCGGCATCGTCTCACAAGAGACAGCTATATTTGGGTCCTTTCAGCAAGATCTTACTAGTGTATGCAATGGTGCCAGCGTTTAGAAGCTGATTATGGGACGGATCCCTGGATACAGCAGTCTCTAAATGGTCCATCCTTTCATCACAGCTACGAACTTTGTCTCTGTAACTCCTTCCCTGGGTGTTTTGTTCCCAATTCTAAGAAGGTGCACAATGTCCACACTTTGGTCTTCATTCTTCTTGAGTTTCATGCGTTTATCAAATTGTATCTTATATCTTGGGTATCCTAAGTTTTGGGCTAATATCCACTTATCAATGAATAGAGATTTACTAAAGTTTCTTTAATGAATGTGGCTGCCTTTGTATTTGGAGCATAGATATTCAGGATTGATAGTTCCTCTTGGAGGATTTTACCTTTGATGAGTATGAAGTGTCCCTCCCTGTCTTTTTTGATGACTTTGGGTTGGAAGTCAATCTTATCAGATATTAGAATGGCTACTCCAGCTTGTTTCTTCAGACCATTTGCTTGGAAAATTGTTTTCCAGCCTTTCATTCTGAGGTAGTGTCTATCTTTTTCTCTGAGATGAGTTTCCTGTAAGCAGCAAAATGTTGGGTCTTGTTTGTGTAGCCAGTTTGTTAGTCTATGTCTTTGTATCGGGGAGTTGAGTCCATTGATATTAAGAGATATTAAGGAAAAGTAATTGTTGTTTCCTGTTATTTTTGTTGTTAAAGTTGGCATTCTGTTCTTGTGGCTGTCTTCTTTTAGGTTTGTTGATGGATTACCTTCTTGTTGTTTCTAGGGCGTGGTTCCTGTCCTTGTATTGGTTTTTTTCTGTTATTATCCTTTGAAGGGCTGGATTCGTGGAGAGATAATGTGTGAATTTGGTTTTGTCGTGGAATACTTTGGTTTCTCCATCTATGTTAATTGAGAGTTTGGCTGGGTATAGTAGATTGGGCTGGAGTTTGTGTTCTTTTAGTGTCTGTATAACATCCGTCCAGGATCTTCTGGCTTTCATAGTCTCTGGTGAGAAATCTGGTGTAATTCTGATAGGCTTGCCTTTATATGTTACTTGGCCTTTTTCTCTTACTGCTTTTAGTATTCTGTCTTTATTTAGAGCATTTGTTGTTCTGATTATTATGTGTCGGGAGGTATTTCTTTTCTGGTCTAGTCTATTTGGAGTTCTGTAGGCTTCTTGTATGTTCATGGGCATCTCTTTCTTTAGATTTGGGAAGTTTTCTTCTATAATTTTGTTGAAGATGTTTGCTGGTCCTTTGAGTTGAAAATCTTCATTCTCATCCCCTCCTATTATCCGTAGGTTTGGTCTTCTCATTGTGTCTTGTATTTCTTGGATGTTTTGAGTTAGGATCTTTTTACATTTTACATTTTCCTTGATTGTTGTGCCAATGTTCTCTATGGAATCTTCTGCACCTGAGATTCTCTCTTCCATCTCTTGTATTCTGTTGCTGATGCTCGTATCTATGGTTCCAGATTTCTTTCCTAGGGTTTCTATCTCCAGTGTTGCCTCATTTTGGGTTTTCTTTATTGTGTCTACTTCCCTTTTTAGGTCTAGTATGGTTTTGTTCAATTCCATCATCTGTTTGGATGTGTTTTCCTGTTTTTCTGTAAGGACTTCTACCAGTTTGATTATGTTATCCTGTTTTTCTTTAAGGATTTGTAACTCTTTAGCAGTGTTCTCCTGCAATTCTTTAAGGGATTTTTGTGCTTCCTCTTTAATGTCTTCTACCTGTTTACCAGTGTTCCTTTGTATTTCTTTAAGTGTGTTATTAAAGTCCTTCTTGAAGTCCTCTACCATCATCATGAGATATGCTTTTAGATCCGTGTCTAGCTTTTCCGGTGTGTTGGGGTGCCCTGGACTGGGCGAAGTGGGAGTGCTGGGTTCTGATGATGGTGAGTGGTCTTGGTTTCTGTTAGTAAGATTATTACATTTACCTTTCGCCATCTGGTAATCTCTGGGGTTAGTTGTTGTCGTTGTCACTGTTTAAAAATTGGAGCAGAAGCTGTGTTCCACTCACCAGCAGTCTCAAAATCCTGTGGCGGGGGTCCTGGGTAGCTGGTGGGTGTCAGCCGACCCTGTGCTCTAGCTACCCTGGTGCTGGTCCGGCCGGAAGTGGCCTGTGGTCCTACTCAGGCCGTTTTTCTGCTTCCCTAACTAATGCAGCCTCAGGTCCCGCGCGCAATTGGATTGGAGCAGAAGCTGTGTTCCACTCACCAGAAGTCTTAAGATCCTGTGGTGGGTGTTGTGGGTAGCTGGCTGGCGAGTGTCAGCTGACCCTACGCCCTAGCTACCCTGGCGCTTTTCTGACAGGAGAGGCTTGTGGCCCTACTGAGGCCGGATTTCTGCCTCCCCAACCAAAGCAGTCTCAGGTCCCGCGTGATTGGACTGGAGCAGAAGCTGTGTTCCACTCTCCAGCAGTCTCAAAATCCTGTGGCGGGGGTCCTGGGTAGCTGGCGGGTGTCAGCCGGGACCCTGTGCTCTAGCTATCCTGGTGCTGGTTCGGCCGGAAGTGCATGTCTCTCTTTTCACTTCTGATCTTGTTAATTTGGACATTCCTTCTTTGCCTTTTAGTTAATTTGGATTAGGGTTTGTCTATCCTATTGATAGTCTCAAAAAAAAAAAAAAAGCCCTTTATTTCATTGATTCTTTGTATTGTTTTCTTTGTTTCCATTTAATTAATTTCAGCCCTCACTTGGATTTTTTCCCATCTATTCCCCCCAGGTGTGATTTCTACATTTTTTTTCTCTAGAGCTTTCAAGTGTGTTATTAAATTGCTAGTATGGGATCTCTCTCTCTTTTCCTTTTTTCTTTTCTTTTTTTTTCTTTTTTTAATGTAGGCACTTAATGCTATGAAGTTGCCTCTTAGAACCACTTTCCTTGTGTCTCCTACTCTTAGATATGATGCGTGGTTGTTTATTTTCATTTAATTTTAATGAGTCTTTAATTTCTTTCAGTACAGATTTGTCTGGTTTCTATGAGTTTATAAGGTTTTGTCCTTTCTACTGTTGATCTTAAGCTTTACTTCAGATTCAATAACTTTCTGCATCTGTGGTGTGTGTGTGTGTGTGTGTGTGTGTGTGTGTGTGTGTGTGCGTGTGTGTGTGTGTGTCTGTGTGTCTGTGTGTCTGTGTGTGTGTTTTAAGGTTTTTAAGGAAAAGAGAGTGAGAAAGGGTCTCTCATAGTTCTGTCTGGTCTCTGACTCTCTATGCAACTGAGGATGACCTTGAACTTCTGATAGCGTAAAGAGAGTTATTCAGTTTTCTCGTATCTGCTGAGACTTGCTTTGTGTCTGCATATGTGATCAGTTTTGAAGAAAGTTTCATGAGGTGCAGAAAAGAAGGAATACTCTTTTGTGTTTCAATGAAATGGTCTATAAATAACTGCTAGGTCCATTTGTTTTATACTGTCAGTTAGCTCTAAAATTTCTCTGTTTAGCTTTTGTCTAGATGATCTGTCTCTTGGTGAAAGGGGGTATAATTATCTAACTATACCCCCTTTCACCAAGAGACAGATCATCTAGACAAAATTTCAAAATTATGAAAATGAATATGTAGATTAAGCTGTAGTACTGGGGTTTTTTGTTTGTTTGTTTTTGTTTTGTTCTTTTACAAATGTGGGTGTCTGTGTTTGGGGCATAAATGTTAAGAATTGCAATGTCCTATTGGTGCATTTTTCCTTTGGTGAGCATATAGTGTCCTTCCCTATCTCTTCTAATTAGTTTTTGGATGGAAGTCTATTTTGTTAGATATTAAAATGGTTTCACCAGCTTGTTTCTTAGATCCACTTGCTTGATATATCTTTTTCTAAACCTTTAACCTGAGTTAATGTTTATCATTGATGTTCATAATTGTAGTAAATCACTTTAGGTTGACGTTTTCCTTCTAGAACTTTCTGTATAGCTGTGTTTGGGGCTAGATATCATTTAAATTTGGTATTATCATGAAATATCTTATTTTCTCCATCTGTGGTTATTTAAAGTTTTTCTATGTGTGGAAGTCTAGGCTGGCATCTGTGGTCTCTTAGAGTCTGCAGGACATCTGTCCAGGCCCTTCTTGATTTTAGAGTCTCCACTGAGAAGTTGGATGCAATTTTAATAGACCTGCCTTTCTATCTTACAGCCTTTAATATTCTTCCTTTGCTCTGTGTATTTAGTGTTTTGATTGCTAAGTGGTAAGGGGACTTTCTTTTCTGGTCCAATCTCTTTGATGTTTGGTATGCTTTTTCTACCTTTATAGGCATCTCCTCCTTTAGGCTAGGAAATTTTTTCTATAGTTTTGTTGAAAACATTTTTTAGTCCTTTGATCTAGATTTCTTCTCCTTCCTCTATACCTATTATTCTTAGGTGTGGTCTTTTCATAGTGTCCCAGAATTTCTGGATGTTTTATAGCAGTTTTTAGATTCAACATTTTTCTGACCAATGTATGCATTTCTTCCACACTTGAGATTCTTTTTTTAACTATCTTGTCTTTTGATGATGAAACCTGCTTCTGTAGTTCTTGTTTGAATTCTTAATTTTTTTATCTCCAGAATTTGCTCACTTTGGGTTTTCCTTACTGATTCTATTTCAAAATTCAGGTCTTAAACAGTTTTATTTATTTTCTTAGACTGTTTGTATTTTCCTAGATTCCTTTAAGGGATTTATTCATTTCCTTTTTAAAGACCTCTATCATCTTCATAATATTAATTTGAGGTCTTTTTTTTAATGTGTTAGAATATTCAGGGCCTGCTATGTAGGATAGTGGGCTGCAGTGTTCTGGGTGTTATTGATTGTGATCTCAGGCTGGTATCTAGGCATCTAGGTTTGGGATGTCTATATAGCTCTAAGTTCTGATTTTTGGGCCTGTCTTTGCTCACTTAGTGTTTTCTTCCTTGCTTTTTGTTTCCTGTCTAGATTTTGATTAAAGGCATGTTCCACCACGGCCAGGTCGTCATGGGTGTTTTACTGAAGAGCTGGGCATGAGACTCAGGGGTGGATCTGGAGGAACAAGGCACTTAATATATCCTTAAGATATTAAATAATGCTACTCTTATTTTTAAAGAAATTACAAATTTAATCAACTTGTCTTTTTATAATCATCTTACTTGTTATAATTGTTTGCTTATCCCAATTTCCTGTCTTATATGAGCCTAGTTTTCATGTCTAACTGACTCAAGTTTTGCTGTTGTATCTATTAAAGTTTTATTCTCACTACTCAGCATAATTTGGATTTTAAGAATTGTCAAGTCCCAAGAAAACTTAAATTCATCAAACTCCAAAAGGCAGTACATATATTCAGAAAGGACAGTCTTGGTCCAGCTCAAACAGGATTATAGAATGATTTTTGGCAGTTAGGTTAAAGCTAGCATTCCTCATGAACTAGTGAAATGTTTTGTGTCTGCTAGAGGAAATCATCTTTCTTGCCTCTGGAAGAAGCAAAATGTGGTTCTCCATTGTCATCTCTCTGTGGTTGCATACCAAAGCCCATGCTGGCTCTAGTTTCCTACAGGCCCTATTCAAAAGCACCCATTATACATTTCAAGGTCTCCACACTGTCACCCTATTCCTTCTGACATCCTCCTCTACCCTAAACTCCAATGCTTGTTCCAGCTCACAGGCTTCCTGCCTCTCAGTTATTCATCCATCTTTTATATAACAGGTAATTCTCTACTATTCCCACTTCTAGGGGGACAAGTCTAATGATAAGGTCCTGTTCCCCAAATGGTTCTTGACCTGTCAGTAAAGAAAGCCATGGGCTAATTTCTGAGGGAAAGGGACAAGTGAGACTTCTGGGTCCCTGAAGGCAGGAAGAGGGACACAAGGAAGGAGAAAGGAGTCCACCATTCTTTAGAGAGAGGAGAGCCAGGCAACCATGTGAGATCTCAAAACACAGTAGCCACACAGGCCACTCCTACAGGCAGGTGATCAGGGGAAATTACCAACTGAAGTTTAGGACAGGTGAGAGAGATGGAGATAAGAAACTGGTAAGGGCATGCTTTTCCAGGTGGGAGATAGTAGTGGCCAACAATTGTGCCAAAAAGGTAAGTTGAAATTGAATGACTGTGTCTGTGCCTTTTATCTAAGCATTCAAGGGAAGCTGGGAGGGGACCAGTAGCATGGTCACTTCTCAGAACTAATGGTGGGTAAAGCATAAAGCTACATGCAGTGCCCACTCTTGCTATTCCTATTCCTGCTTCCCTAGCTCTGGTCTTGTCCAGTCTGCTTCTTTTTCCTCTCTGTTCTGGACTCTTCCAGATGTGTCTGGATATTTTCTCTCTCTTACCCACAGTAAAAACTTTTCCCCTAATGGAGTTGATTGTTTCATTATTGCTCCTTGACCCTGCATATAACTGGTCCTATAGACCTGAGAAGATCACAAATGCCTTTCTTGAAGGGACCTGGTCTCTCCTAAATGAACCTTGCTACTAATTTCATCCACCTAATGTATGGATCATTTGTTTCTGCTGGCTTCTGCCACCTACCATATTCTACTCCAAATTCTAGAGTCCACTTTCCAGCCACTCTCCTTCACCTGCTTTAACCACTAATCTCTCCTTGCCTGCTGGTTTCTTGTTAATTCTGAGATTTGAGAGAAATTCTTGAAAGTCACAATTGTCCAAATTAAAATAAGGTGTATTTGAGGGAGCTGTAGGCTGTAGAGCTGACTATCTCTCTTAAGTTGGAGCTTTCCAAGAGCAGCTCTCACTGGCCTCTTTAAGTTCTTTTTATACAGGAGGTGAGTTCACACTGGGTGAGAGAGTTGTGGGTTAATGATTGTTAAAAGGGTATGATGAAGAGGGGAGGAACAATGTCAAGGATAAATGTTAAGTGAATAGGGGTTGCAAACAGTCTGTATCAAACCAGGAACTTAATCTTCATTGCAAATAAAGACCTTAATTAGTAAGGACTTGACACCAGACAGAAAGACTTATTATATCTTAGCTAGATTTTAGCGCCAAGCTAACTGTTTCAGCTATAAACAGAACTGTCACCCTGCACAATATGTTATCTGTTTTGGTTTTACTTCTTCTAGAGCTTATTATACCCTCCTGACATCTATCACTTGGGAAGGTTCTAACTCTCCTTGGCTGGAGTCTTCCCTGATGTGACTCAGGGCATCTCTCTGCTAAGTCACTTACTCTTCTTCTTTTGGAATTCTCCCTTTGGTGGAGTTTCTATGTGACCCTTTCCCATAAGACCCTCCTCTCTCACCCTTGCTATGCTCATGGCTTCCTCCCCACCTGTCTCACAGCTTGCTCCTGGAGCTTGCTCTGCCTCATTCACCTCCTAGAGCCTAAATTAACCATGGGTTCTTAACCCGCCTTTTAATCACTTCCTCTCCATGGACTCAGAGATTCCATTAATGTCTCACTGACTTACTGCCACCAGCATGGCCTCAGTATAAAATAGATCATAAGCCTCAATAACCTGAAGATTGCACACTCAATTTCCAATTTCCCATGAATAGTAACAACTTCTGCCTCTGCACAATCAAATAATCCCCAAATCATCTTATCTTTTGGCTTTCTTTAATCTCCACTCCTGAAAATCTCTTAAGTTTTCTTTATTCTCTGCTTTCAAAAAAATCCTGTAAACTTTCCATGTCTTAGAATTTGAAAGTTATGGTTCAAAGATCTATAAAATATATCATTTAAAAAGTTAGCTTAAAACTTGTAACAAAAAGGATTGATAGTTAAAAATCTATACAAAGGTAATCTTAATTTGCTACAGCATGCTAGTGTGACCATGCAAGATAATGCAGAAGTCCCTCCATCCTTAGGTCATCTTTAAGCTTGACTAGAATTTGATCTCCTTAGGCTATCGAGAATTTGGTCTCCATGAAAAATTACCCAATACTATCTAGAAACCCAAGGGCACCATGCCCTATCTAGCTGATCATAACTTCTGTTAAGCTGACTGCTTTCTTAGAATGCTTCCATCCAGCAAATTCCTTTAAGAGACTCCCAGGTGTCATGAAGTGACCAGATCAGACTGAATTGCCAGCAATCTCAGGCTTATTGGTGCAGCTTTCTGACAAGTTCACTGTGTGACCAGAAAGCAGTCTGGAGCAAGAGGGAGGTCAAGACATGCCCAAACCTCAAAAATCTCATCCTGAGACCAGCAAGAGCTAGGACTGTTTCCTTCTAGCTCTGGGCCTGCATATACTTAGCCTGTATGACCACCACTCTGCCAGCCTTGAGATAGTCACATAGCCTGGTAACCACATTACAGTTTTAACTTCCCCTTTCCCTATAAGGACATTTCCAGCCAGCACATGGAATTCCGCTTTAGGCAAACGAAGTAAGACCAAAACAGAAAACATTATCTTGCAAGGATGAGATGTCTAGTTTTAGTTGAAACAGTTTGGGTCCTAGACAATCATGGACTCATTGTTTGTTTGTTTGTTTTGTTGGTTTTTTTTTGTTTTGTTTTGTTTTGTTTTTCATGAATCCCAGCAGTAACAGATCTTCAACTCAAAAAATTTAATGCTCAACCTTAACAGGGATAAAATTGTTAAATCCTAATCATAGAAAAGCTACTAACTTGTAAACTGTTAAATGTACTTAAGACACAGAAGTTAATGATCACTTTATAAATGAACAAATTCTTTCATGTGTTCAGTACTATGCTTGCAGTCATGCTAAGTACAAATGTAAATAATTTACAGAGATGCGCTTCAGCCTTCTGTATATGCTTCAAGGTTTAGCCTGAAGCAAGTAATTAACAATGAGCTTGTTTAAAACCAGGTATATTTAGTAAATTAGATGATGGCCCTCAAACCCCTCAGAGAAATCTGCTGCATGTGGAATTTAAGGTGTTTAAAGAAAAATACCAGCTTCTGACAGTGCTGTGGTTATCTCTAAAAATAACTCCTTTGGATTTGCTTCAAGTGTGGCAACACTGACCCCTGGGCAAAGAAGTATTTCATGCCTCTCCCACCACCAGGGCCCTGCAATAACTCTGGAGATGGTTGGTTTGAATGCCCTACCCTGCTTTGCCAAGATAGGCCAGTTCCTCCACATAAAGGAAAAAACAAAACAAAACAAAACAAAACAAAGAAAACTCTCAGACCTTCTGGGTTTGGTGGCCAAAAGCTAATGTAGCCCTGTGTGGTAGCTGGAAGACTTAACACTGTCCTATGTGGAGACCAAAGACTCTGGCCCCCCAAAAAGCCATTGAGATTACCATGGAGGATACCAGGCTGGCTGTCCTTTTAAGTGATACAGAGGTCATTGATGTATACTTTCTGCTCAACATTATCCTTATATTTCTGTGGTGACAGTGGTGGAGGAACAGAGTGTTCAGTTGGAACCTGTGGCTCACACACACCAGCTCCCCCCATCCACTAAAAAACCTATTAACTCTGAAGAGAAACCTATTATCTTGGTGTCAAAACTCGGGTAGAGTTGAGCACCCAGCCAGGTTGGACAGGCTCCTCTCCTTCTATTTTCTCTCCTCCTGAAGTGACCAATTTTTGACTTGAGGTAAACTAACCTTACCAGTAGCCAACAAAGACTTCTTCCAGGTCCAGGACCCATCAGGCTCCTCCCAAGAGGGGTAGCTGCACCAGAGCAACCCCATCCTCAGACATCCCTGGCATGTCTCCTGCAAAATTTATCCAAATTGGGATGGTCTCAGACCTTGCACCCAAAACGCCAGATTTTCCTTTGTTTTTTTTTTTTTTTTTTTTTTTTTTTGTTGTTGTTTTGTTTTGTGGCTTGGCTTCAGTACACTCTGGATAATACAAATAGCCACCAGAGGGCACTCTAGATTTTAGCATCCTCTGATCTTGAAATTTTCTTCTGGCTTATGGATAAGTGGCCTACACTCCTTCATGTTCAAGGTTTTTTTTTAGGGGGGTTGGGGACTGCACTCCTGCCCATCCCTCTGTAGCCAATGCTTAGAGGCCCAGGTCTGGTTGGCCAGGTTTAGGGCATCGCTAGTCACCCTTTCATCTGAGGATATGGATCCTGAGCCATCTGCCCTAACTGATTGGTCTTTCTCTGCTGCTTCCCTGATCCCCACCTACTCTCCTGGAACTTCTACATTGCTATGTGCTTTACCCAGTGGTCAGCCTTCCTCCCTCCACTCTTCCCTTCCTCCTCCCCCCATCCAACCCTCCCCCTTCTACACTGCTTTACCTAATGACCAGCCTTCTTTTTCCTCTATCCTTTCTGCCTCAGAACCCAAGCTGGGAACTCATGACCCACCTACCTCTTTTCTGCCTAGCTGCGGGCTGTAGACATTTTTATTCAACCAATAGTTTTAAATTAAGAAACAAGGTTTGCACAGCAAAAGGAAACATATGTGAGAATTTACTGGTCTTGAGGCAATTAGTCCTTGGTACACATAATTTAGCATTACAATGCATAGCAACTGACTAAGCCTCAACAATTCCTCTTTTTTGTCTAAAGAAGAAGGCTTTTTCTCTTAAAATAATGAACAACATCTATTAAGAACAGAAATGAAACAATTATGAAAATTATTAGGTAAGAGTTAAATTCATAATGTCAAGTCTATTTATATGTGGCAACTTTATAAAGTATCCTACTATTTATTCTATCTTGAAGGGTTCAGAATTTTGTATCTAACCCAGTTTCTATCCTAACTTACATTACTAACCTACAAACACCTGTTTATAATTCTTCCAACCTTCATAAGACATTTTCTGGACACTCTAACCTTCATTTACCATCTTTAAAACATCTCCTTAGACCCTAAAACTTTTTCTTAGATACTTCACAACTTAAGGTTATAATAAGACTATGTAGCTTCCAAAAATTATACAAATGACAAGACAGTCCCTAATATTTTCTAAAATACTAGAGCATCATCTTCAGCCTTGTGATATCTGATTTACCTTTTGTGAAGCACGAATTATAAAGGATTTTCTAACCTTGTCTTGCCAGAGCTAATTTTTTTTTTTTTTTGAGACAGGGTTTCTCTGTGTTGCCCTGGCTGTCCTGGAACTCACTCTGTACACCAGGCTGGCCTTGAACTCAGAAATCTGCCTACCTCTGCCTCTGGAGTGCTGGGATTAAAGGCATGTGCCACCACCACTCGGCTGTTTGTTCTTTCTGAACAGCATTCTTTGCCTCGTGGATAGCTTGCCAAAATTAAAAGCCCAAATGGAGGTGCTTTGATTCATATCACCTTCTTCCAGATCAAATAGGGTGCTGATATGTCTCAATGTCAAATTTCTTAAATTAATAAAAACTTTTTTTTTTGGTTTGGATTTTTTGAGACAGGGTTTCTCTGTGTAGCCCTGGCTGTCCTGGAACTTACTCTGTAGACCAGGCTGGCCTTGAACTCAGAGATCTGCCTGCCTCTGCCTCCTGAGTTCTGTGAGTCTCTTAAATTTTTGAAGACTAAATACTTTAGATAGTAGAGTTCTTTCTCCAAAGAATGTCAAATACAAACGCACTGAACATTGGGAATGTACTTCTTTTTTTTTTTTTTCCTTGGATATTTTCTTTATTTACATTTCAAATATTTTCCCCTTTTCAGGTCTCCCCTTTGGAAACCTCCTATCCCACCCTCCTATGAGGGTGCCTCTATGAGGGTGCTCCCACACTCACCTACTCTCATCCTCCCACCCTGGCATTCCCCTACACCGGGGCACTGAGCACCCTCAGGTCCCAGGGCCTCTGCTCCCACTGATGTCTTACAAGGTCATCTGCCATATATGTGACCAGTGCTGCCACGCTCTCCGGTCGAGTCAGCTTGACAGCTGAGGCTTGGAAGCTACTCACGAGGCAAAAGAGTTTCATGGAAACTCACTCCTGGAGTCTGGCGTTCTCTCTAACCCATACATTAATTTTCCATTCCCGAGTTAGTCTGGTGTATGGATCTACGACCTCTCTTTTAATATTTTATTATAAATGCCTCTTAAGATTAATTCTGCTATAGTTAGCTTCCCCCCAGTGAATCCTGTGAGAAAGCAGCAAGGAAGTTTAACTTATTCAGTAACTAATTCATAAGTAATTCAATTCATCCGACGCTTTGCCCACCTGCCCCAGAGACCCATTCCATGCAGACAAAGGGGCCCAGAGGGTCTGCGGCACAGTGCCATGGGGTAGTTCCATGTATACTCTTTGGTTGGTGGTCCACTCCCTGGGAACTCCAGGGGATCTGACCTGTTGACACTTTTGCTCCCTTCATGGAGCTGCAAAACCCCTCAGCTCTTTCAGTCCCGTCTCCATCTCCTCTATCGGGAACCCTCGAGCTCAGTCCAATGGTTGGCTTCGAGCTTCCTTCTCTGTATTTATCAGGTTCTGGCAGAGCCTCTCAGGAGACAGCCATATCAGGCTTCTATCAGGTGAATGTACTTCTTACTTGATCATTCTTGTAATTTTTCTTATTGTATGTAGTGTTTTATTGTAAGGGCTAAAATGGGGAGTTGTTAGGGTACACTGTGTGAAATTGTGTCTCTGTCCTTTTTCACCTACCTAAGTCATTCTTGGATTGTCTTTAATAAAACAATGAGCTGGGCAGGAAGTGGAAGAGGGGACTTCCTGAGAGGGAGAAAGGAACTCTGAGAAGGAGAAGGGAAGCCTTTTTGTTAGGAAGGAGAAGGATGTGATCACAGGCCTCAAAGGTGTAGCTAGCCATATGGCTGGATGGAGGTAGGTGGTTGGGTTAACTTAGATGAGTTAGATGAGAGCCTGCCCAGCTAAAACCCAAGGCTTTGAAATATTGGAAGGTCTCCATGTGGTGATTTGGGGCAAAAACTGGTTCAGGAATAGACACTGTATTAATTTCCAGCATTCATTAATATATGCAGAATGCTAATAGTCATTTTTAGTCTACACTTTCTAGACTCCAGTTTCACATCTCTGAAAATCACCATCTCAGTCTCAATCCTGTCATTACCCACCTCCTATCTCAGGGACTCCTAATTCCTATTGACTAACCTTGCAATGCTCCCATTCACCCAGAGTGTGAGCCCTACAATGTGTAAGCCCTCTAGTTCCTACTGCTTAGTACAGGACCTCCACCTTACTAATGAGGAAGTAATCCCAACTTACCCTGTGGTTATCAACCCATCCTTTCTAACTTTCTTCTTACAACTTCCCACTTTACCATACTGAACCTAAAGGACACTCTCTTTACTGTCCCCCTTCACCATGATTCATATTTTCTCTTTGCCTCTACCTGGAGGTCCCAGATACACAGACTTCAAGACAGCTCACATGGACAGTTCTCCCTTGAGGGTTTTGGAATAGTCCTCATTTCTTTGGCCAAGCCTTGGTTTGGAACCTCTCCTCCTTAGACCTCATTCCTCGACCATTTATTGTGTTGATGATAATATTTTGCAGCCCCATCTCTGCCCCAAAAAGACATTGTGTCACTCCAAAATTGCCATCATGTACTTGGGTGTCCAACTCAGCTGAATCCGATCTTTACAGAACTTGCAGTCCCTGATGACTGGGAATCAAATCCTTTCATTTCTGTATTCTTCTATCACCAGATCCCTAACTTTTTCATTACTTCCAAGCCCCTGTACCAGGCAGCCAGGTCCCCCATGGGGCCTCTCACCCACCCAACCATGCTCTGCCATCACTTGCTTTTACTGCAGGATGACCTTTTAGTGGTCCCTATGTTGGCTGTCTTGGACTCCATCTGCCCCAACATCTCTTTACAGATGAAAGGATGGAAGTGGCCATGGGTATCCTAGCTCAACATGCTGGGCCTTCCCATGGCCTATAGCTTTTTTGTCCAAACAGCTAGATTCCACTGTATTTCAGTGATGTGTCTGAGAGCCCTAGAAGCAGTCTCAGAACTCACCTGAGAGTTTCTTCAAGGCCACACTGTTCCAGCCTATCACTGTATATTCTACCCACTGGCTGTCAGACTTTCTGTGTCATTTCTCTCCTTCCTTCCTTGGGCCCTCGTGGACCAAACCTTTCATCTATTGCTTTTAGAAATCCCCCATATTACCTTGACCTTCAGTCCTGCCGTAAATTCTGCAACCTTCCTCCAAGTTCCATTCCCCTCTGATACTCACCTCTTATTCCTGCCCAGGGGCTATGAAAGCACATACTTACCACATCTTGATCTCCTAGGCCAATTCCTTACAGACCTCCAACTCATCTTCTTTATGAATGGAAGCTCTCTCATAGACTGATTGGAAAACTGCTAGGGGGCCTATTCTGTGGTCAGCTCCATGGATACAGTCAAGGTAATACATTTGCTGGTAGGTTTAACTGCTCTAAACAGACACCATGAACAACAGCACTCCTATAAGGACAACATTTAATTGGGACTGGCTTACAAGTTCAGAGGTTCAGTACATTATCATCAGGGTGGAAGCATGGCAGCATCCAGGCCAGCTGGTGCAGGAGGAGCTGAGAGTTCTACATCTTCATCTGAAGACTGACTTCCAAGCATCTAGGTCAAGAACCTTTTTTTTGTTTGTTTGTTTTTGTTTTTGTTTTTCTAAACAGGGCTTCTCTGTATAGTCCTGGCTGTCCTAGAACTCACTTTGTAGACCAGGCTGGCCTCAAACTAGGAAATCCGCCTCCCTCTGCCTCCCGAGTCCTGGGATTAAAGGTGTGCACTACCATGCCTGGTTTAGGACAAGAATCTTAAAGCCCACACCCATAGAGACACACTTCCTCCAACAAGACCATACCTCCAAATGGTACCACTCCTTGGGCCAAGCATACTCAAAGCATCATAGGACCTCTTCATAAAAGGCCAAATTAGTCACCTTAAATGGGGTTCTCCAGCTGGGTGTGGAGGCAGAGGCAGGCAGATTTCTGAGTTCGAAGCCACCCTGGTCTACAAAGTGAGTTCCAGGACAGCCAGGGCTATATAGAGAAACCCTGTCTTGGAAAACCAAAAAAAAAAAAAAAAAATGGGGTTCTCCAAATAGCCAAATGCCTATGGGATAACATCTATTCTGACTCTAGATATTTTAATAGTTCATACCCACTCTTATCATTTGGAAGGAAAGAGGCTTACTTAGTGCCAAGAGCACTCTCGTTGTCAACACACCCCTTATAGCCAAACTCTTGGAGGCTCTCCAACTCCTGGCAGAGATAGCCATAATCCACTGCCAAGGGCACCACACTTCCTCGGATCCAGCGACCTTGGGCAATCCCAAATCTGACACAGTGAACTAGGGGCTGGCCTCTAGCTCCAACAGATCCACAGGACTGGATCATAGGATACCTCTTTCTGGAACCCTTCTCTTGGCCTAAATACCAACAGGAGGAGAGAGACTCACTCCTCAATAAAAGGGCCACACAGACAAAGGAGGGATGGTTCTATTTGAACAACTGCCTTAGCTTTCCCCAGAATCAGGTGCTCTCAATTGTCTTGATAGTGTCAAGTTCTACACATTGGTTCCAAGGGTCTATTCCACTTTCTAAAATCAACAATATTCTTGATGTTTTATACTGTAAGTACTGGTGTTTCTTGATTAAATTAGTGTCTAAGGTGTCCTCTGGTGTAACAAACC
Organism: Mus caroli; assembly: GCF_978045245.1. Classification (NCBI taxonomy): domain Eukaryota; kingdom Metazoa; phylum Chordata; class Mammalia; order Rodentia; family Muridae; genus Mus; species Mus caroli. The sequence continues at coordinate 91,202,306 of NW_028227262.1, forward strand.
AGGATTTTGAAAAAAATAAATCAAACAATTTGGATTTTACTAATAAAAAGGAAATAAGCAATACTGCAATGATTCCTTCTAGGGTCTCATTGTATTTCTAACCATTAAAATAAAAGGTAATGTTTGGTTATATCTGTAAGGATGAAAAAATTCTGGTTTCTAGCATGTTCTGATTTCTTTTTTTTTTGATTTTTAATATTTTTATTACATATTTTCCTCAATTACATTTCCAATGCTATCCCAAAAGTCCCCCATAGCGCCCCCCACTTCCCTACCCACCCATTCCCATTCTTTTGGCCCTGGCATTCCCCTATATTGGGGCATATAAAGTTTGCAAGTCCAATGGGCCTCTCTTTCCATTGATGGCCGACTAGGCCATCTTTCGATACATATGCAGCTAGAGACAAGAGCTCCAGGGTTCTGGTTAGTACATCATGTTGTTCCAACAATAGGGTTGCAGATCCCTTTAGCTCCTTGGGTACTTTCTCTAGCTTCTCCATTGGGAGCCCTGTGATACATCCAATAGCTGACTGTGAACATCCACTCCTGTGTTTGCTAGGCCCCGGCATCGTCTCACAAGAGACAGCTATATTTGGGTCCTTTCAGCAAAATCTTGCTAGTGTATGCAATGGTGTCAGCGTTTAGAAGCTGATTATGGGACGGATCCCTGGATACGGCAGTCTCTAAATGGTCCATCCTTTCATCACAGCTACGAACTTTGTCTCTGTAACTCCTTCCCTGGGTGTTTTGTTCCCAATTCTAAGAAGGTGCACAGTGTCCACACTTTGGTCTTCATTCTTCTTGAGTTTCATGTGTTTATCAAATTGTATCTTATATCTTGGGTATCCTAAGTTTTGGGCTAATATCCACTTATCAATGAATACATATTGTGTGAGTTCTTTTGTGATTGTGTTACTTCACTCAAGATGATGCCCTCCAGGTCCATCCATTTGGCTAGGAATTTCATAAATTCATTCTTTTTAATAGCTGAGTAGTACTCCATTGTGTAAATGTACCATAATTTCTGTATCCATTCCTCTGTTGAGGGACATCTGGGTTCTTTCCAGCTTCTGGCTATTATAAATAGGGCTGCTATGAACATAGTGGAGCATGTGTCCTTTTTACCTGTTGGGACATCTTCTGGGTATATGCCCAGGAGAGGTATTGCTGGATCCTCCGGTAGTACTATGTCCAATTTTCTGAGGAACCGCCAGACTGATTTCCAGAGTGGTTGTACAAGCTTGCAATCCCACAAACAATGGAGGAGTGTTCCTCTTTCTCCACATCCTCGCCAGCATCTGCTGTCACCTGAATTTTTGATCTTAGCCATTCTGACTGCTGTGAGGTGGAATCTCAGGGTTGTTTTGATTTGCATTTCCCTGATGATTAAGGATGTTGAACATTTTTTCAGGTGTTTCTCTGCCATTCGGTATTCCTCAGGTGAGAATTCTTTGTTCAGTTCTGAGCCCCATTTTTTAATGGGGTTATTTGACTTTCTGGAGTCCACCTTCTTGAGTTCTTTATATATATTGGATATTAGTCCCTTATCTGATTTAGGATAGGTGAAGATCCTTTCCCAATCTGTTGGTGGTTTTTTTGTCTTATTGATGGTGTCTTTAGCCTTGCAGAAGCTTTGTAGTTTCATGAGGTCCCACTTGTCAATTCTCGATCTTACAGCACAAGCCATTACTGTTCTATTCAGGAATTTTTCCCCTGTGCCCATATCTTCAAGGCTTTTCCCCACTTTCTCCTCTATAAGTTTCAGTGTCTCTGGTTTTATGTGAAGTTCCTTGATCCACTTACACTTGACCTTAGTACAAGGAGATAGGAATGGATCGATTCGCATTCTTCTACATGTTAACAACCAGTTGTGCCAGCACCATTTGTTGAAAATGCTGTCTTTTTTCCACTGGATGTTTTTAGCTCCCTTGTCGAAGATCAAGTGACCATAGGTGTGTGGGTTCATTTCTGGGTCTTCAATTCTATTCCATTGGTCTATTTGTCTGTCACTATACCAGTACCATGCAGTTTTTATCACAATTGCTCTGTAGTAGAGCTTTAGGTCCGGCATGGTGATTCCACCAGAGGTTCTTTTATCCTTGAGAAGAGTTTTTGCTATCCTAGGTTTTTTGTTATTCCAGATGAATTTGCAGATTGCACTTTCTAATTCGTTGAAGAATTGATTTGGAATTTTGATGGGGATTGCATTGAATCTGTAGATTTTTTTGGCAAGATAGCCATTTTTACAATGTTGATCCTGCCAATCCATGAGCATGGGAGATCTTTCCATCTTCTGAGATCTTCTATAATTTCTTTCTTCAGAGACTTGAAGTTTTTATTATACAGATCTTTCACTTCCTTAGTTACAGTCACGCCAAGATATTTTATATTATTTGTGACTATTGAGAAGGGTGTTGTTTCCCTAATTTCTTTCTCAGCCTGTTTATTCTTTGTGTAGAGAAAGGCCATTGATTTGTTTGAGTTAATTTTATATCCAGCTACTTCACCGAAGCTGTTTCACAGGTTTAGGAGTTCTCTGGTGGAATTTTTAGGGTCACTTATATATACTATCATATCATCTGCAAAGAGTGATATTTTGACTTCATCTTTTCCAATTTGTATCCCTTTGATCTCCGTTTGTTGTCGAATTGCTCTGGCTAGGACTTCAAGTACAATGTTGAATAGGTATGGAGAAAGTGGACAGCCTTGTCTAGTCCCTGATTTTAGAGGGATTGCTTCAAGCTTCTCACCATTTACTTTGATGTTGGCTACTGGTTTGCTGTAGATTGCTTTTATCATGTTTAGGTATGGGCCTTGAATTCCTGATCTTTCCAAGACTTTTATCATGAATGGGTGTTGGATCTTGTCAAATGCTTTTTCCGCATCTAACGAGATGACCATGTGGTTTTTGTCTTTGAGTTTGTTTATATACTGGATTACGTTGATGGATTTCCGTATATTGAACCATCCCTGCATCCCTGGGATGAAACCTACTTGGTCAGGATGGATGATTGTTTTGATGTGTTCTTGGATTCGGTTAGCAAGAACTTTATTGAGGATTTTTGCATCAATATTCATAAGGGATATTGGTCTGAAGTTTTCTATCTTTGTTGGGCTTTTTGTGGTTTCTGTGGTATCAGAGTAATTGTGGCTTCATAGAAGGAGTTGGGTAGAGTACCTTCTGTTTCTATTTTGTGGAATAGTTTGTGAAGAACTGGGATTAGATCTTCTTTGAAGGTCTGATAGAACTCTGCACTAAACCCATCTGGTCCTGGGCTTTTTTTAGTTGGGAGACTATTAATGACTGCTTCTATTTCTTTGGGGGATATAGGGCTGTTTAGATCATTAACCTGATCTTGATTCAACTTTGATACCTGGTATCTGTCTAGGAACTTCTCCATTTCATCCAGGTTCTCCAGTTTTGTTGAGTATAGCCTTTGGTAGAAGGATCTGATGGTGTTTTGGATGTCTTCAGGATCTGTTGTTATGTCTCCTTTTTCATTTCTGATTTTGTTAATTAGGATGCTTTCCCTGTGCCCTCTAGTGAGTCTGGCTAAGGGTTTATCTATCTTGTTGATTTTCTCAAAGAACCAGCTCCTTGATTGGTTGATTCTTTGAATAGTTTTTCTTGTTTCCACTTGGTTGATTTCACCCCTGAGTTTGATTATTTCCTGCTGTCTACTCCTCTTGGGTGAATTTGCTTCCTTTTTTTCTAGTGCTTTTAGGTGTGTTGTCAAGCTGCTAATGTGTGCTCTCTCTAGTTTCCTTTTGGAGGCACTCAGAGCTATGAGTTTTCCTCTTAGAAATGCTTTCATTGCGTCCCATAAGTTTGGGTATGTTGTAGCTTCATTTTCATTGAACTCTAAAAAGTCCTTAATTTCTTTCTTTATTCCTTCCTTGACCAAGGTATCATTGAGAAGAGTGTTGTTCAGTTTCCATGTGAAGGTTGGCTTTCTATTATTTATTTTGTTATTGAAGATCAGCCTTAGTCCATGGTGATCTGATAGGATGCATGGGACAATTTCAATATTTTTGTATCTGTTGAGGCCTGTTTTGTGACCAATTATGTGGTCAATTTTGGAGAAGGTACCATGAGGTGCTGAGAAGAAGGTATATCCTTTTGTTTTAGGATAGAATGTTCTGTAGATATCTACCAGATCCATGTGATTCATAATTTCTCTTAGTTTCTCTGTGTCCCTGTTTAGAGTCTGTCTCCATGATCTGTCCATTGGTGAAAGTGGTGTGTTGAAGTCTCCCACTATTATTGTATGAGGTGCAATGTGTGCTTTGAGATTTACTAAAGTTTCTTTAATGAATGTGGCTGCCTTTGTATTTGGAGCATAGATATTCAGGATTGATAGTTCCTCTTGGAGGATTTTACCTTTGATGAGTATGAAGTGTCCCTCCCTGTCTTTTTTAATGACTTTGGGTTGGAAGTCAATCTTATCTGATATTAGAATGGCTACTCCAGCTTGTTTCTTCAGACCATTTGCTTGGAAAATTGTTTTCCAGCCTTTCATTCTGAGGTAGTGTCTATCCTTTTCTCTGAGATGAGTTTCCTGTAAGCAGCAAAATGTTGGGTCTTGTTTGTGTAGCCAGTTTGTTAGTCTATGTCTTTTTATCGGGGAGTTGAGTCCATTGATATTAAGAGATATTAAGGAAAAGTAATTGTTGTTTCCTGTTATTTTTGTTGTTAAAGTTGGCATTTTGTTCTTGTGGCTGTCTTCTTTTAGGTTTGTTGATGGATTACCTTCTTGTTGTTTCTAGGGCATGGTTCCTGTCCTTGTATTGGTTTTTTTCTGTTATTATCCTTTGAAGGGCTGGATTCGTGGAGAGATAATGTGTGAATTTGGTTTTGTCGTGGAATACTTTGGTTTCTCCATCTATGTTAATTGAGAGTTTGGCTGGGTATAGTAGCCTGGGCTGGAATTTGTGTTCTTTTAGTGTCTGTATAACATCCGTCCAGGATCTTCTGGCTTTCATAGTCTCTGGTGAAAAATCTGGTGTAATTCTGATAGGCTTGCCTTTATATGTTACTTGGCCTTTTTCTCTTACTGCTTTTAGTATTCTATCTTTATTTAGAGCATTTGTTGTTCTGATTATTATGTGTCGGGAGGTATTTCTTTTCTGGTCCAGTCTATTTGGAGTTCTGTAGGCTTCTTGTATGTTCATGGGCATCTCTTTCTTTAGATTTGGGAAGTTTTCTTCTATAATTTTGTTGAAGATGTTTGCTGGTCCTTTGAGTTGAAAATCTTCATTCTCATCCACTCCTATTATCCATAGGTTTGGTCTTCTCATTGTGTCCTGTATTTCTTGGATGTTTTGAGTTAGGATCTTTTTGCATTTTACATTTTCCTTGATTGTTGTGCCAATGTTCTCTATGGAATCTTCTGCACCTGAGATTCTCTCTTCCATCTCTTGTATTCTGTTGCTGATGCTCGTATCTATGGTTCCAGATTTCTTTCCTAGGGTTTCTATCTCCAGTGTTGCCTCATTTTGGGTTTTCTTTATTGTGTCTACTTCCCTTTTTAGGTCTAGTATGGTTTTGTTCATTTCCATCATCTGTTTGGATGTGTTTTCCTGTTTTTCTGTAAGGACTTCTACCTGTTTGATTATGTTATCCTGTTTTTCTTTAAGGATTTGTATCTCTTTAGCAATGTTCTCCTGCAATTCTTTAAGGGATTTTTGTGCTTCCTCTTTAGTGTCTTCTGCCTGTTTAGCAGTGTTCTCCTGTATTTCTTTAAGTGTGTTATTAAAGTTCTTCTTGAAGTCCTCTACCATCATCATGAGATATGCTTTTAGATCCGTGTCTAGCTTTTCCGGTGTGTTGGGGTGCCCTGGACTGGGCAAAGTGGGGGTGTTGGGTTCTGATGATGGTGAGTGGTCTTGGTTTCTGTTAGTAAGATTATTACGTTTACCTTTCGCCATCTGGTAATCTTTGGGGTTAGTTGTTATCGTTGTCACTGTTTAAAGATTGGAGCCCAAGCTGTGTTCCACTCACCAGCAGTCTCTAAATCCTGTGGCGGGGGTCGTGGGTAGCTGACTGTACCCCGGTGCTGGTCCAGCCGGAAGAGGCCTGTGGTCCTACTCAGGCCGGTTTTCTGCTTCCCTAACTAATGCAGTCTCTGGTCCCGCGCACAATTGGATTGGAGCAGAAGCTGTGCTCCACTCACCAGAAGTCTTAAGATCCTGTGGCGGGTGTTGTGGGTAGCTGGTGAGTGTCAGCCGACCCTACGCCCCAGCTGCCCTGGTGCTTTTCTGACCGGAAGAGGCTTGTGGCCCTATGTAGGCCGGATTTCTCTCTCCCCAACCAGAGAAGTCTCAGGTCCCGCGTGATTGGACTGGAGCAGAAGCTGTGTTCCACTCACCAGCAGTCCCAAAATCCTGTGGAGGGGGTCGTGGGTAGCTGGCGGGTGTCAGGCAACCCTGTGCTCCAGCTACCCCGGCGGCCGGTTTCTGCTTCCCTAACTAATGCAGTCTCAGGTCCCACGCGCAATTGGATTGGAGCAGAAGCTGTGTTCCACTCTCCAGAAGTCTTAAGATCCTGTGGCGGGTGTTGTGGGTAGCTGGCGAGTGTCAGCTGACCCTGCGCCCCAGCTGCCCCAGTGCTTTTCTGACTGGAAGAGGCTTGTGGCCCTATGTAGGCCGGATTTCTCTCTCCCCAACCAGAGCAGTCTCAGGTCCCGCGTGATTGGACTGGAGCAGAAGCTGTGTTCCACCCACCAGCAGTCCCAAAATCCTGCGGTGGGGGTCGTGGGTAGCTGGTGGGTGTCAGGCGACCCTGCGCTCCAGGTACCCTGGCGCTGATCCGGCCGGATGAGGCCTGTGGCCCTACTCAGGCCGGTTTCTGCTTCCCTAACTAATGCAGTCTCTGGTCCCACGCACAATTGGATTGGAGCAGAAGCTGTGCTCCACTCACCAGAAGTCTTAAGATCCTGTGGCGGGTGTTGTGGGTAGCTGGCGAGTGTCAGCCGACCCTGCGCCCCAGCTGCCCTGGTGCTTTTCTGATGTTCTGATTTCTTGTTTCTATCCCTATTAATACATCAATAAAATAGAGGAAATCAGTATTCACATAGACGGGATTATAATTTAAATATTGAAGACCGGTCTTTCCTGAAGTTATATCATGATGTTAAACTATAAGATCAAAGTACCCAAAATCCCTGAGAGAGATGGAGGGAGAGAGAGGGAGGGAAGAAGAGGGGGAGGGAAGAAGGGAGGGAGGGAGGGGAAGGGAGGGAGGGGAGAGGAGGAGAGGAGGAAGATGTCAAAGAGGGGAAAGAAGAAATAGAAAAGGAAGGAGAAGAGGAGGAGGAGAAAAGAAGAAAAAATAATTTGTTTAAATATCTCAAATATTAGTAAGGTGGTTCATAGAAAAAAATTACTGTAAATACAGGTAGAAACAAGTCTAGCCTTTTAATTTCCATTTTAGGTAATAATCTTATATTTGAAATGTTATATCAAATACAGAGGACACAAAAGAAGTCTGATCCAGTTCATAGTGACTAATAATTTGATTTGGTTCAGGAATTTTTTGATGGTTTTAATGGTTTTGCCAGCGATTCCTCTCTGCTGAAGACTGCTCTCCTGACCACTACTTGACCTCATTTAGATTGAATCCTAGAAATCAGAATGCTAGCTCTGTGGGGATAATTAAGTGGCTTACTGGACTCCCAATGTGATGCCTAGGCAGCAGGGGGCACTGGAAATAGAATTCCTGAAAAGAAGCTGTCTTTTAGGGCTTCTTGACTGTGAACATCAGTGGAGATTAGAATGTTGCCTTTTCAGAACCTAATAACAATTTATGCAGGGCTGACTTTAGCACATAAATAGGCTTATTTTTGCACATCTGTGTCAAACCTAACATCCTATCACTAACAGACAGATAGAACCTTCTGTAGTGTGTTCATTTGACAAAATCCAGTTTTCAAGCCATCAAAGGACTAACAGCATTTTCAGCATCTGAGACCTATAGCAGAGATCTCTTCGTTGGGCTTAATTCCCACTAATGTATTTGAAAAGTACTTTGATTTATGACTTTTTAAATTTTGTCTTGTAAAACTATAAAAACTTTATGAAACTGCTTCTATATTGGAACATGAAATTTAGAGTAATCTAAACGTGTGTGTCTGAGCCATGGTCATTCCTATTTAGCTCCAGAATAAACTAACTTTTAGTCTGTGAGAGGTAAGATCTGTGCTTTTTGTGCTGACAGTAACTACTTCTCCACTGGACATTCTCTTCTGGAAGGAGAAGGAGGCTCTTAAGATCAGGAAGATAGTGAAATGTGCTAGGATCAGGACTCTCAGAAAGTTATGAGGTTCACAAGGCCCTCCACAGGGTCGTAAAATCAGTGGCAAGTTGCCATGGAGATGAGACTTGTTGGAAGAGTTGCCTGCAAGGTGTGTGTGTGTGTGTGGAGTTCAGTGATGCAGTTGTGAGGATTGCTCAAGATTCTTTTATGTCTTTGAGTTACTCATGCCCCTATGGGTTAGCCTCAGAGCCATGTTCCTGTAAGTAATACCAATGAACTCACTGATTTACAAAGATCAATTTTGGTAGAATTTCTTTCTTTCTTTCTTTCTTTCTTTCTTTCTTTCTTTCTTTCTTTCTTTCTTTCTTTCTTTCTTTCTTTCTTTCTTTTTTCTTTCTTCTTTCTTTCTTTCTTTCCCTTTAAATCTGTTGTCAGTGTGTTACTGTGGTGAATAAGCATTTGTTCGTATCCCACTCCCAGAATAAGTCACAACAGAAGGAAAAGAGATATTCAAAGGAAACCCATCATTCAAGGGAAATCTATATAAGCCCTGCATTTTCACTTTTTTGTGTAAATGGAGAGGAGCCTGAGGAAAAGAAGGTCTAGTGACAGATCCAAAGTGGGATCCAGCTCAAGGGGAGGTCCCAAGGCCTGACACTATTACTGAGGCTATGGAGCACTCACAAAAAGGGACCTAGCATGACCGCACTCCAGAAGACCCAACAATTAGCTGAAAGGGTCAGATGCAGATATTTGCAACCAGTGGAAAGAAGCTGCTGACCCCTGGAGTTGAATTAGGGAAAGGCCTAAAGTAGCTGAGGAGAAGGACGACCCTGTAGGAGGACCAGCAGTATCAATTAATCTGGATCCCCGAGATCTCTCAAATACTGGACCACCAAACAGGCAGCATACACCAGCTGATATGAGGCCCCCAACACATATACAGCACAGGACTGCCAGGTCTGTGTTCAATCAGAGATGATGTACCTAACCCTCAAGAGACTGGAGGCCCCAGGGGGGTTAGAGGTCAGGTGGGGTGGGGGATGGAGGTAGGGACAGTCAGGGGGGAGGGGGATAAAATCTGGAGTGCAAAATAAATAAATAAATGAAAAGATTCACAAATTTAGGGGCTTTGCAGTTAACACCATTTGCTGTTCTTAGAGAAGATCTAAGTTCATCCCAACAGCCATATCAGATGGCTCACAATCTCTTTATTCTCTTCCCTCCCTCTCTCCCTTTCTCCCTCTGTCTCTCTGTCTCTCTGTCTCTCTGTCTCTGTATCTCTGTCTCTCTCTCTCTGTCTGTCTGTGTGTGGGTGTGTGTTTGTGTGTCTGTTTTTGTTTCTCTGTCTGCCTCTGTCTCCCTGTGTCTGTGTGACTTTAAGTAGCTTATTAAGATATAGTTAATATCCCATAGAATTCATCCATTAAAATTGAAAAGTTGCTCAGTTGCTAGAATGTTTATCTATCATGCATAATGCTCTGAGTTTTATCCTCAACACTATATGAAAGTAGCCATGCTAGCAAACACCTGTAATCCCAGCATTCTGAAGTTGGCAGGAAGGTCAATGGGGCTGGTTAGGTAGTTTAATGGGTACGGCAGTTACTGACAATACCAAAGACCTGAGTTCAGTCTTCTAGACTCATATTGTGCAGAGTGAATTGATTCTTGCAACTTGTCTTCTGGCTGTCACACATATGACATAATACATGTATGAGCACACACACACACACACACACACACACACACACACACACACTGTCTTTGCTTTCTGTTGCAGAAGAAAGGGTTTATTACGTCTTCATGTTACTGCCTGTCGCTTAGGAAAGTCAAGGCAAAGCAGGAACTGAAATGGAGACCATGGGGGAATACTTCTTACTACCTTGAATACAGCTGCAGTTTACCTGCCAAGGCATGGTACCACCCATCTCGTGGTGGACTGGATCCTCTCATATCAATCCTTAATCAAGAAAATACCTACACTCCTGCCTACAAGTCAGTTTGATAGAGAGATCCTATCAATTTGAGGTTCCTTCTTCACAGATGACTCCATCTTTTGTGAAGTTTACAAAATCTAACCAGTACACCCTTGTCAGCTGGACACACAAACACATCACTTCTAAACCATAACCTCTCTTTTCTTGTTTATACCTGAGAATTCATGTTAACATTCTAGTATAAAATGCTATATTCTCTAAAAGCCCCAGTGTTTTAAAAATCCCAACAATTTGGAGTCCAAGTTATCACTAAGAATTTAAAGTCTCTTACCTATGACCTCCTGTAAAATCAAAAGCAACTTTTATACTTACTTATTTCAAAGGGAGAACACCAGGGCACAGGTACAATCAGATTTTTAAAATAAACAAACAACAACAACAACAAAAAAAACCCCACCAAAATCCAATAGTGTAGGTAGTTCAGTGTCTTTAGGACTCCAGGGGGTTGGGCATTCCTACTTCTCCAGCTTGACCATCTGAAATACACATAGCTTGTCTAATAGTCAGGCAAACCCCATCTCATACCTGTCACTGTTCTTGGAGAATAACCTACAGTCCCAGAATCTTGAAAATTCTGGGTTCTCCACTGAAACTGAGACTGCCTCTTCATAAATAGCCTTTCTTGGTATCTTCAGGGACTCTGACCCTGTGACATGTGTCTGTCTGGTGATGCCTATGGCCTCAGCATTTGGGTAGTCGAGGAAGAAGGATAAGACATTCAAGGATAGCATGTGCTGTATGTTAAATTTATGGCAATCCAGGCTACATGGGATCCTGTATCACAAAGACAGACAGAGCCAGGTGTGGTGCACACACTTATAATCCTAGCAGGCATTTAGTAAGCAGAAGGAGGAAGATTACCCATGAGTTTGAGGCCAAATGTTCTAGTTGGTAAGTTCCAGGTCAGCTAGGGATACATAGAAAGACACTGTCTCAATCAAATCTACAACAGAAATGTGGCCAAATACCCGTCAACTGATGAATGAGTAAAGTAAAGGTGATACAGTTATGCAATTAAATATTATTGAACAACGAGGCAAAATATTCTGATATATGTTATGAAATATGCTGAGTTTAGGAAGCCAGTTTCATATTATCCCATCCACACAAAAAATTCATATTACACTACAACTTGTAAATATATATCTTTTAGAAGAACATTTTAAATACTGTATGTTGATCGTACGCACTACCAACTCCCCACTCCAACACCCCAAGACTCACCAACACAGCCTATCATCTTCACATCCTTAACTTCATTTTTTTAAAAAATACCTGAGTCCAACTAATGAAATCACTATGCACATGGGTGTGGGGCAATCCACCCCAGGATGAGCAACCTACCAGTAGACACACCCCAGGAGAAAAGTGACTTCCTTCTCTCAACAGCCATTAACTGTCAATAGCTCCTCATCTAGGGGAAGGACCTCATGAGCCTCTCCCCTGCTCATGATGGAATGCTAACCATTTTGATATTGGGCATACCAAAGTTGCTATGAGTTAGTGGTGCAGTGGTCATGTCATACCCAGAAGGCAGCATTTCATAGCACATCTTCTCATCCTCCAGGTCGTGCCTTTCCATTTGTTCCCTGAGCCCTGGGGGAGGTTGAAATTCCTAATCTGTTTAAGGATGAGCACCAGACAGTCACTATCCTCAGGTCAGTCAGGTTGATCTTCTTTCATGAGTTTCTACATTGATTGCTGTTCACAACAACAACAACAACAACAACAACAAAAACTTTTCTGACTAAGGGTGAAATCAACACCATGGGTATAATCAGAAAGATTTAAAAGACAGTTTGAAATGTCCATTTAGTGGTTAAGTTTCTCCACCACCACCACCACTACCACCACCTATGACCTTTAAACTATAGCTTCTGGCCAGGATTACAGTATCAGGCAAAAATTCCCTCCCATGGAGCAAACCTGAAACACAATCAAAACAGTCATGTCATGGTTGCACCAACACACATAAGCTGGCAGGTCAGAACTGTAACATGCAAGATTCACCACTGTTTAATACAATTAAGAACTATTCTCTCCCAAAGCACTTTCTGACACTGTGAAAGGTAGCTAGCAGGAAGTTTCCAGGCCAATTCCGGTTTGATTTCTCTGCATCCTACCACTGAAATGCATTTTGTTTTCAGCAATAGGACCTTAATATATAGTTAAGGTTGACAACAAAGAACAATGGTTATTGTTTCTGGACAAGACAATATTATGTCCTATTTCATAATATCATTTTTTTTCTTTAAACTGATTAAATACCATTGTACCTGGATAGCATAGGTCATTTTTCATTTATCTGCCAGTGAGTGTCTAGACTGATTCCATTTTCTAGCTGTTGTGAATGGAGCCACCCTGAACATGAATGTGCAAATATCTCTGTAGTAGGATATGGTAATGCTTTCAGTATATGCCCTGGGATGATATAGCTAAGTCAAATGGTATTTCTATTTTTAGCTTTGTAAGAAACCAACAGAGATGAACTGGGCATGGTGGCACATGCCTTTAATACCATTACTTGAGAGGCAGAGGCAGGTGGATTTCTGAGTTCGAGGCTAGCCTGGTCTACAAAGTGAGTTCCAGGACAGCCAGGGCTATACAGAGAATCCCTGTCTCGAAAAACCAAAAAAAAAAAAAAGAAAGAAAGAAAGAAAGAAAGAAAGAAAAAAATAAAGAAAGAAAGAAAGAAAGAAAGAAAGAAAGAAAGAAAGAAAGAAAGAAAGAAAGAAAGAAAGAAAGAAAGAAAGAAAGAAACCACCAGAGTGAGTTCCATGATTGTAACAACGGATAAGGGTAGCTGACTCTTAATTTTTTTTTTTTTAAATGATCAAGGCCCCAGAGTTTACTAAGAGTCTGAGCTTATGAAGGCCCATCCCGGCCACGCCAGGCTCTTGATGCTTTGTTGTCAGGCTGTCAGCACTTGTTTGCCAGGCTGTTGCTTAAACAGGAACCCACTCTTACATTCTTTTTGTTGTTGTTGTTGTTTTGTTTTTGTTTTTGTTTTTCGAGACAGGGTTTCTCTCTCTTACATTCTTACAAGCAGTTATTGACACTTGTTTTCTTGATTCTAACCATTTTGGTTAAGGTGAATGGAATCTCAAATAGTTTTAATTTGCATATCTTAGATGGCTAATGATGTTGAACATATTGAAAAACATTTGCCAGGCATTTGTATTTGCCAGCTCTCTGCTCAATTCCATACCCCCTCCCTTTTTTATTGGATCATTTTCTTGATCTTTTGTTTTCTTGAGTTCTTTGTGTATTCTAAATTCTACTCCTCTGTTGCATTCCTGCCAGATGTTCTTGCTTGCTGGAGGCTTCCTTTCCTCTGAGTGGACAGTTTCTTTTGCTGTCTTTTAATTTCCTAAGGTCCTCTGTGTTGATTATTGGATTTATTTTCTAAGGGATAGAGTCCTCTTCAGAATGGCCTTACCTGTGCCTATATTTTAAAGTTACTTCCTACTTTTTTTTTTCTGTAACAGTTGCAGAGGTTCAGGTCTCACTTTGAGGCTCTTGACCCATTTAGAGTTGATGTTTGTGCAGTGTGAGAGATAAGGATCAAATGCTACCCATACAGATTCCAGATTTCCCCAGAGCCATATGTTGACAATACTGTCTTTTCCCTGATGTGTGCTGGTGACCTCTTTACCAAATCCAGGGCTTGATGTGGCACAGCTTTGTATCTGGATTCTCCATTTCATACTATTGATCAATGTGTCTGTCATTGTGCTAGCACACCTTGTTTTTATTCATTACTGTGGCTCTATCTCCAGCAGTATTATTTTATGCTCAGACTGGGCCTGCCCTCATTTATCCTCATTAATCTTTGATCAAGGAAATGCCCTCACAGACTTGTACCCAAGCTAATCAGATGGTATTAATTCCTAATTGACTTTCTCTCTTCCCAAACCACCCTCGCTTATGTCAAGATGACAAAAAGCACAAGTTGTTTTCTTGATTTTTCTTCTCAAAATATTTTTTCATTGATATATAGGAAGGCTACTAATTTTGTATTTAAATTCTATTACATCTTTATTAGTTTTTGTATTAGTACCTAACTTCACTGAATTTGGTAATGTCCCTTTGTACTTTACAAAATACTTTGAGAAGCATTGGTGTTAGTTCTATGCAGATCTGGTGAACTTCATCATTGAATCCTTCTGGGCCTGAACTGTTTTTGGTGATGGTACAGAGATTCTTTTTTTTTTTTAATACTGCTTCAAGCTCACTGCTCATTACATACCTGTTTAAAGTATCCATCTCATTTTGATTTAACTTTGGCAGACCCTCAGCATTTAGAAATTAATTTCCATTTTCGTTAAACTTTTTAAGTTTAGTAGATACAGGTTTTTAAGGCACAAGCCTAATGATTTTCTGAACTTCATTGCTATGTGTTGTAATGGCTTCATTTTTAGTCCTAATTAGGTTAATTTCAGACTTCACTCTCCTTATTTTGGTTGCTTCAGATAAGGATTTGTCAATCTTGTTTAACTCTTCAAATAACCAACTCTGTTTACTGATCTTTGTATTTTTTTTTAAAGATTTATTTATTATATGTAAGTACACTGTAGCTGTCTTCAGACACTCCAGAAGAGGGCGCCAGATCTCGTTGCGGATGGTTGTGAGCCACCATGTGGTTGCTGGGATTTGAACTCTGGACCTTTGGAAGAGCAGTCGGGTGCTCTTACCCACTGAGCCATCTCACCAGCCCCGATCTTTGTATTTTTGTTTCTGCTGTTGTGGTTTCCACTGCACAAACTTTTGCTCCCTTTTCCATTACGTAGACTTCTGCCCTAATCTTACTCATTTCTCTCTATGTACTAGTTTAGGTTTGATCTACCCTACCTTTACCACAACACCAACATATATTATCAAGTTATTTGTCTGAGATTTCGCTGGGATCTTAAAACAGGCACTTAGAATTATAAACCTTCCTCCTAGGACTACTTTGCATCCCAAAGGTTTTGGTATGTGGTGGTTTCATTTGATTCTAGGAAATTTTTAAAAAGTAATTCTTGATTTCTTCCATTCATCATGTAGCAGTGAGTTGGCTTGAGTTTGCCTATGCTCTGGGGTTTCTCTTTCTGTAGATTTTAGTCTTACTCCATTGTGATCACACAGAATTCATTACGTTATTCTAATTTTCCTGTATTTATTGGGACTTCCTTTGGGTTCTAACATATGATCTAGCTTATAGAAAGTCACATGGGCCTGGCGTGGTGGCGCACACCTTTAATCCCAGCACATGTGAGGTAGAGGCAGGTGGATTTCTGAGTTTGAGGCCAGCCTGGTCTACACAGTGAGTTCCAGGACAGCCAGGGCTATACAGAGAAACCCTGTCTCAAAAAACAAAAAACAAAAAAAACAAACCAAACAAAACAAAACAAAAAGTCACATGGGCTCCAGAGGAGAATGTATTTTTTTGGTGTTTGGATATAATATAATGGCCTGTAGATGTCATTTAGTCCATTTAGTCCATAAAGTGATTTGATATTTTTGTCTGTTTTTTGTTGGGATGAACAGTCAATTGGTGAGCCCAGAATGTTGGTGTCACCCACTAATATTTTTCTGGAATTAATCTGTGATTTTACATCTAGTAATATTTGTGTTACAAAATTGAGTGCACCTTTGTTCTGGGCATATATGTTTAGAATCTTAATGTCCTCTCAATGAATTGATTAGTATAAAGTTACCTTCTATATCCTTCCTTACCAGATTTGGTTTGAAGTTTGATTGTTTAAAAGATATTAGAACAGTGATTCCTCCTTGTTTCTTAGGTTAATTTGCTTAGAATACATATTCCTTCCTTCCTTCCCTCCTTCCTCCCTCCCTTCCTCCTTCTTTCTTTCTTTCTTTCTTTCTTTCTTTCTTTCTTTCTTTCTTTCTTTCTTTCTTTCTTTCTTTCTTTCTTTCTCTTTCTTTCTTTCTTTCTTTCTTTCTTTCTTTCTTTCTTTCTTTCTTCCTTCCTTCCTTCCTTCCTTTCTTTCTTCCTTTCTTCCTTTCTTCCTTTCTTCCTTTCTTTCCTTTCTCTCTCTGTCTCTTTCTCTTTCTCTCTTGCTTTCTCTCTCTCTCTTTCTTTCTTTCTTCCTTCCTTCCTTTGCAAGTGTCATCCTAACTAGTTAATAACAATGACCCTTTGACTTCATAACTACTGAAAGATAAATTATCAAGGACAATATGAAGTATATACAGATTCAAGTTAATAAGATAATTGGGAGGAAAATAGAGGGAGTGAGAATAGGGATGAATGACAAATTGTCTCTTAAAAGAAAAAAAAGCTTGGCTCCGGGACTCCGCCGAGCTTAGTCTCTACAGGTCAGAGTGGGGACCACGGGGGCAGACGGCTTCTGGGACAGGCAGGAGCCACAGAGCCGCTGAGGCAGCACCCTTTTGGGGCCGCAGACTTCCGGCAC
This sequence comes from Mus caroli, assembly GCF_978045245.1. Classification (NCBI taxonomy): domain Eukaryota; kingdom Metazoa; phylum Chordata; class Mammalia; order Rodentia; family Muridae; genus Mus; species Mus caroli. Next base: position 91,218,976 of record NW_028227262.1, read on the forward strand.
CCTCCCAGCCGGAGGACAGAGACCTGCCCTGCAGAGAGTGCCATCTTGGCTCCGGGACTCCGCCGAACTTAGTCTACAGGTTAGAGTGAGGACCACAGAGGCAGACAGCTTCTGGGACAGGCGGGAGCCACAGAGCCGCTGAGGCAGCACCCTTTTGGGGCCGCAGACATCCAGCACCCTCCCAGTCGGAGGACAGTGACCTGCCCTGCAGGGAACGCCATCTTGGCTCCGGGACTCCACCGAGCTTAGTCTCTACAGGTCAGAGTGGGGACCACGGGGGCAGACGGCTTCTGGGACAGGCGGGAGCCACAGAGCTGCTGAGGCAGCACCCTTTAGGGGCCGCAGACATCCGGCACCCTCCCAGTCGGAGGACAGTGACCTGCCCTGCAGGGAGCGCCATCTTGGCTCCGGGACTCCGCCGATCTTAGTCTGTACAGGTCAGAGTGAGGACCACAGAGGCAGACAGCTTCTGGGACAGGCAGGAGCCACAGAACCGCTGAGGCAGCACCCTTTTGGGGCCGCAGACATCCGACACCCTCCCAGCCGGAGAACAGTGACCTGCCCTGCAGGGAGCGCCATCTTGGCTCCGGGACTCCGCCGAGCTTAGTCTCTACAGGTCAGAGTGGGGACCACGGGTGCAGACAGCTTCTGGGACAGGCGGGAGCCACAGAACCGCTGAGGCAGCACCCTTTTGGGGCCGCAGACATCCGGCACCCTCCCAGTCGGAGGACAGTGACCTGCCCTGCAGGGAGCGCCATCTTGGCTCCGGGACTCCGCCGAGCTTAGTCTCTACAGATCAGAGTGGGGACCACGGGGGCAGACGGCTTCTGGGACAGGCGGGAGCCACAGAGCTGCTGAGGCAGCACCCTTTAGGGGCCGCAGACATCCAGCACCCTCCCAGTCGGAGGACAGTGACCTGCCCTGCAGGGAGCGCCATCTTGGCTCCGGGACTCCGCCGATCTTAGTCTGTACAGGTCAGAGTGAGGACCACAGAGGCAGACAGCTTCTGGGACAGGCGGGAGCCACAGAACCGCTGAGGCAGCACCCTTTTGGGGCCGCAGACATCCTACACCCTCCCAGCCGGAGAACAGTGACCTGCCCTGCAGGGAGCGCCATCTTGGCTCCGGGACTCCGCCGAACTTAGTCTGTACAGGTCTGCTGACAGAGGATACTCAGAATCCCCAGAAGAACAACCTCTGAACAGAGACAACTATAACAACTCCAGAGATTACCAGATGGCGAGAGGTAAAGGTAAGAATCTTACTAACAGAAACCAAGACCACTCACCATCATCAGGACCCAGCACTCCAACTTCGCCCAGTCCAGGGCACCCCAACACACCTGAAAACCTAGACCTGGATTTAAAAGCATATCTCATGATGATGGTAGAGGACATCAAGAAGGACTTTAAAGAACTACAGGAGAACATGGCTAAAGAGTTACAAGTCCTTAAAGAAAAACAGGAAAACACAACCAAACTGGTAGAAGTCCTTAAAGAGAAACAGGAAAACACATCCAATCAGATGATGGAAATGAACAAAACCATACTAGACCTAAAAAGGGAAGTAGACACAATAAAGAAAACCCAAAATGAGGCAACACTGGAGATAGAAACCCTAGGAAAGAAATCTGGAACCATAGATGCAAGCATCAGCAACAGAATACAAGAGATGGAAGAGGGAATCTCAGGTGCAGAAGATTCCATAGAGAACATGGGCACAACAATCAAGGAAAATGGAAAATGCAAAAAGATCCTAACTCAAAACATCCAGGAAATACAGGACACAATGAGAAGACCAAACCTACCGATAATAGGAGTGGATGAGAATGAAGATTTTCAACTCAAAGGACCAGCAAACATCTTCAACAAAATTATAGAAGAAAACTTCCCAAATCTAAAGAAAGAGATGCCCATGAACATACAAGAAGCCTACAGAACTCCAAATAGGCTGGACCAGAAAAGAAATACCTCCCGACACATAATAATCAGAACAACAAATGCACTAAATAAAGATAGAATACTAAAAGCAGTAAGAGAAAAAGGCCAAGTAACATATAAAGGCAAGCCTATCAGAATTACACCAGATTTTTCACCAGAGACTATGAAAGCTAGAAGATCCTGGACAGATGTTATACAGACACTAAAAGAACACAAATTCCAGCCCAAGCTACTATACCCAGCCAAACTCTCAATTAACATAGATGGAGAAACCAAAGTATTTCACGACAAAGCCAAATTCACACATTATCTCTCCACGAATCCAGCCCTTCAAAGGATAATAACAGAAAAAAACCAATAGAAGGACAGGAACCACGCCCTAGAAACAACAAGAAGGTAATCCCTCAACAAACCTAAAAGAAGACAGCCACAAGAACAGAATGCCAACTTTAACAACAAAAATAACAGGAAACAACAATTACTTTTCCTTAATATCTCTTAATATCAATGGACTCAACTCCCCGATAAAAAGACATAGACTAACAAACTGGCTACACAAACAAGACCCAACATTTTGCTGCTTACAAGAAACTCACCTCAGAGAAAAAGATAGACACTACCTCAGAATGAAAGGCTGGAAAACAATTTTCCAAGCAAATGGTCTGAAGAAACAAGCTGGAGTAGCCATTCTAATATCAGATAAGATTGACTTCCAACCCAAAGTCATCAAAAAAGACAGGGAGGGGCACTTCATACTCATCAAAGGTAAAATCCTCCAAGAGGAACTATCAATCCTGAATATCTATGCTCCAAATACAAAGGCAGCCTCATTCATTAAAGAAACTTTAGTAAATCTCAAAGCACACATTGCACCTCATACAATAATAGTGGAGACTTCAACACACCACTTTCACCAATGGACAGATCATGGAAACAGAAACTAAACAGGGACACAGTGAAACTAACAGAAGTTATGGATCAAATGGATCTGGCAGATATCTACAGAACATTTTACCCTAAAACAAAAGGATACACCTTCTTCTCAGCACCTCATGGTACCTTCTCCAAAATTGACCACGTAATTGGGCACAAAACAGGACTCAACAGATACAAAAACATTGAAATTGTCCCATGCATCCTATCAGATCACCATGGACTAAGGCTGATCTTCAATAACAAAATAAATAATAGAAAGCCAACCTTCACGTGGAAACTGAACAACACTCTTCTCAATGATACCTTGGTCAAGGAAGGAATAAAGAAAGAAATTAAGGACTTTTTAGAGTTCAATGAAAATGAAGCCACAACATACCCAAACTTATGGGACGCAATGAAAGCATTTCTAAGAGGAAAACTCATAGCTCTGAGTGCCTCCAAAAGGAAACTAGAAAGAGCACACATTAGCAGCTTGACAACACACCTAAAAGCACTAGAACAAAAGGAAGCAAATTCACCCAAGAGGAGTAGACGGCAGGAAATAATCAAACTCAGGGGTGAAATCAACCAAGTGGAAACAAGAAAAACTATTCAAAGAATCAACCAATCAAGGAGCTGGTTCTTTGAGAAAATCAACAAGATAGATAAACCCTTAGCCAGACTCACTAGAGGGCACAGGGAAAGCATCCTAATTAACAAAATCAGAAATGAAAAAGGAGACATAACAACAGATCCTGAAGACATCCAAAACACCATCACATCCTTCTACCAAAGGCTATACTCAAAAAACTGGAGAACCTGGATGAAATGGAGAAGTTCCTAGACAGATACCAGGTACCAAAGTTGAATCAAGATCAGGTTAATGATCTAAACAGCCCTATATCCCCCAAAGAAATAGAAGCAGTCATTAATAGTCTCCCAACCAAAAAAAGCCCAGGACCAGATGGGTTTAGTGCAGAGTTCTATCAGACCTTCAAAGAAGATCTAATCCCAGTTCTTCACAAACTATTCCACAAAATAGAAACAGAAGGTACTCTACCCAACTCATTCTATGAAGCCACAATTACTCTGATACCTAAACCACAAAAAGACCCAACAAAGATAGAAAACTTCAGACCAATATCCCTTATGAATATTGATGCAAAAATCCTCAATAAAATTCTTGCTAACCGAATCCAAGAACACATCAAAACAATCATCCATCCTGACCAAGTAGGTTTCATCCCAGGGATGCAGGGATGGTTCAATATACGGAAATCCATCAACGTAATCCAGTATATAAACAAACTCAAAGACAAAAACCACATGGTCATCTCGTTAGATGCGGAAAAAGCATTTGACAAGATCCAACACCCATTCATGATAAAAGTCTTGGAAAGATCAGGAATTCAAGGCCCATACCTAAACATGATAAAAGCAATCTACAGCAAACCAGTAGCCAACATCAAAGTAAATGGTGAGAAGCTTGAAGCAATCCCTCTAAAATCAGGGACTAGACAAGGCTGTCCACTTTCTCCATACCTATTCAACATTGTACTTGAAGTCCTAGCCAGAGCAATTCGACAACAAAAGGAGATCAAAGGGATACAAATTGGAAAAGATGAAGTCAAAATATCACTCTTTGCAGATGATATGATAGTATATATAAGTGACCCTAAAAATTCCACCAGAGAACTCCTAAGCCTGATAAACAGCTTCGGTGAAGTAGCTGGATATAAAATTAACTCAAACAAATCAATGGCCTTTCTCTACACAAAGAATAAACAGGCTGAGAAAGAAATTAGGGAAACAACACCCTTCTCAATAGTCACAAATAATATAAAATATCTTGGCGTGACTCTAACTAAGGAAGTGAAAGATCTGTATAATAAAAACTTCAAGTCTCTGAAGAAAGAAATTATAGAAGATCTCAGAAGATGGAAAGATCTCCCATGCTCATGGATTGGCAAGATCAACATTGTAAAAATGGCTATCTTGCCAAAAGCAATCTACAGATTCAATGCAATCCCCATCAAAATTCCAAATCAATTCTTCAACGAATTAGAAAGCACAATCTGCAAATTCATCTGGAATAACAAAAAACCTAGGATAGCAAAAACTCTTCTCAAGGATAAAAGAACCTCTGGTGGAATCACCATGCCTGACCTAAAGCTCTACTACAGAGCAATTGTGATAAAAACTGCATGGTACTGGTATAGTGACAGACAAATAGACCAATGGAATAGAATTGAAGACCCAGAAATGAACCCACACACCTACGGTCACTTGATCTTCGACAAGGGAGCTAAAAACATCCAGTGGAAGAAAGACAGCATTTTCAACAAATGGTGCTGGCACAACTGGTTGTTAACATGTAGAAGAATGTGAATCGATCCATTCCTATCTCCTTGTACTAAGGTCAAGTCTACGTGGATCAAGGAACTTCACATAAAACCAGAGACACTGAAACTTATAGAGGAGAAAGTGGGGAAAAGCCTTGAAGATATGGGCACAGGGGAAAAATTCCTGAATAGAACAGTAATGGCTTGTGCTGTAAGATCGAGAATTGACAAGTGGGACCTCATGAAACTACAAAGCTTCTGCAAGGCTAAAGACACCATCAATAAGACAAAAAAACCACCAACAGATTGGGAAAGGATCTTCACCTATCCTAAATCAGATAAGGGACTAATATCCAATATATATAAAGAACTCAAGAAGGTGGACTCCAGAAAGTCAAATAACCCCATTAAAAAATGGGGCTCAGAACTGAACAAAGAATTCTCGCCTGAGGAATACCGAATGGCAGAGAAACACCTGAAAAAATGTTCAACATCCTTAATCATCAGGGAAATGCAAATCAAAACAACCCTGAGATTCCACCTCACACCAGTCAGAATGGCTAAGATCAAAAATTCAGGTGACAGCAGTTGCTGGCGAGGATGTGGAGAAAGAGGAACACTCCTCCATTGTTGGTGGGATTGCAAGCTTGTACAACCACTCTGGAAATCAGTCTGGCGGTTCCTCAGAAAATTGGACATAGTACTACTGGAGGATCCAGCAATACCTCTCCTGGGCATATATCCAGAAGATGTCCCAACCGGTAAAAAGGACACATGTTCCACTATGTTCATAGCAGCCCTATTTATAATAGCCAGAAGCTGGAAAGAACCCAGATGTCCCTCAACAGAGGAATGGATACAGAAATTATGGTACATTTACACAATGGAGTACTACTCAGCTATTAAAAAGAATGAATTTATGAAATTCCTAGCCAAATGGATGGACCTGGAGGGCATCATCTTGAGTGAAGTAACACAATCACAAAAGAACTCACACAATATGTATTCACTGATAAGTGGATATTAGCCCAAAACTTAGGATACCCAAGATTTAAGATACAATTTGCTAAACGCATGAAACTCAAGAAGAATGAAGACCAAAGTGTGGACACTGTGCACCTTCTCAGAATTGGGAACAAAACACCCAGGGAAGGAGTTACAGAGACAAAGTTCGTAGCTGTGATGAAAGGATGGACCATTTAGAGACTGCCGTACCCAGGGATCCATCCCATAATCAACTTCTAAACGCTGACACCATTGCATACACTAGCAAGATTTTGCTGAAAGGACCCAAATATAGCTGTCTCTTGTGAGACGATGCCGGGGCCTAGCGAACACAGGAGTGGATGTTCACAGTCAGCTATTGGATGTATCAGTGGGCCATGTTCTCCTGTTGTCCTCCATCTTCTCTGACTCCTACAATCTTTCTTCCCCCACTCCCATGGGGTTCCCTGAGCTATAAGGGATGGGGACCTGATGGAGACTTCCAATTTAGACTCTCTCTCAGCATAATGCCTGGCTGTGGGTCTCTGCATCTGGTCTCATCTGCTGCTGGAGGAAACCTCTCTGATGACTACTGGACAAAGCATAGATCTATGAGTATAGTAGAATATCATTAGAAATCATTTCATTGATTTTTTTTGTCAGTCATGTTTGGTTCTACCCTAAGCCTCTGGGACACACAGTCTCTGGTTCTTGGCCATCCAGGCAGTACAGAGCGTAGGCTCCCTCTCATGGCATGATCCTCAAGTTAATCCTAATATTGGTTGACCCCCTCCCACAAGTTCTCCACCACCGTTGCTCCAGTATATCTTGCATGTAGGCGAGATTGTAGGTGGAGAGTTTTATAGCTGGATTAGTGCCCAGGTTTCTGTTTCCATAGCCTACAGAGTGTCTTTTAGCATCAAAGAGACTAGACTATAGGCATGAATGCTCCATGAAGACACAGGTAAACCTTTCTACATTCAATTAACTGTGTAGATGTTGTCCTCAGCAATGGGACCCAGATGTCAGTTTTCAGAGAGTGATTTCCAGTCCTAATGTCAGCCTAGGTTCTCAACAGGAAACCCTTGGCCAACAACACAACTAAATGCAACTCAGTCTTACCATTGGAAGCCTTGCCTGACTACAGAAGATGGCCAGTTCAGAAACCATATCCCCCATTACTAGGAGTCTTCACTAGGGGCATCCTCATAGATTCAAGGGAAGTTTCCACTGCACTAGATTTCCACACTCCTCCATTGATCCTCAGTTCCAGCTGTCTCTCTCCACACTCTCTTCCTCTATTCCTACCACCCCTAGCATATCTCTCTTGCTTCCATCCTACCTGCTCTATTCTATTTCCCCGTCCATGCACAACACACATACCCTGCCCTTATTTTTTCCTGATCATTCTGGGTTTGTAGATTGTAGATGGATTACCATTTATTTAACAGCTAATATCCACTTATAAGTGAATACATACCATATTTGCCTTTCTGAGTCTGGGTCGCCTCACTCAAGATAATTCTTTTCTAGTCCTCTCCATCTGCCTGCAAATTTCATGCTGTCATTTTTGACATGAAATAATGAGTAATATACTACTTCTTTTTACTCCATTCTTTTGCTGAGAGACTTCTAGGTTATTTGATTGTTTCCAGTTTCTGGACATTACGAATAAAGCCATATAAACATAATTGAGCAAGTGTCCTCATAGTAGGATGGAACATTCTTTGGTTATATGCCCAATAGTGGTATAGCTGACTCTTGAGGTAGATCAATTCCTGGTTTTCTAAGGAATATATACATATATATATATATATATATATATATATATATATATGTCCCTTTTTAGAGACACGATTTTAAAAGACAATATCCCCCAAGGGGCAACAAAATCTGTGAATGTTCACATCCCTTATATACTATAGCACAGTGCTTACCTATAACTTTATGTATTTTTCATATACTTAAACCACCTCAATTATTTGGGACATCAAATACCTTGTAAATGCTATTTGGGTTTTCTAATATGTTGACTTGGCAATAATGATTTTTAAAAAGAGATCTTTACATCTTCAGTACAAATATATGTTTTCCTTAATATTTTCTATCCACAGATGGAGAAGAAAGAATACAAAAATCCAACTCTGTTTTGTTGAGCAAACACTCTCTTTACTTGGCTTTGTTATTATGCCATGTTTGGGGTCTAATAGTAAAAATATCAAAATGGAGTCACCTAGGCTATTGGAGCAAGTTGATATCAAGTTGTCATCAGAATTGGAAGAGATGAACAACTTTGCCTAAGGAATCAGTTTTAGTTAGCATGATAAAGAGGTTCAGTCTGACTTAGTTTTTACATGACAACTTGAAGTAACCTCAATTATTTGTCTATTGTTCTGTCCCTCTTCTCCATCTCCACATTTCACAAGGAAAGTAACTTTGATCAATTAGCTCTTTGTTCTATCTACAAACAACCTCTTCGGTTTGGTTCACTCAATATTTATTCTATTTTATGAAATGAAGCTTTGCCTGTTTTAAAAAATTGAAGTTCATGCCTATTAAAATCTTTGTAATTATAATGTTGTCCTTAGAGAGATTAAATACCAAAAATGGAACATGTATAACCACTATCCAGGATATAGACAAGGCAGAAGAAAAAACAAAGACTCCAGGTGAATTTTTCAAGCCAGTTTAAAACTCATATAATGAACAATGTACAAACTGTTTTAGCCCACAAGGAAGCTTTAAGAAGTTTGCAATTGCCACATAAATGTGTGAATAGACATTGATAACATGGTGAAATATCAGAAGCAGAAACTGTTCTTAAAGTTTCAGTGTTTCCAAGGCCTTGTCAATATCTAGCACAGTAGTGATTCTACTAATATTTCTTCAGGGTAACTGAGTGAAGAAATTTACCATGTGAGGAAAAACAGAAGGAACACAAAAATACAATATCTGTTAATTCCATTTAAAAAATCAGTCTTTGTATTTAAATAGGAACAGAATCATGGGGTAAGTAAGAAAAAAGTAGAGAAGTCAAGTTTGAAAACAGACTAAGAAGAGTAGTGTTGGGATGAAGAAATGGGCATGCCTGCAGGAATTGAGGAGGTGTATGAGGTCAGACAGTATAAGTGTGTGTGTGTGTGTGTGTGTGTGCCCACACACACACACACGCTTGGTGATATATGTGTGTGCTATAGGCTTGTGTGTGCACATGTGAGTATATCAGAGGAAGACATCAGGGGATGCCACACAAGTCTTTTTCTTCTCTTGAGCACTCTCTGCCTTGTTTTCACAGAAGCTAGGGCTAGATTGGTTAACTAATAAGCTCCAGTAATCTTCTGTCTCTGTCTTCCATCATCCGGCTTTACATGCATGTGATCACACTCAGCATTTTATGTGGGTGCTTAGAATTTTAAATCAAGTCCTCATGTTTACACAGAAAGTATTTTTAACCACTGAGTCACCTCTCTGCCCCGAGAAATTTAGTTTATAAAACACTTTGGAAGAAAGGATCAGGTTCTTGCCTCCACCACCAGAAGGCTTCAGTGGATCTGAGGCTTATCAGCAGCAACGAGTCATTGTGTCACCCAATATATAAAGTAAAGTAATAACCATAATGTGTGTGTGTGTGTATGTGTGTGTTTGTGTGTGTGCATCTTAAGTGAAGTTATGCCACTTGGGCTGACAATACTCCTGTAAATAATCTAACAAAACCTCTGTACCAGACATGAGAAACTTCTGTTGAGCCCTTGGAGTTGTTAGTTTAAGTGACTCCCAGAACAATAAATGTAGTTGCTGTTACCTTTGGTTACCTCACAAAAATTGAAGGTAAGTCCCTATTGCTAAAGATAGCACTTTGGACACAGGAGCAACAAAATTTTATCTTATCTAACCTGAAAGTTAGCCTGTCCTTCCTTCCTTCCTTCCTTCCTTCCTTCCTTCCTTCCTTCCTTCCTTTCTTTCTTTCTTTCTTTCTTTCTTTCTTTCTTTCTTTCTTTCTTTCTTTCTTTCTTTCTTTCTTTCTTTCTCTCTCCCCCCCCTCTCTCTCTCTTTCTCTCTCTTTCTTTCTTTTCCTCCTCCTCCTCCTTCTTCTTTGATAGAGATTCTTTGTGTGATAATCCTGGCTGTCCTAGAACTTGCTCTATAGACCAGGCAAGGCTTGAACTCACAGAGATTAGTCTGCCTTTTCCTCTGAAGTGCTGGGATTAAATGTGCCACCATTTCCAACTGAAGGTTAGCTTTTATAGATCTCAGAAAGTATAGTATAAGCTGACAAGGAGGGAAGCAATGAACAACCTTAACTTTCCGTAATGCCAATGAATTGTAATGATGACCACCATAGAAATATATTTCTAACACGCAATAGTGGTACTAAGATCTTGACAGTAACCAAAAGTTCTTGAACTAAACCAAAGCCTATAGGAGGAAAATCATGATCATAATATTAAAATCCAGCCAACCCAGAGCTTGGAAAATCTTCCATAAAAGGGGAGCAAGTATTACAGGAGACAGTAGGGTCAAGGATACAAGAAAACTCACAGAATAAATCAACCTGGGTCCATAAGTGCTCACAGAAACTGAACTAACAATCAGGGATCTTGCATGGGTCTAACCTAGACCTTCTGCATTTATGTTATGGTTGTGTATCTTGGTCTTCTTGTGGGACTCCTAACACTGAGGGTGGGCTATCTCTAACTCTTTTGCCTGCCTTTTTTTGGTCCCTTTTTACTCCTTACTTGGTTGCCTTGACCAACTTTAACATGAGGGGAGGTGCCTAGTGTTCCTGCAACTTGATATGTCACATTTGGTTGATATCCCTGAAAGACCTGCCCTTTTCTGAAAGAAAATGGAGGTGGAGTAGATGGGGAGAAAGGGAAGAGGAAGAGACTGAGAGGGGAGGAAGAAGGGAAACTGTGGTTGGGATGTAATACATGAGAGAGGAATAAATTAAAAAAAATTAAAAATAAAAGAAAAACCTAGCCAACTTCCTGAGGCTGGTGAGGTCATGAGTTAGAAGAGAGCCTACTACCATCACCCCACTAGACTAGCATAGTTCCTGGCTACATTCTAGAACTTGACCTTATTATATCCAAGGATGAGTGTGTCTCTCACCCTTCATCAAAGACGTTTCTCTTTATAGAGAACAGAGACCATGAAAAAGACTGTTGCTTTGAAAAACACCACAACTAACAACTAAGGCAACTTCTAAAAGAAAGTAAGTAACTAGTAGTAAGTAACTAGTAGTAAGTAACTAGTAGTAAGTAATTAGTAGCTTTCTTGTAGTCTTAGAGTGAACATGGCAGCAGGAAGACAGACATGGCTCTGGGACAGTAGCTAACATACTGATCCACAAGTTGGAGAAAGGGGTGGGGGGGAGAGAGAGGGAGGGAGAGAGAGAGAGAGAGAGAGAGAGAGAGAGAGAGAGAGACAGAGAGACAGAGAGAGACAGAGAGACACAGAGAGAGAGAGAGAGAGAGACACACACAGAGAGAGACCGAGAGAGAGAGAGACAGAGAGAGAGAGACAGAGAGAGACAGAGAGAGAGAGCTTGGGCCTGGCATGGTCCCAAAGCTCACCTGTAGTGACACACCTCCTCCAACAAGGCTACTTCTTCTAATCCTCTCCAAAGCAGGTTCACCCAGTAGGGACAAAATATTTAAATAAATAAATAAAAAAAAAGCCTATGAGGGCCATTCTAGTTGAAACCACTACAACATAAGGCAGAGATCGCCAAATTGTGTGGAGCCCAATCTTAGTATCACAACTCCTCAATCTATGGCTCAGAAAACATCACAGCAGAGGGGGTGGAAAGTTAGTAAGAGCCAGACTACTAAGAGGTTTGCTGTGAAATTATATCTCCTAGGAACAACAAGGAAGTAACACCCATAACACCTCTTCTTTGTTTAGGCTTCGCTAAACAAGACCTGAGCAATGATAATATGAATAGACATGCTAAAGGCTAGATTTATCTTTATTCGTGTGTGTGTGTGTGTGTGTGTGTGTGTGTGTGTGTACCCCTTCATGTGCAAGCCTCAGCAAGAGTCCTCAGCCAGAGGACAAAATGTCTTGGGGCCCTGCCCCTAGACAAAGAACAACAAGTAACTTATAACTACTGAGAAAGGGAAATTAGCCTCTCCGAGGGATAATCATCTAATTGGTTATTCAATGCAAAGTGATGATCCTTGAAATCATATACACACAAGCCATATTCATATATTTATGCATATATCCTATGGTGGTTTGAATGATATGGTCCCCTATGCTCAAGTTTGAATAGTTGGTCCCTATTTGGTGAAACTGTTTGGATGGGAGATATGATTTTATTGCAAGAAATGAGCTGGGCAGAGGAAAGCAAGCTTTGAGTTTTCCAAACACTGGTACCATTCTCAGGGATGGATCCCTCTTGGCCTCCTTTTTGCAGATTAAGATGCAAGCCCTCAACTATTTCTGCAACCATGCTTTTGCTCTGAATCTGTAAGTTCAAAGACTCTGAAATTCTGAAACTGTAAGTTATTAATCAAATGCTTTCTTTTATAATTTGTCTCCTGCTTCTTCTCTTTAAGTAGGTGCTGAGGCTTGCCCATCCACAATCTTTAAGGTGTTGGAAGTTTAAGTATGCACAGAGGATTTGGGGGATTATAGGAATTCACTGTAGAGTCTGGGGTATGAGCTTTGGGTCTAAGCAGCACAGAAGAATTGAGAGGAGGCCTGGCTGGATAGCTGCAGAACCTGCTAGGGCCACTGTGGTCTATGGGCAAGCAGGAGAGGAAGGTGCTGCAGTGCATCTTTCAGCTGTTTCTCTAGGCCATGCTGTAATAACAGAAAATGTTGAACAATGAAAACAGTAAATGTAAACCTTTTGCATTTATGAATTTCAAGCAGGAAGAAGTACTTGTTCCTTACACAATGAAGCTACCCAGTGGATCAAGCTTTTCCCAATGTCCTTTAAAATTCAGTTTAGATCAGAAAGCTGACATGCTTTGCAGGGTGTTTGAATGTCAAACTCTAGCCTCATGTTCCAAATTCCAGCCTACCTCTATATCATCCCTATGACATGTGCTGGAAAACTTGGTTGTTGATCTACATATAGATCAGTCGGGATTTTCATAGACAGTTCAGTCATGTAATCATTCTTTTAATGAGACTTCAAGTTTCTGGTGGCCCCAAGATATACTATCATCTCCGCATAAAATCAGAAACCTCATCCCTTTCTGTAGGCAGTTAATGGTGTTACTCTGATCTTGGGTCTGACTATCATTATAGAGCAGACAGAGGATTTCTCCTGTGAAGCCCAGAACTGTACTGATTATTTTAGTTAGGGTTTTAGTGCTCGGCGGAGACACCATGATCACTACAATTCTTATAAAGGAAAACATCTAATTGAGGAATGCTTACAGTTCAGAGGTGTAGTCCTTATCATTATGGTTGGAAACACCACTGGTGGCATGCAGGCAGGCATGGTGCTGGAGAGAACCTGAGAGCTATACATCCAGATTGGCAGGCAGCAGGAAGTAACTGCCACACTAGGCCTAGTGTGAGCATATGGACTTTAAAGCCCACCTCCACAGTGACACACTTCCTCCAACAAGACCACATCTATTCCAATAAGGTCACTCTCTATTGGCCAAGCATTCAAACACATAAGTCTAGTGGGTCTATATCTATTCAAACCACCACAAAGACAATAAAAAAAAAAAGATGAAAAATGGCTCTCATCTCAACACTAATGGGTGTTACAGGGCAATGTTTTTAAAGAGATATTTTCTGGTCTTTTTTGACTAAGGTCATCTGATCCTTCATAATGATTACTGTGACTAGATACATGCTCAATGGGTGCAAATGTTATGGAAGTAAACAATGACTTTCTTATTGGACTTAAGGCCCTCTTCTTAGGAGGAAATGTATGTCTATTACTCTAAACCTGGCCAAAATCCATAATTGTGGATCTCCCAATATCCCAAGGGTGAAAGCTACTATAACTATTTTGCTAAAATGACATAGTATCAAAGTGTTCTCTAAACTCATATCCCCATACTTCATAGATTAGTACAGCTTTTTTTTATTGTTATCTTATTAGAGAATCTTTTTGTGCCGTAGACAGGTTAATGCAGAAACTCATAACTAATTAAAGTGTAGAGAATAGGTGTCTATTAGATGCTCTGCCCAAAATAGGATGCCTATATAACCCACCAACCCAAGGCTCAGGCACTATCTCAAAAGAGAGGATGTAGATATTATAAGATCCAGAGACCAGAAAAAACTAGAGGGAAAACTAGCGTTTTCTAGACATGACAAGACCATTGCACACATGAACTCACAGCAACTATGGCTGCCTGGAAAGTTCTACACAAGATCAAGCAGTCAACATTCTAGAATGGAGGTGGATGGTGAAGGAAGATGAGACCCCACCCTTAACTGAGGAACTATGGACAGTTGAGCTTCTGTAGGAGGGAAACTCCAGACATTTCCTAAGTTTGGAGGCCCTAGGAGATTGAACATGCCCAGGTGGGTCCTAGTCTTCCCTATAGAGTTTGTAATTCCCAACCCTGTTAATCATGAATACATCTCCCATATTTGAGATAAGATCTTACCATGTATCCAAGGCTGATCTCAAGTTTGAGATTTTCTTAATTCAGCCTCCTAGGTGCTAAGTTTATAGATGTGTCTCCTATTGATCCTTTAATCTCTTTCTACTTCTCCTGAGAAACTCACCTAAGACAGTTAGCAACCGTTACTTCTGTTTGTATATACTATGGTAGTCTTTATCCTGGTTCTTTTCTTAAAAGCACAAGCAACCAGTAACCAAATAACAACGTTCATTTTAATCCTCTCAAGTCTTATGACAGGGAAAAAAACCTAAGCAGAAAATACAGATTGATTCCTAGGAAAGTAACGAAGCGAAGAGGTGAGACCTTCCGGGCAGGTTTGGGGATGAAGAGTTTTGAATAGAGGAAGGATCTCTTTGGAGAAGTAGTGGGACCAAAGATTGGTGAGGGCCAGGATCTGCCCATGGAAAGGTTTGGAAAAGTGGGGTAGACATTTCAGAACTGCATGACTTTCCTCGGGAGAGGACGTGAATACAAATCTGCTTCTTCCTTTAGGGGGGTATGTGACTCAGCAGACACATGCACAAGACCCCAGGTTAGATCTGCAGCAGCACACACACACAAGCCCCACTTCCTCTGTGGATTTCTGTCTTCTTGTTTAAGGGGAAGTGGACAATGGAGTCTCTTGGTCCTGGCAGTAATACTAGCCTTTGTAAGTGGCAAAGGAGACTTGGTGAAGTTTTGTAAGGCAATGTTGTGAGATGAAAAATATATCAGTGAGTCCAGGATTAATTGTTGGTGGCAGAGGGAGAAACCACAGAAAGAAATGACAGAAAAAGAGGAATTATATCACTCATTGCCAACTCAGAAAAGGAATAGATTTTCTCTTTTTTTCTTTTTTTGTTTTTTTGCTACTTACACTGAGACACATTTCAGGATAAGTTCCCAATGATGGCAAACTGATAACCATTTTACCTCCTTCCTTCTACTGTCATAGAACTCTGCCTTCCTGCCAGGTTATGGCTTCCTATATCTTACTGTATTGCTTACTCCAAGGTAGGCAGAGTTAGGGAAAAGCTATGCTATTGTCATTTGGATTCAGCAAAGTGTTGTCTAATTTCACCATAGAAGTATGCCTGAGGATCCTAATTTCCTTTACATTAAGGCATCTTCAGGAAATAGGTGAGCTCTTGACACCTTTATGGCATACACCTGTAATTCCAGGAGGTGTACAGAAATAGGGACTTGAGGCAAGATCTGAATTTTAAGAACAGACTAGGGTATTCCAAACACAGAAGAAGGGAGGGAGGGAGGGAGGGAGGGAGGGACGGAGGTAGGGAGGGAGGGAGGGAACTTGCATACTTCTCATAGTAGAACATATACATCATTTGGTGCCATTCACTTATTTAAACTTTTAAAAACTTCTTTTCCTGTCATCCTTTTGAACCCAGAATCCTTAAAAACCTTGTTTTTTTTATGTCTATATTTGACACTAGCAGAGAATGAAACATAGTTGGTTTCTTTCCCAGAGTATGCTAATTAGCTGGGAAAATAACACTTTTCTTTTCTGCTATTGGAAGAGAATGCAACCAATAGAAACACAGTTAAGCACCTACACCCACTCCATGTACAAAATAAAGGAGTACATGCCAGTAACTTCTGCCTTTGGTTGCTTGACAACCAGCCACAAATATGCCTTTCATCATCTCTTACACTGTTACCTTCAGATTCCAAAGGGTCATTTGCACGAGACCCAGAATAGAATAGTGAGTTTACAAAGCTAGTTGTCATTTCCAACAAGTTAAAAACCCATAGGCTTCTAGCACTCCAGATTTCAAAACAACAGTTTTTCCTAATATTATTTGTACTTTTCTATTGTTATGTGTTTACTTAGAAATAATTATTCATTCCTTCACTTCATTGCCTTGACAAAAAAGCATTTTTTGAATATTGTTTATGAAGATTACACAGGAGGGAACTTGGCTCTATTTTAGTTATATTTTAACAGCACTGCTTTGGCATTTATCACTTGGTAACAGATACTGTGATCCCCCTTGATCATGTGTGCTCACTGCCACTCACTCATGAATTTATACAGTTTAGAGTCTAAAGGCAAGCTTGTAAAGTCTTGTTTCCAATGCATGGAGCAAAGATAAGATTCATCTGGGCAACTAGATATGTTTATAAAAAGGACAAATGCTTTGAGTCGAGCCAGTTGTGGACTCAATGGTGAGTCTCCTGTTCGGTGAACATCACTAGATTCAGTTTCATAGAATTACAGTTTAACTGTGTACACAGATAATATTAATTTATATGTATTCAGTTGGATTCAACTTTCTTTTATTAAGATGGCATTAATGTTATTGTGTTTCATAAGATTGTCAGATATTTTTCATTTTTTTTGACTGTACAGATTTTTAAAATTTTTTATTAGATATTTTCTTTATTTATATTTCAAATGTTATCCCCTTTCCTATTTTCCCCTCTGAAAATCCCCTATCCCCTCCCCCTCCCCCTGCTCACTAACTCACCCACTCCTATTCCTGGTCCTGGCATTCCCCTATACTGGGGCATAGAGC
Organism: Mus caroli; assembly: GCF_978045245.1. Classification (NCBI taxonomy): domain Eukaryota; kingdom Metazoa; phylum Chordata; class Mammalia; order Rodentia; family Muridae; genus Mus; species Mus caroli. The sequence goes on from NW_028227262.1 coordinate 91,236,281, forward strand.
CTTCACAGGACCAAGGGCTTCTCCTCCCATTGATGACCGACTAGGTCATCCTCTGCTACATATATAGCTAGAGCCACAAGTACCACCATGTGTTTTCTTTGATTGGTGGTATAGTTCCAAGAAGCTCTGGGGGGTACTGGTTAGTTTATATTGATGGTCCTTCTATGGGGCTTCAGTCCCCTTCAGCTCCTTGGGTATTTCTCTGGCCCCTTCATTGGGGACCTTGTGCTCTGTCCAATGGATGACTGTGAGCATCCACTTCTGTATTTGTCAGGCACTGGCAGAGCCTTGCAGGGGACAGCTATATCAGGATTCTGTCAGCAGGCTCTTATTGGCATCTGCTTAGTGTCTGGGGTTGGTGGTTGTTTATGGGGTGGTTCTCCAAGTGGGACAGTCTCTGAATGGTCATTCCTTCAGGCTCTGCTCTGAACTTTGTCTCTGTAACTCCTTCCATGGGTATTTTGTTCCCCATTCTAAGAAGAAATGAAGTATCCACACTTTGGTCTTCCTTCTTCTTGAGTTTCATGTGTTTTGCAAATTGTATCTTGGGTATTCTAAGTTTCTGGGTTAATATCCACTTATCAGTGAGTGCATATCATGTGTGTTCTTTTTTGATTGGGTTATCTCACTAAGGATGATATCCTCTAGATACATCCATTTCAGATATCTTTCTAAGGTGAACAAGAAAGCTATAAAGCAAGTAATAAGGGTCTGAGAAAGTTAAAGTAGGTGTGTAAAAGGTGAAAGTCCAGTACCCTGATGTGAAACCACTGCTTAAATCAATAGAGTTCTTGTTCTACTCTTCATAATATCTATAAGGCCCGGACTAAAGAACAAAAATATTTGATCAAAACTTAAATGCTTTGTTTTTGCTTAAGTTTTATCTAAATATTACACAGTAGTTAAAAGTAAAAGTTTTACCAAATTGTGTCCTCCATATCCATACTTAGAGGCTATGTTAATATACTCAGAGGGATTACAAGAGAAAATATTTCCCTCTCACTGTCCAAGGTAAAGTGGGTCCCAGGGCCCATAAGGCATCTCTAAAAACATGGTTTCTGTGAGGACTCATCTTTTCTCTTGTTTAGGGAATCCATGGAGACACCACCTGGTAAGTTCTGACCAGTATCCAGTCTACAAAGAGGAGCGTCAACACAGAGGAAAACTTCCATGATTTCAAGTGAAGCAGCTTTGGTTTAAGATCTTTGAATTAACCTCACACACAGGACCCTGGTAAAGGGAAGGTGAGAAGAGACAGAGGTTCCTCTCAATGACCCCTGAGAACAAAATCTGAAAAGTCATGATAGCAAAAAAAAGAAAAAAGAAAAAAAGTGAAATTAAATAAAAGTGATTAATTTCAGCTACCACTATGGCCTTAAGTACCTCAGAGGAAAGTATAACTAAAGAATAAAGTGACTGCTGCTTCTCTTTAATGGTTCACACTGTCTGGACATTAGACTTAATACTGTAGGAGATCTTACTTAGCCGTCTCTCATTAATGATTTTCTTCTTGGTAAGAATAGCTCTGACTGTGTAATAGTAAGACATCATGACCTTAGATCAATTGAACATCTCAGAGCTTAGCTGCCACCAAGATCAATAGACCCACTATTGTTTCAATGTAAAAATCAAATGATAGTTACATTTTGTTTTCCTCCCTGTCTAGAAAGGATCCGGGAGTGCCTCATACTGAGTCTCTCCACTTCAACAGCTGTCAATGTCCCTGAAAGTGGACCCTGGTGTTGATTTTTTTTCAAATAAAATCTCAATTATTTGATTTTATCAATGAAGACTTAGTAGCCAGATGCTGGTGTGGAAACCTGCTAGCTCAGAGAGGCAGAGAAAGCACATAGCTGACCTTCCTCCATAGCCAACATCCCAAAAGGAAGCTCTTCTTCCCCACATTGTGTGAAAAACAAAAACAAAAACAAAAGACAAAACGAAAAAAAAACCCTTCAAACTATATGTTCCTGCCTTCTACTTCCTGTGCATCTCCCTATCTGTCCTCCCGACTTCCTCTTTCTCTCTATGGTTTTCTCCTGTGTTCACTCCTTGTCAACTGGTTGCTAGCTTTGACTCTTGACCTATGGTTGACTTTATTTAATCCTATTTACAATAAAGAGAAATCTCTTGGATTAAAGGTGTGTGTTAGGGCTGAGCTACAACACAACTAGAAACAGGTTTTTCCAGTAAGTAACACAAACTCAGGGTTCACAGTGTGATCAAATATCCTGCAACACCCTGGACCCATTGCTATCCAGGCCAACCTCAAAAGGATTGCTCCCATGTGAGACTTTTCTGGGAATGGTCATTCTACTCTGGGGTATACTGCAGTGTCCTCTAGCATTCTTCTCTCCACTCTTTCAGCTTCTTTGCTTGTACAAATGATCCTGAAGATGGAGCTTTGGACATACTGCCTGCCAGAATTTTACCACAGCACTCTAGATTGGCCCTAGGAGCCTGCCTTAAAAACATCTTCTCTTTCATGGACCAGCTCCCTGCACCACCCCCTCATCTCCTGTGAACAAAGGAAGCAGCTAGAGTGTTCATTTCCCTTCTGGCAGAAGCAGGTCAATCTCTGAGAGGCAGGCATGAAGCAGTTAAAAGGACATAGGTTAATAAGGAAAATGAAAGTAGGCTTTATGAAATGGCTGTTTCTTATTCCCAGAAGACATTATCAGGACAAGTGATAGAAAGGTGTGGTGGTAGCGGTGGCGGTGGTATGTCAGGTTGAGAAACCAGACCAACTCCATCTTCGGTTCAGGCTTTATCTTTAGAGAACCTGACCTAAGGTTGAACTCAAGTTAACCACCAGGCCTGCAGCTAACATTGCTCTCCAGGTCACTCCCTAGCAACCATTAACCAGGAGGAAAGCAAAGTTTCAGTTGTACCTAAAGGTATTTACTTACGAAAGTTTAAGGTTTGGCTTCCAGCACCAGCCAATCATTTTAAAGGGCAACAAATAGCCCTCCAGTTAGATGTGTGTCAAGCTGGATGCCCCCTTGCTTGTTTGCTTGCTTCTATAAATGCTTTGTTGAAACTGGGCTCAGGACGTTCCCCTCCAGTCCTGCTGTGTCAGTGACACTAGTGTAGCCCAAGCTTGAGTTTAAATAATGAGCCTTGTGTGATTGCATCTGAATCAGCTCCTTGGTGGTCTTTGGGGATGGAGAAATGAGCATAATAAGGTTTCTATCTGAACAGGACCAATAGTGGAAAGAGGAGGATCCAGGTTCCATATAAAATCTGTATCATACCAAACCAGTAGCAGTTTATTGGACTTGAAGCATTAGTCTTCTCACATCCTGCATATATGAAGTTATTCCTTTTCTTTGAGGCTTGGTCTTGTGCTTTTCGAAGTTGCTTGCATCTTTGTTTGTGTTAGGGATGATCTCCTAGACAACTGCCATCACTCCTATTACAACTGTGTTTTAGATCCATAAAGATATAATTTAAATGTAAATGCAATCTTAGCCCAACAGCTGGATGCATGCTTGTTTGCTTGTACTTTAATGTTTAAATTGGCTTGGCTATTCTGGAATTGAGAAGCACTTCATTACATAAAATAAGTTAACTGATCTCTAGATGATGTTTTACAAAATATTTGGGCACTCCAGCCTGGCAAAATTGACATAAATAACCATGATTCTAACTGTTGCAAGTGCTTACTCCCACTGTGCACTGAGCAAAGGTTCTCCCTTAATTGATATTTACCTTACAGGCCTATGAGGCCTCATTACTGTCAACCTCATTTTGACAGACAAAGCACAGACAGGTTAAGCAACTTGCCTGAGATCATACTGTTCGTAGATAGTGTCATAACTTTCAGACCGACTTTTTTTTTTTGGTTTTTTGAGACAGGGTTTCTCTGTGTAGCCCTGGCTGTCCTGGAACTCACTCTGTAGACCAGGCTGGCCTCGAACTCAGAAATCCGCCTGCCTCTGCCTCCCGAGTGCTGGGACTAAAGGCGTGCACCACCATTACCCGGCTCAGACCGACTTTTAAGTATTGTACCTTTTCAAAAAGATGAAAACTGAACTCATTAGCACTTTGTGTTTTAACTATTCTTGTAAACATCCTTGCCCCAATAGTAATATGCATTTATTATTATTATTAATTATTGTTATGTTGTATCAACTTTTACACTTCACACATTAGCTCTTGGTACAGTCAGTGTTATCCTGATTTTCCAGATGAGGAGATTTTTGACAGAGTAAGAAGTAAATGATTTGTTGTAGGCCTTGTGAAACTGAGGATTTGAGTCCCGGCCTAGTATCCAAAGCTCATTTCTTCTACCTTTCTGTACATGGTTATTGATGCCAAATACTGTAAAGATGTTCCTGCTAATATTTAGTCTTATAGATCTTACATTAGTTTAGCCAGAGTTGGTTTTCTGTTATGCTTTGTCCCTTACATAAAATACATCATATAGAGCATAAGTTTCTGACCAGTCTATGCCTCTGGAAAAAATATAGAATGTAAAGAATGGAGGAGACTGCCAAGGACCAGCCTTGGCTTGAAGAGGGGTTCTGAGAGAAGGGATGTCTGGGAATCGTGAAAACAAATGACTCCAGGTCGAAGCATGGTCCAAGCGGCTTGAGACAGCTTTCCAGATTGCTCTCTCTCTCTGTTCTTCTTTCTCTGGAAATTTCCATCATGGCTAGCTCTGATTATCATGGAGTCATTAACATTAACAAGGAAGACATTCCTTGAAGGAGGAATGTAAAATATGTATGTTATTATACAGAGACAGCAGCCGTTGACTCTCACTTAGGCCCACATCCTGTCGACCCCATCCCGGGAGCCAAGTTATTATAACCCCACCAAAGCTATGATGGTCTCAGCATGAGAAAAGAAAGAGGGAAAGAGATGAGGGTGGAACTGCACATTGCAGCAGTTCTCAGCCTTTGGGCTGTGACCCCTTTGGGAGTCGGATGAGTCTTTCACAGGGGCCACCTAAGATCATCGTAAAACACAGATATTTACATTATGACTCATAACAGTAGCACAATTAGAGTTATAAAGTAGCAACAAAAATAATTGTATTGTTGGGGGGTCAACACAACACAAAGAACTGTATTTTAGGGTCACACAGTATTAGGAAGGCCGAAAACCACTGGAATATTCGGCTCTGCTGTGTTTAGCCAGGAGAGAGAGCCCTACTTTTCCTGAAGCTCTGAAATGGGGAAAATAAGTAATTTGGTTCAGTTAGAGTAGAATATAACCATGCCTGTGAGATGAGTTAAATCAGATTTGCCTTCGGGCAAACTCTTTCCTTAGAAAAGGAGATTAAAATCAGAAACGGATGGCTTTGCAATTCTGCTTGTAACATGGAATTAGGTAAAGTTACCTTTAGCCTGTTTGAAGTGACTGATACACAAAGCCTTTTGCCAGAAGGCTGTTTCCCAATGGAGCCCAGGAGCAGGCAGAGTATACTGTGAGGTTACTGTAGATAAGGGTCATAGTGACCTAGTGTTCACTTCCTCCTCCTAAATTCTCCAATAAGATTTGTATGTTAGGAGAGTAAAGTCTCTGTCTACAAGTTACCATGACTGAATGTGCACTGGTCCACAAGAACTCTCTCCCTCTCCTTTTCTTGTTGAAAAATACCAAAGCAATCTGCGAGAGAAAGAGATCTGCTGAGATCACAGACTGACAAAGGCCACATTTATACCTCTTCACATAGCACAAAATCATCATCAGTCCTAAAAACAGAACAGGCAACAAATCTCACCAGAAAGTCTATAAAAGAAACGGCATGGTTGTGTAAATGCTTCAGAATTAGATGGTGCTGTTTCTGCAGAGCGTGTAGGAAAGACATCAAAGATGCTCTAGAGAGAAAGGCTCTGGGTAGCACTGCATAGTAAATATGAGTTCATTGTCTTCACACTTACCGCTCATGACAAAGAAGCTGAGAGCTTGGCTATGAAGAGAGACATAGCCTGCTTATGTCCCAGTTCAACCTCTTGCAAACTAAGTGCCTTAGCCCACTTTTTCAGTCTCTTTATCCAGTTTCCTTACCTACAAATACAAATGATAGTAATTAATTTTCCTTGATTTTTAAAAGATTCATTATTTTTAATTATGTCTATGGGTGTGGTCAGTGTGTAGGTATGTGCCTAAGAGGGCTGATGTCCTTGGAGGCCAGAGGCATTGAACCCCAGAGTTATAGGATATAAGCTGACCTACACGCGAACTGGGAACCAAACTACAGTGTTCTGGAAGAGTAGTATGTGTTCTTATAGCAACGTGAAAAAAATATTACACATACGTTGTTGAACCAGAGAAACCAACCAAACAAAAAGAATGTGTAGGTTATGGTTTAATACATATCAAGTGTAAAGACAAAATTAATCTACTGTGTTAAAAGTCAGCGTGGAGGCTGCCCCTGGACAGAAGCAGTAATGGGATGCCCCTCAGGATGAAGGGTCCCTTGAGGACTAAAAACATTGTTTCTTGATCAGGTGCTAGATATAAAGTCAGGCTGTATGTTGTGAAGATCTCTTGAGCCACACTCAATATGCACACTTTTCTGTCTATATGCTAGATCCGGTAACAATTTCAAGAGCTTTATGAAAATTGATTCTCTATCCAACATAAGCCATTATTAAACTTAGTGAGTCACCAACACAAATATCACTGTAGAAACATATTATTATTAAATGCACTGGGTCTCCAGATGCTCTTGGACCAGGAGGTGCAACTAGGCAACACAACTTAATTATTAATTTTAAGAATATTTTTAATTAAAACGTATTCCATACATACATTTTGAGCAATTCTTTCCCCTTCCACAATTCTTTTCAGATCCTCCCTACTTTCGTACTCACTCAACTTTATATATGTTCTCTCTCTGTCTCAAAAAAAAAAAAACCAAACAAACCCCAAAATCAAAACAAAAACAACCTAATTAAGACTTAAAAAGTGGGGGGCTGGTGAGATAGCTCAGCGGTTAAGAGCGCTGACTGCTCTTCCAAAGGTCCTGAGTTCAAATCCCAGCAACCACATGGTGGCTCACAACCATCCCTAATGAAATCTGATGCCATTTTCTGGAGTGTCTGAAGACGGCTATAGTGTACAGTGTATAAATAAATAAATATTTAAAAAAAGACTTAAAAAGTATCAAAATAAAACCAAAACACGCACACACAAAAAAATCATGGAGTCAATTTTGTGTTGACCAGTATTCCTGTGCATGAAACCTGCCCGGGATGTGCTGATACAGCCTGAAAGGCATCTGCTGTTGCCTTCTGCTCAGATCCATTCTGCCTTGACTAGATTCAGCGCGGTAAAATCCGCTGCCCAGTGTTCTCCAGCCACACCTGAGCAGTTCCCTCTTTAGACGTGATTTGTCTTTTACTGTTTATTTGTTGGCTTGCTTCCTCTTCTTCCTTATTAGACCGAAGGTTCTAAAGGCAGTTATCTGATTATTTGAATCAGTTTGGACCCCCAGATCCTAGGCAATGCTTCCTTCAAAAGATGGAAATCTTTATGGCATGCAGGATAGTCGCAAGCCATCTCAAGATGCCTGTTAGTGCAGTCCGAAGAACACTGGTTTGTAATTTGTCAAAGAACACTGGATGACGTACAAGTGCTACACTCAAGCAAAGCGTGGCTGTCTGCGTCTCGATTTCTTAGGTCTCAGTTAAGATAACTCCGGCAGAAGCGAAACTCCCTCCTCCCGTGGCTGGCGAAAAGCAAGGTCCCTGGTGCCTGATTCGAGGCTGCCAGGCACATCAGGAGGGCGGGGCGCCAACGTCGAACAGTTACTGGCCCACTTTGACGTCGCTCTACGGCGCTTAATTGGCAATCTGAGAGGTCAAATTGTGCAGGAGGCTCGTTCCTATCTAGATCTGTAATTGGCTCAGATTGAGGGCGGGCAAGGAGTCTTTCAGAGCACCAACTGGCTAGTGTTGCTGTCAATCATCGGAAATACACTCCCCTCCGGGTCTCCATTTGGCCAGCTTCGGTTGATTTTTTTTTTTTTTTTTTCCCGAGAATTTCCAGGAGTGGAAGAGACTGTGGCTTCCCTAATTGCTTGTTCTGGAGATCAGAATCAACAGAGAAGTCAGTCTAGTTTATCATCCAAGAAATCCTTCCCTTCCTTCCATTAGTCAATTAAGAAATTTACAGACACCTAGCCATCACAAGGTAAGAGCCTAAGGAGTTCAATTCGCTTATTCTCCTAGGTTGCTGACAAGACATTGGCGGTCTCCGGAGGTCTCCGGGAAGGCGAAAGAGAAATATGAAATGAGTTCCTGCAGCTTACTCTGTCTGAAACCGAGTCCCACGCGCATCTCTCAGGGTTCGATGTGCTCCCTTTTTCTGGAAGTGGAAAGCAGCTGCTCTCGCCTAGGCCCACGGTGGCTGCGCCCGAGCATCCGGCTCCCCCAACGCAGCCGTGGTCGGCCTTGAACTTGACCTCGGGCTGATAGTGAGCCCCAGGGAAGCAGGGATAGTAAGATGGGCGGGGTCCCAGGGAGAGAATGAGAAAGCTAGCGAAGATAACAGAACCCTGATTCACTGCAGCGAGACCCTTTGGTGCGCTCCAGCCCGCGAGAGCAGGCATAGCCGCCTGAGAACTTGGGATGCCAGATCTCATGAGCTCAGGAGACTGTTGTCCTGCCGCGTCCAGCTTCCTTCAAGGCCAGCAAACCAGCCCACGACTCTATCTAGCCCAGGCTTGCAAAGGGACTAGTGTAGAGAAGGATTGCGGAGCCCTGGTCGTTTGGATCAGAGAGCTTGTGTTTTGCTTTGCTAGGAGAGCACTGTATCTTAGGGGCATGTGGCTCGTGGTGCAGGTTTTCGCAGACGCTTTCTGTAGATGAAAGAATTTACCCGGAGGAGACAAAGATTGAGGCTCTGGGTAGAAATAGCTAGGAAATTTCGATTCTCAAAAGCTCCACCGGTTTTCGTTGTAGGAGCTGCAGGAATAGAAACTGCGAAGCCCCCAACCCCCAATGTGCGTGTCAACCCGGTAGAGGTAGAGCAGATGTAGCCTCTGCTGGACCTGTACCCTGGTGAGGAAACCTGGGGACCTCTTGAGATCGAGATCTGCAGGGCTTTGAGGAAGGGGCTGTGTTGCCCTTCTTGTGTGTGTTGGAACTTGTGGAAATTGGAAACCAGCTCACCACTGTATGACAAATGTCATAAAATAGGAAGCTTTGGATAATGGGCTCTTGTTTATAATTGTTTTTCTTGCAATCCGAGTCTCTTTTTCCTTGTCTACATCAACCCACCCCCTTCACAGAGTTGAGTAACACTTACTTTTCAATACTGTATTCTCACTTCGCCTATGAAAACAGACTCTCACATACAACCGAAGGGAGTTATTGACCGTTTTGTTGTTTTCTTTTCTCCAGTAAACTAATATTTCCTTTCCTTCTAAAAGGAGATAAAGGCATCAAGAGTGCCGATTTCCTAAAATATATTTCTGAGGTTTTCAGATGATTTTAGTTGTTTATTGGGGTGCACTGGAGTTTTGTTGGTGATAGTGGTAAAGAAATTTGGAGTTAAGAGTGTTAAAAATCAGGCCGATGATATTGCTTGACCACTAAAGGTGCGTGCCTGCTGCAAAGCCTGCCACTTGGCCTCTGCCTGCTTGCACTGGCCTGCACTTCCCCCGGGCTCACATACATGTATGTATGCATACATACATACATATATATCAAAAATTATCTTTTGTTTCCATTATGGAAAAATACCAAAGTGCCACTATCTAGTTACCTCAGCAGCTTCCTGGAGGGAGGAAACTCTAAGCCCTCTGCTGATTGCCAGAACTCTCAGTCAGTTAATCCTGCCGAGTTCTTGTGTAAACTGATAATAGTAAACTTCCCCTTTGAACAGTTTTTGCCATTCAAATTCCAGTGCCAAAACCTGCTATCGAGATAGGACTCCTTTTTCCAAAAATGAAATTGAAAAAGCTCAGGGGTTAAACTGCTGAGCAAGTAAAACATCTGAGAAATATGAAAAGGAAAGATGGTGCAGTAGTCTTGCATCTGTGTGTGTGGCTCCTTGTGTTATGAAATCAAATGGTGACTGGCAAACTTCACAAGGCAGATGAGTTGAGACTGGGTGTTAAGTAGTCCAGACTGGCCATTAACTCCTGATCCTCCTGCCTCCATATCCTAAGTGTTGGGAATCAAAGCTCCTTTCTGGATGTCTTTGGCCTGAATTTGTTGTTCTGAAAAGTGGGTTTCACAGTACTGTCTTGGAGACGATCTCACAGCTTCTTAAACTTTTGGGGCTGAAATTTCTGCTAAATGGAATTACTTATATGGCAATAACATTGTTCTAACATTGCAATTCTATTTATTTCTTCACTTCTTAACTTGTCAGTTTTAAAGTATCAGGTTGAGGAGGAAGATGGAGACAAAGACAGTCACACAAATCAGGTGGAAATGGTGGAAAAGGCATATTTTCAGAAATTTGTAATAGAGAACATAAGCTAGAATGCATATTTTAAAAAGATTTATTTATTTTATGTATGTGAGTACAAGGTCCCTCTCTTCAGACTCACCAGAAAAGTGCATCACAGATGGTTGTGAGCCACCTTGTGGTTGCTAGGATTTGAACTCAGGACTGCTGTCAGTGCTCTTAATCGCTGAGCCATCTTTCCAGCCCCTAGAATGCGTTTTTTAATTTTGGACATACACAAACATATTTTTAAAGACTGATGTGGGGTTGGCGAGATGGCTCAGCGGGTAAGAGCACTGACTGCTCTTCTGAAGGTCCTGAATTCAAATCTCAGCAACCACATAGTGGCCCACAACCACCTATAATGAGAACTGATGCCCTCTTCTGCTGTGTCTGAAGACAGCAACAATGTACTTATTTATAATAATAAATAACTTTAAAAAAAGACTGATGTGGTTAAGTTGTGATACATTTTGTTTTGGTTGAGAAATAAGAAAGAATTAGAAATAGTTCGGGCAAGATTACCATTTTTCCTTTTATATACAATTACCAATATATTTTAGATTGGTTATGTTTTATATCTAGGATTCCAAGCAAATTATTTTTCTTTATTTTCTTCCTTGGCATAGTTTAATTTTATGTATTGTTTGTGTATATGCTTTGTACATGTTCCATTAGTTTCCTGGGATATTTTGTGTAGTATCAGGAATGACGGATGCTTCACTTTGAAAGCTTACATACAATTGTTTAAATGGTTTACTAATATCAGTTAGCTTAGATTTCTAATCCACAGAGTGGCATTTCTGATTATAAACACCTTGTTAAGTAGCTGCTTCTTAGTGGAGAAGCTGATAAGCTTATCCTGGCTCAGGTTTACTGAGCTGATAAACATAGAGACTGCTTAGGCCCTGTCAGGTTGTCCTCCACTCTCTTTTAAGTGTGGTCTTTCACACTTCCACTCCTCCCCTTTCATCTGCTGTTCACTTCATGGCTATTTTTGCTGGCATTCCAAGACCTCTCAGGCTGATGATGTTGTGTTTTGTTTTTCCCCAACTTGAAGCAGGAGAAGTCTTTCTCAGTGTACAGAGCTTTGTTTGGTTTGGAGTGACAATGCTTCTCTGTCTCTGTCTCTGTCTCTGTGTCTGTGTCTGTGTCTGTCTCTGTGTCTGTCTGTCTCTCTCTCTCTCTCTCTCTCTCTCTCTTGCTGTTTTGGTCTTTGTTTGGTGGGGACTGGTTAGATTTTTGAATTGAGGGTTTTCAACCACTAACTACAACCCTGGGTTGTGAGCAGGTTTAATTGAAAGTCCTCATGTAGCTTGGGAACACAAGTTGCCTTTGAATAGTTTCCTTGGGGCTCTGAAAGGGATCAGTGTGGTATAGTTGTGGTGTGGCTGCAAAGGAGAGGGAACCACATAAATCTCCTTGCGTAGGTGGTACTGACCTAGTTCTGCAGCACTGAGGAGCCAGCTGTATAGCTCCTCACACTGAACCTCTGCCAACAAAATGCTCTCTAGCAGTTGTTTCTTGATAACTGCCCTGCTGCTGACTTTCAAAAGTAACAGTGTGGATAATATAAAGGAAGGTCAAGCTGATGATGTTAGCCTGTATTGTTTAAGTCATTTCTGGGACACCCCTGACCAATAACTAGAAAAGACATTCTAGCATTGGGCTTTTCATTTGGCTTCCTATAGCTTCTGGAGGGAGTATTATCTTCTGCGAAGGGTTTCTGTCCTTCTCTCTCTCCCTCCTCTCCCTCTTCCTCTCCCTGAGCCACACAGAGGACATTATATTTGTATATATATATGTAGTAGGAAGTCTTTATAACTTTTTCAAACATCCTTAGTGTTAGTTATCACTCTCCTTACCTACCTCCATTCTCATCAAAATTTCTAAGGGAATTCCTTGCTACTGTATTCTTTGTTTAACTGTTTTACCCTGCTAAACAGGATAAGGGCCCTTCCCACCCCTAGCTAAGCTAAATTTCCAAAATTTCACCTGAAAGTTATTGTTCGAAATTTGTAATGCATTCCTGCATATATGGACTCCAGTTGCTGCTCTCTTTCTCTCTGCTTCTCTGTCTCTCTGTCTATTTCTCTGTCTCTCTGTCTATTTCTCTGTCTCTGTCTCTGTCTCTCTCTCTCTCTCTCTCTCTGCATTTTGGAGAGGTTGATTGATACAGTCATATCTCCAGCCCCGAAGAGATAGGGTTTTTTTAAATTCATTTTTATTATGAAATAATTTTGATTATTTGTTTGTTTTTTAAACAGTGTTTTCTAGACTAATCTGAACTGGATGAAATGATTCTTCTTTCTTCATTGTCCTCAGTAGCTAGGTCTACAGGCACAATTCTGACTTCTATAGTTGAGAGTAATATAATACCTATATTTCTTCTTTCAGCATTGTCAAATCTTAGCCTCAGGAGTTAACTTTTCATTTGTAAAGTAACAGAACAGACTGCGGTGGAGAAGAGTCTCTGCTCAGCACTTGGTGTGTATGGTAAAGTGTCAGAAATACAGCCCTAACTACAGGGATATTAGAACTCCCTGATAATTTCTCTTAATGCCAAGAAAGGTTTAGGATTGGTTTTAGGTAGAAATGCAGACTAAATAATGGTTTCAAGAAATACAGTCTTAATCTAAGTGTTACATACAACATGGACTTTACAGCACTCAGGAGGCAGAGGAACGTGGGTCTCTATGAGCTCAATCCCGCCTAGTCTACAGAGGGAATTCCAGACCAGCCACGGACAGAAAGTGAGACCCTCTTTAGAAGAAGGAAAGGAGGAAGAGTCATGCCTGTCTTGGATGTTGAAGAGCTGCTGGCTTTAGAGGAAAGGAGGGTTAGACTATCATTGTAAATGCATGGGTCCCTTGCTTACAACCTAGCCTGCTTGCCATCAGCAGTGCCCAGCTCCTCATTTACGTCTTCATGAGCACCTACCACAAAGCACCATTGGAACTGGCTTATTTTGCTAGGCGATGTTAACATGGAACCAACTGATATTGGCTGTGCTAACATAAAAAACAAAGTTTAGTAGCTAACAGATCGTAAAAGTCAGATCTGACGTTTATATCACACTCCCTCTCCAAGGCACAGGGACCAAGTCTGAGGAGGACGTGGAAAGACTGTATGAGGCAGAAGTCACTGGTGAGGATGAGGGACCAGAGTGAAATAGGGACTTCTGTATTTGACAGGCCTGCTGAACTGAGAAGCACAGAGCAGCCGTGGATGCCCGCACCAAAGCCAATCAGCATTCTAATGGAGAGTGGGAAGGGTGCATGAGTTCCCACCCCTAACTGGGGAGTCATGGACAGTAAGTGGCCTCTAGGGGAGGGAGAGTCAGTTTAAGTGTGTGGCTCCTGGTAGGTCACCTATGCCCCGGTCAATGACCCCACACCCAGGAGTACTTGGGCAGCTCGAACTGGAGTTAATGAGTTACTTTTCTTTTAAAAGGAGAGGTTAGGAAGTAGGGATGTCTCTTGGGGAAGTTGGTAGGAAAAGTTAGGGTGAATCTGACAAAAGTACACTGTATGCAATTCTTAATAAATAAAAATATTTAAGGCAAAAAGGAAACTGATTCAAAATTGTGTATTCATTAAAGCTTAGCTGCTCTTAGATACAGAATTATTACAAATATTCTATTAGCCAGCTTTTTTCCTATTCCCATCCTTAGGAGAGGTCGTTACTGTTAACATTTACATTATCTTTTCTTCAGAACAACCGAGTGTGTGAAGAGTGAAGAAAGGATATTTACTTACAAAGTGTGGCCTAATCACCAGCACTTGTGTGATCACAGCTGATTAGGGGTGTAGTGTACACTGTGACCTTACTTCATACTAGCTGAATCAAAATGTTCATTTTAACCAAGTCCCAAAGCCATAGCAGGTTAAATCGGAGAAGAATGTGTTATTTGTATGTGTGTATTGTCAAATATTTATAGAATTCAAACACTGCAAGGGGGTAGGTAAAGTTTTGATTCAGTGTTTTTAAGCATAGGATGTAGGGTACCTAACACACACACGTGCGCAAGCACACACACACACACACACGCACACATGCACTCTCAGACTTCTATGGCTTTTGTCTCTGGTGGCTGGTGATGTATTTATTGGCAGTATTCTGAATTACTGAATGTGACTCTGTCTTTCCCCCACTTCTAGGTACATCGTTTTTCTCCACGGAATACTATTATTGCTCTATTTGTCTTTTCCTGTGGCTGGGGCCTTTGGCGTTGCATTATGTTATCAGCGGCCTTCATTACTTTGGTGAGAAGTGGTGGGAATCAGCTGAAGAAGAGAGTGTTGTTAAGCTCCATTCTTCTGCAGGACCACAGGCAGGCGACTCCTGCCTGCTACTTCTCCACTTCAGAGGCCAGGTGTTCTCGGTTTGATCCAGATGGAAGTGGGCAGCCAGCCACTTGGGACAATTTTGGGATCTGGGATAACCGCATTGATGAGCCAATTCTGCTGCCACCTAGCATCAAGTATGGCAAACCAATTCCCAAAATTAGCCTGGAGAATGTGGGCTGTGCCTCTCTCATTGGCAAACGGAAAGAAAACGAAGATCGATTTGGATTTGCACAGCTGACAGAAGAGGTGCTATACTTCGCAGTCTATGATGGACATGGGGGCCCTGCAGCTGCTGACTTCTGTCACACACACATGGAGAAATGTGTTATGTATGTATACTCCCCTTGACTTTGAAGTTCCTCTAGCTTTTCTGTTGAATTTTTCTCCCTTTGGCTAAAACATCCAGTGTGGACCAAATTACTTGAGTGACCACATGCCACTTCATCAGTGAATGGTAGTCAACATAGTATTTAGAACTGATGACTATCTCCATTTCAGAAATGAGTTTCAGAATCTACAGTCCTAGATTTATATGCACTTCAAGTAAATTATAAAGTACAAAGATAATTTGTGGGAAAATTTACTTTAATGTGTGTGTGTGTATGTGTGTGTGTATGTGTGTATAGACCAGGGGTCAAATTGGTGTCTTCCTATACCATTCTCTTACCATTCTCCACCTTGCCTTTTGAAATAGAGTCTCTTACTCTACCTGGAGCTTGGTGTTTTGGCTAGACCATGAGCCCACTCCTGGGGTTCTATGTAAAGACAATGTTGTTTTTGTCTTTATATGGGAGCTAGGGGTCTGAATACAGCAAACACTTTACCCATAGAGCTATCCCTCTGGTTCTGAAGAAGAGTTTAAGCAGCACAAGTAGGTTTATTTCTTGCCTTAGTTACATTTTGGTGAAGGAACATGGTGACCAAGGCAACTTATAAAAGAAAGTTTATGGGAGGCTTGCTTACAGTTCCAAAGGTGAGTCTGTGACCATAGTGGGGAACATAGTAACAGGCAGGAGAGCATGGTGTTGGAGCAATACATTATGTCATTATATCCTTACCACAAACAGCAAGCAGAGAGGGAGAGGGGGAGAGGGAAGGGAAGGGAGAGGACGGGGGAGGGAGGGAGGGAGGGAGGGAGGGAGGGAGAGAGAGAGAGAGAGAGAGAGAGAGAGAGAGAGAGAGAGAGAGAGAGAGAGAGAGAGAGAGAACCTGCTGAGAATGGTGTGGGTTTTGGAAACCTTAAGCCCACGTAGTCACACACCTCCTCCATAAAGGTCACACCTAATCCTCTCTAAACAGTTCTACCAACTTGGGTCCAAGCATTCAAATATATGAGCCTGTGAGAGCTACTCTCACTCAGACCACCATACTTACTGTATTTTTGAGAATCACACTGTTGCTAGAATTAGAGAAAGGAGACAACGTGGCAGTAGGGCCATGGACTAATTTTTTTTTTTAAAACCTTCCTTTGTATAGTTAGTTTGTCAGTTGATTTTCTTTTTTACATGATTTACCTCATTCGATGGACAGACTCAGTGATTTAAGTCCATATAAAGGACCTCATAACCTATCAGGTTTGCAGTACTGGGAATTCCTTAAGAGCAGGGACCTCAGGCTTGTGAGATGGCTCGGAGGATAAGGTGCCTACTGCCAAGCCTGAATCTGAGCTTGGCTTAATTCACATAACAGAAAAAGAGAACTAACTGCCAAAAGTCCTCTAAGGCTCCACACAGCTGCTATACAGCATGAGAGCATACACAATAAATAAAAGTGTAATCAAAACTTTACAAAAAGAGGAGGGACTTAGACTTGGTTGTTTTTTTATTTTGCATGTGAGGCAAAGCTCTTACCAACTTCATTGTGTCTTCAGATAGCCATGTTTGGTGTTTTGAGATACAGTCACATAATCCCAGGCTGGCCTAGACCTGATTGTAACAAACAAGGCTGACCTTGAACTTCTGATCCTCCTGCCTTCACCTCCAAAGTCTTAGTATTATGGGCAGACACCATACCACTTCCCCAGACTTATATTTCCATGCCTTTAAAGCCTCAGGTTTGATACTACTCAATTAGACCTAGTGTGCAGAAGCCCTGAGCTGCATCTCAGGCACCAAGTACCCAGAGCATGGTGGCCTGATCCTCAGGCCAAGAGTGTTACAGTTCATCCTACTTAGTACCTTCGAAGATCAATAAATGTCCCTTAATCCTTGGATCTTCACCAAAAGCACCCGAGAAGAAAGCAGTGAGATCTGTTGTGTGGCACGACTGCTGCAAGGTTGACTGTTGGAAAGAGAAACCTACTGCAAAATGATCGCAGCTTTCTCTCCTCTCCACAAAGGGATTTGCTTCCTCGGGAGAAAGACTTGGAAACTCTGCTGACCTTGGCCTTTCTAGAAATAGATAAAGCCTTCGCAAGTTATGCCCACCTGTCTGCAGATGGTAAGTGAGCCTTGGCATTCCTCAGAGCTTTGACGATTGGCAAGTTGAGAGAAAACAGTGTAGGCTTTTAGTGGCGGGAGTTTGAATGCATGTTTATTTGTGGGGAGTTTTTGTAGAGATAACTTTATACAAAGAATCATTGTAAATGCTGTTTAGAATCTGAACAAAATAATAATAATAATAATAAAAAATCTCACTTTCATGTTAAATGAAAACCTTCTAGAAAGGGACGCTCCAAAATGGTTCTATTACTGAATTTTAATTTTAAAAAGATTTTTAAATGTTTCGTTGTGATTTGTAATTTTATGGACAAGATGTCCATACTAAGAAAATTCCATCCCCTACCACCTTACCACCAATGCAAATAGTACAGGACAATCACATCTGGTAGGTTGATAATCACTCAGCATTACTATAAGAAGAAATAGGGGATCAATGAGATGGCTCCGTGAGTAAAGGTGCTGCCACCAAGCCTCACCAGTAACCTGAGTTCTATTCCCAGGATTCACATGGTGAAAGAAGAGAAACGATTTCCATATGCTGGCTTCTAACCTTCACATGTGTGCTGTGGCATGTCCGCATATACTTAATGCAGACACATGCATGCACACACAAAATAAGTAATTTGGCAGATATTAGCAATAGGGCTTAAGTATAATAGAAAATGGCTAATTGGCATCCATTTATATATTCAGGAGGGAGATATTTATTTGTCTCTGCTTTTCAGTCTTGCAGCTTTCCTGTGGTAACTAGGGAGATCTTTGTTTTCCTTAAGTATAAGGAAGAACATGGCAGGAGGATTAAAAAAAACAGTTTTAAACCTGTGTATAAGGTTTGAAAATGAGTGTTCTAGTTTTGACTAAGTTATCAAAGTAATTTCAGGAAATTATATCCAGTATTTTTTTTAGTTAGCTGACCAAGAGTGCATTTCTACTAATGTTAACTTAGAAAGCTTCGGCAGCCACCATCCAATGTATGCCTCCTAACTGAGTGGAAATGGGGTTGTGTGGGAACGATGATCTTAGCTCTGCCTTTTCCTTTAATGGGAAAAGTGCACCACAGAAACGCCATTTCAGTCAGATGGACGGAAATTTTCTCCATTTCACACACAGGTTGTTTCAACTCAAAGAGAAACAGTAATTCATTCAGATTAGGGCCTCATTCATTTGCATATCTAAAAACAAGAGGGCAAAAGGTGACCCTAGCATCACCATTTAAACATCACACATCCACTCCCACAACTCTTCAACCCAGGGCCTTGAGACACGCGCCCGCCCGCTTCCTGCTCACCGAGATCTGAGTTGCCATTACACTCCCCTGGGACACCTTATGACCCATTCTTTCTCCATTTGTCTAGTTTTCACTTGGTAGATTATTTGAAACTATTTTGTCTTTTTCTTCCTTCGATACCATTTCCCTAAAGGTCCCCTCTGCTTCTTTAAGAGAGGAATTAACAGAGGGTGGAATTTATGCTTGAAATTTAGTTTTTGTTCTGACACAGGAAGAAGAAGTGAAACACTTTCTCCAAGTTTTACTTTTGGGGAGTGGGGGGGTGGGGGTGGGGGGGCAAAGTTCAGTAAGCAGCCCAGGCTGGTTTGAAACCAATGGCTATGTAAACCCGGCTGGCCTCAAACTCACAGAGAAAAGTGCACACGGTTACATCTAGCAATGTGTTAATAGCAGTGGTTATGATGTGTTCTTGACAGTGAATTTGGCTGCATCATCACTACAATATTTATGGGCTTTAGTGTCAGTATTATGCCCCGACTGTTCTACAAACAGCTGCATTTACTGCCCATGGATTGTAGAATGAGTGTTCTAGAACATTTGCAAATGGCCAACACTAAAATTTATTAACCCTATATATGTACAAACATGTTTTATAAAATTGATCTAATCAATGTTGGTGATTAAAACCATCAATACCAGACTTGGTGTCAAATTTTAAAACATTTTTCCTTTTTCTTTTCTTTTCTTTTTTTAAAAATTTTATTTTTTAAATTAATTTACTTTTTAAACTCCATTTTTTATTCCTCCCCCCCAATCATTCAGAGATGATGCACCTAAAACATTTATTTTTTAATCATTATAATTCAGGACGTTTGAACTCATAATATTTAACATGTATATCTTAAAAAGACTCTAGATGACTCACATAATCAAATAGCTAAAGAACTAAAATATCATTTCTTTCTAATAATAAATTTAAGTTAGATTGCTTAATCTGGTTCCTCTGTCATCCTTTGGGATAAGCTTCATGAAGATGTCTTAAAATTTATTCTGTTTCTTAATGATCATTTGCTTCAAAGCGTAAAAGAACAAGATAGGGCAGTGTATAGTATGCTGTGTTTAAAAGGCGTTATGATAGTTCTGTTATGCACTGTGTAGAAATTTATGCTTTTTAAAAATCAGCATTTTGGGACTATTTTAAAGATGTATTTGTACAGATCTTCCAGATGACAAAATCTGCCTATTGGCATCAGGGAACTATTTATCAAACATATTAAAATCACTGCAGACAGAATACTGTTTTCTAGCCTTTCAGGATTTGAGTAAAAGAAAATTAGTTCTATCTCTTATGGTTTCAAAGTTACCCAAATTTAAGAAATTTAAATTTTTAACTAAAATATTGAAGCAGTATCAGCTTTTTAAAAGTATATAATATTCTTTTAGCATGTGTGTGTGTGCATATGTGCAAGTGTTTGTGTGGTGGGGGCGGGGGTGTTCAGAGCCACAACTAGCTAGCAAACATTCTATAGGACCACAGTTACCTTCTCTACTTACTATCTTTTCGCATTTCTTTACATCTGCCTTAGTTTCACTTCTGTTGAGCCCTTCCTATAAGACCAGGATTATTTTCTTTAACAGACCTCATGCATACAATCTAGACGAGTGTTCTACCACTGAGCTAGATCTCCAACCTTTTTGGCATCACCTTCAAAAATTTTAAATTCAATTTGTGTCATGTATTTTTCACATTTGATGAAGCCAACCAATTAGTTAAAATATACCATCACTTTATTTTTTACAAATAGCCACTTAAAACAGAGTGGATGGTAGAAAACACAGATCCCAGTGCGACTTACACTGTACCTACTGAAAGTGTACTGTGCTTCTGCGTGGAAAGCAGCAGCGCTCCTAAGGATGACAGATCAGGAGGAGAACTGCGCAGACTCAGAGTGGGAGCGATTAGGGGACACAACCGCAAACTTCAAATTCTGTGTTGGTTACATGTGGCTTTTTGTAGGGAACTAAACTCCAAGCTAACGAGAGCTATAAAGGCAGATTTGCTTTCTGTGCTGGGATTGAACCCAGGGCTGTGGGCACGCTAGGCAAGTGCTTGGCCACAGAGCTATACTTGTAGCTCTGCACAGTATTTTTGAATGCCCCTCTTCTGCTGGAGGTCACCAGATGTGAGCAGCTCTTAGTGTGTTGTTAACTGCTTCAGGTTGTTAATTTCCTTTTGGTGTTCATGAATCGTGCATGTCAAGAGCACCCATTTCTAATAAATAGTTCAGCAATATTGGTTGATGTAGATTATTATTTACATGGCTTCATAATTACTGGGGGTGATGTTAGATTTTCTCTTTCTGTTGCTATTCAAATTGTGATTATTTTTCTTTTGTTCTATTGTCCTACAACACTGGGGAAAGGGAGGGAAAGAGCAGCAGTCATTTATGACTACATAAACATATAAATATGCATTATCACCCAAGATCTACACTGCCTTCGTGTAAACAACAAATTTAAGTTAGCCAGCTGGAAAAACTTCGTGCTAAATTCCTGTCTTACTGTGAACAAATATGCTATGAATAAATGTCTTATGTCTTGTTTCTGGCATAGGATCTACTTTGATTGCTTCTCCGTGTCTATTGAAACCCCAGTCTGCTAATATATACTGTAGTTCACATACACTCTCTATGTACTACTTATCAAATATATATTATTTTGCTTAGGAAATAGTTTCTAATATTGCTACAAACTGAATTTATAATGCATTTTTCTGTCTCAATAAGAATGCTGATATTCCTGTGTTCAAGATCAGCTATTAAGTGCATGCTTAATAGCTCTGTGTGTGTGTGTGTGTGTGTGTGTGTGTGTGTGCGAGCACACACACACACAAACATGTGCAGGCAGATGCCTGTCAGTGTCACTACTGGTCTCTTTGTGTACAGATGCATATGTACATACATTTTTTTCTGTCTTGGAATGATCAATAACTATTAACTTTAAGCTACTGAGTTTTGAACTCATTGATCTGGAAGCTCCTGGAATATTCCGTGACTTGCTAGTGAAATTTTCACCAATAGAAACCCTTCCCCTTATTTTGCAGCTCTTTCTCTGCTTCCCCCTGTGTTACAGGTTTGTTGTGTCTGAGCACAATTTCTGGGTGAAATTCCTGTTTGCCTCTGTGCGCGTTGTTTGTGGCAGAGAACTGTGCCTGCTCAGCTGCTCTAGACCTGGAGCCTGTGGACGCTCTATGCCGGGCTTCAGTGGAAAAGAGATCTGCTTAATTTTGTCTCAGGTGAAGGAGTCCAGCAGTTCCTAGTCTGAACTACTGGAAGGGTCCCGAATCCTCTTTGTCCCATTAGTTGAGATGACTTGCAGAAGAAATTATCCAGTGAGTGTCAAAGCTCAGAGACAGAAATCTTAGTTTTATAGTGTTGTTAGGGAGGCAGGAAGTGAGAGTTTTTACCTCTAAGTTAAATGAAACTAAGTGCGGACTCACTGTGTACTCATAGTCTTCCCTGCATCGCAAGCCAGAGCCGGTGCTTAGTTTTAACACTTTCCCCTTATATCCTCAGATTTTGAAACTGTGTAGCTCAGTTGAGAGAGAACATGGAACTACAACCCAAACTGAAATTGCATTTATAAAGAGTTAGTTCTTCTGTCATCCTCAATTAAAGACCACTGTCGCTGATAGCTACCATGCAGACTAGCGGATCCTCTGGACTGGTAGCATCTAATGGCTGCCTGTGTTCTCTTTCCTGCCTTTTAAAATAATTTGAAAATAAAATAGCTGGTTGGCCTGTTAAGATTTCATTGTGGTATAGTCTTTTAACTAATCTCAAGTTGAAAGCTATAACACTTGTAATATTAAGCATCTCAATGTTTTAGTTAAAACATTTATGTCATGCACTAACGTATTTTAGTGTTGCTTTGATAACCTTGCTTTGACCTAACGGTTCCAAAATCAAGAGATAAATGGGAACATAGTCCAACTGTAGATGCTGTGTTTCAGTAGAGCAAACTTAACATGACTACAAAAAGATTGAGTATACTTTATCCATGCTTTTCCTTTTTAGTTTTTCTGATTAAAGCGGGCATTTTAATATAATTACCAAAAAAATGTATTCATCTCTTTCTAAGATGCATTATTGGTAGATTTTCTTTAAAGTTGTCTTTTTAAAAACTGTTGGAAAGACTTGACTGTCAATTAAATCAATTAATGTTTTCTAAAATCACCTAGTAGAGTGAAAGCCATCTTTGCACAATCAGGAGACTTTCTACAAATATTACATAGAGCCACAGTCAAGTGATTGGATATGGAATTTTTTAATACAAAATTTTAAAAATTAATCAGATTTAAAAATTGACAATGTTTTAAAGAATTAACAATGTTATTAGAGATAATTCCTGCTTTGTGTAAGTTATTTCTCAATTTCTTACACTTTGGTATAATGTTCTTTGGTTCATAGTTTCACAGTATTCCCACTTTCTGCAAGACTCAATGCACCTTAAATATTTTTAGTAAGTGGTGAGTGATAGAGAACAGATGATGTTAGACTAAATTAAAAGAAGACACACAAATGCATTTGCTTGGTTAGAAGAAGAAAGAGTAGCGACCTCAAGGCTAGCAACACTGGGCTTTACTTGATGGCAGAGAAAATGCACATGGCTGACAGGTTCTAGTCCAGGCAAGGCGCATAAGTTGCAGCTGGTTCTGCTTGTCTGCTGTTGGCTGCAAATTCTCTGATTGGATAGTTTGGGGGCTAATAGTGTTAACTATACCACGTTTATAAGGAACTGGAATGAATTTCACTGTCTACTACTCACTCAGATCTATTCATCTAAGGGTGGCTATAACTTTTCTTCAGGTGTAGAGCAAACAAATCGAAAAAGGGTATGTGACTCTCTAATTGGTGCAAGCTTGCACGAGTGTGTGTGTGTGTGTGTGTGAGAGAGAGAGAGAGAGAGAGACAGAGACAGAGACAGAGACAAAGACAGAGAGACAGAGAGAGAGAGAGAGAGACAGAGTCAGAGTTGATATGGTTCTAGAGGGAAGAATGTACACAGTAGTACTTGAAGAACAGATGGGCTGTACTTTGCATTTCTCTCTTCACCTATTAAGTGGTATACTTTGACTGGATGGGAGTAAGGAATACAAGAGAAGAACCCAAATCTGATTATAGCAAAGGCTTCTCACCTAATGGGCTCAGCAGATCTGTCTTGCTGTCATAACAGCCAGACTAGCGACATTTTCATGTTTTATTTTGATGCCCATTAGGCATAGTAAGGCATCATAATTCTTAGTTTTTATCAGCTCTGTTTTTTACACACAGACTACTTGGAGACACTGATGCTTTGCACACCAAATTAGTTTACCAGCCATTTTGTTTGCATGGAGCCTTGTTACAGAGTTAAGTAATCACTTCTCTGCATGGCATTCTTAAATAGTTTGCATTTCATTTGCATAGCTCTGGTTGAATTAGAATGGTTCCTCCCAGCCTTAAGTTATCATGCTTCTGTTTTATTTTGTAATAAAAACTCCATATCTGAATATTCCCATTGCTAACAGATGCTCTGTTTTACAATATTTGTAGCAAGCCTCCTGACCTCTGGGACTACTGCAACAGTAGCCCTGTTGAGAGATGGTGTTGAACTGGTGGTAGCCAGTGTTGGAGACAGCCGGGCTCTTTTGTGTAGAAAAGGAAAACCCATGAAGCTGACCACTGATCATACCCCAGAAAGAAAAGATGAGAAAGAAAGGTACTGTCATCACATCTTGTTATGGGGTGATAGCTATAGTTGCCATAGAAACAGTGTTCTATTTTCTTCTCTGGTGTAAAACACCTGGGCCTCTTGAAAGCAGGTTCACAGCCACTACCGCAGTGCAGATTTTCTTGTTTTGGTTGTTTGGGGTTTGTTGAGTCTGGATCTCATGCAGTCCAGACTGGCTTTACATCTGTACCCTGCTTCCTTGGCCTCTCACACGCTGGGATTATCAGGTTGTGTACATACATGGCTTAAATTTTTCATTTATATCTTATTGTGGAATTAAGTTTTGGCATTTAACATGGGCTAGCCTTATACTCGAAACCCTTCTTGGCCTTCCCAAGTTCCTAGATTATGGGTATGTTTTGAAACACTAGGCTCTAAATTTCCATTTGTAAAATTGGTATTTAAACCAGTGCCATAGTTTCTTGCACATTATATTGTTATTGTTATTACTATTAATACTTTTTCTTAACTAGGATCAAGAAATGCGGTGGGTTTGTAGCTTGGAATAGTTTGGGACAGCCCCATGTAAATGGCAGACTTGCAATGACAAGGAGTATCGGAGATTTGGATCTTAAAGCCAGTGGGGTAATAGCAGAACCTGAGACAACAAGGATTAAGGTAAGAAGGGATCAGAAGCATTGAGTCATGCACCGAGAATTTCTAAGGACTTGTCTCACACTGCTGGCTGTTTAAAGAAGATTACCTGAAGGAAAGATGTTCTTAAAGGGATATGAGTTTATGAAGAAACTTAAAATAAGATGCTTATTTCTGGCCTGATGAGGGTGAAATCTTTTTCCTCTGGTAGAAGGTCCCTGTTGCCCTTCCTTTCCCAAAGCCTGACATTCAGATTCGTTATTCCTGCTTGGAAGTCATCCTCAAAGCTCCTTCCCTGCTGAGCTCAATAGCCAGCCACTTTTATATGTACAACCTAGTGCCTGTTACTTTATACTAGCTACTGCATGATACATGCCCTGCTGCTTCCTGCTCTAGAGCTCCTAAGTCAGCACAGTATAATAGGAACTTTACAAATGACAGGGCATGAATGCTTATAGTTGAAAGAAGGATTTCCACGTAAGGAAGATATCTCACATTTATTTTATGAAACAAATACTTATATAAGATTTACTGTGTGGCAGCCTCTGTTCAAAAGAGATACAAAAGCTATCCTCATTTTACAAGGAAATAAATTGAAACAATATCAAGACCTAAAGCATATCAAGTGCCTCCCAACCCCCAACCCCTGTCAAATAAATAATAAAGGCAGCCATTAGATCCAGCATTTGTCTGGCTGGCTGGCTCTTTGTTGATATTGCTAGGTAAATGTTTGGTTTATCCTGAGTAGTGTTGATGCTTAGCTACATTTTCAGTTTGCCAATGAACTCTGACCCAGACAAGCACTCCCTGCAGAATAGATACAATTTCCAAATTATTGAGTCATTTGGAGGGGATGATCTTTTTTGTAGTCACATTTGTTTGCTTTGGTTGCAGCTCTACCATGCTGACGACAGTTTCCTGGTCCTTACCACAGATGGGATTAACTTCATGGTGAATAGTCAAGAGATCTGTGACTTTGTCAACCAGTGCCATGATCCTAAAGAAGCAGCTCATTCAGTGACTGAGCAGGTGACGTAGCAGAGCTTCTAGTGGGAAATTCCCAGAGAGGAGAGGATTAGGGAAAGCACCACTGGCAAAGGGTGTTTTAGCTGGAGTGTCACAGTGAATTTGATTCATGATTGCATAATAGTTCTCCTGAGCAAGTGCTGACAGTTCACACGTTAAGGAAATGTGGAGTGGACCTTCTATCTTTGAACATGACTTGAAAGAGAGTAACAGCAATAATTATAACAGTAATAAAGTAACATTTTACTCATATATATTAACATAAAGCAACATCACTGTGATCCTCTGAGATCAGGCTTTTTATGAAAGGGGAAAACCAGACGGATCAGGCCACAGGACAAAACTGAGCCTCAAACCTAGGCAAGCCAGGGATCCTGAATCCAAATATTTGGCCTGGAACTGTACTGCTCCATGTAAACAAGCAGGGTGAGCAATGGAATCACAGTCAACTTCTGCCTACTAATGTGGGTGATGAAAGGGACCAGTAAAGTACAGGAGAGTAAATGGATGGCATTTCCTATCAGTCAGAGCTAAAACTTGAAAATGGATAATAACCAGTAAAGAACATGTAAAAGATACTTCTAGTCTGTCCTGATAGATTGAGGTTTTAAGTCACTATGTTTTAACTCAACACCTATGTTACATTTCTACTATTTACATTTTGAGTTGAGAGATTCGATTTGGCCCAGACTTTTAAGTCCTAATATTTGTGATTAAGACATAAGTCCTTTCCTTAACTTTTATTTATTTGTGTGTGCCTGTCTGTCTGTCTCTTTCTCTCTGTTTGCCTGTCTGTCTGTCTGTCTCTCTCTCTCTCTCCGTGTGTGTGTGTGTGTGTGTGTGTGTGTGTGGTGTAGTTTCTTTTCTATTTCTTTTTCCTTTTTTTTTTTTTTTTTGGAATCATTCTTATGTAGCCCAAGCTGGCCTTATATTTACACCATAGCTAAGGATATCCTTGAATTCCTGATTCTTTTACTTCCACCTTTCAATTTCTGGGATTACAGGTATGCATGATGACTGGCAAGCCTTACTTTTAAAATGTTGCATGCTTAATGTTAATGGATAAGCACTATTATAATGCATAAATTATTTACTTGCCATCTGGGCTACCTTATAGTAACTAACAAGCTGCCTGTGAAATTGAAGAAATAGGCCCAAGTCCATGGATAAATATATATATATATATATATTTTTTAAACTCATCTACCGATCTTGTAAATAAATGTACTATAGTTTATCCAGTTAATAATATTTATGATAGTAAAAATATTTATGACAATAAAAAAGGACATATAATGATGTTCTGTCTTACTTCTGTCCCATAACAGTTCTCCCGATAAGGAAATTTGTGTTTATTCTTTTATAGAAGGGATGAGAGATACCTTTTCAGATAGAAGGAAAAAACAAACATTTTTTTGGAATCTATTTGTGTGTGTCTCTTTTTTCAGATATTATCTTGTTAGGTTAAACTCTTTGTTATTGAGTTCATGTGTGTGTGTGTGTGTGTGTGTGTCTTTGTGCACACTGATACTGTCGTGTGTGTCATGGAGGTTAGAGGGCAACATGTAGGAATTGGTCTTCTCCTTCCACCATGTGGATCCAAGGCATTGAGCTCAGGTATTCCAGCTTGAGGTACAGCCTGATGGACAGCCTGACGGACAGCCTGATGGCAGGCAACTTTACCCACTGAGCCATCTCACCAGTCCTTCTTAGTTTGAATTTTGAGAAACAGCCTGGGTGACACATGGCTGTAGTCCCAGCTACTCTGGAGCTGAGACAGGAGGATGCCTCGAGCACAAGGGTTCCTATTATTCTGTGTAGCAGTGAGAATTCATGTTTTCTCCTCCCCCAGTTAAAAAGAAAAGAAAAGAAAAGAGAAAAGAATAAATGATGAACAGCCTCTTCAAATGACCCCTTAGAAGTGCTTGCAGTCTGGGCCGTGGGTGTAGGTGTGGGAGGTTGTTATGCGTGTGGTTCTCTCTCTCCAGAGTTGGAGAAGTTTCTGGCTAATTTGAGAAGTGAGAATAAATTTATGTTGCAGTAACTGGAAGCTGAACATATGGTCTCTTGAATGCTGGATGAGCACTCTACTAGTAACGGAGGCCCAAAGTCCTGAGAAAAATAAAGGTTTTTACTGTTTAGCTTTGGATTTTTAATGTTAATCGAACTAACTTTTGTTTTTTTGGGTTTTTTGATTTTGTTTTTGTTTTTGTTTTTGAAGACAGGGTTTCTCTGTGTAGCCCTGGCTGTCCTGGAACTCACTTTTTAGACCAGGCTGGCCTTGAACTCAGAAATCTGCCTGCCTCTGCCTCCCAAGTGCTGGGATTAAAGGCGTGCACCACCATGCCCGGCTCGAACTAACTTTTAACATGGGTTTTTTCATAATTTGTATTTCTTGGTTTTTCTCTCTGCCTATTATTTTATCACCATTTTAAATGGCTATTTTAACAACTGTATATTAAGTATAAATGTTACTTGACACATTTTAAGCAAGTTTTTTTTTTCTTACAGTTGGTTTGTAAGCCTTGACATCCTTACCCATGCTTTCCTTTGCAGTCTTGGCCTGAGGATGTAGAATCTTTTGGCTTCTTTGATGCTAACTGTAACCCTCAGCACTTCCAAACAGTGCCGACCAGTACTCATCTATGTGAACTGGTCCCTTAAAGTGATTTATAATCCTGCTGCAGGCCATTTCGTTTATTTCTACTTTCCCATTGAAGAAGGAATATTAAAAACATTTTTGTTATAACCTTGTACATACCCATTTCTGAGGTTTTAAATGTTAAGGTAGCTTATACAGTGATAGGTTTCTAGCCGCACTTTCATACAAAGATGTTGTTATATTTTGTTCCTTTTTATCCCTCACCCAATCTCTTTCATTTCTTGGGCTATACTCCTACCAGCAGTTTCATTGGTAAGAACCAGCATTTATTAAGGCTTGCCCATAATTGGTACCATGCTAAGGGCTTTGGGTGTGTCCTCACTGGGAGCACAGGTAATTTCTATTGCCAAGATTGCTACAGTGGAGCATAGGATGTAGTTGAACCATCTGTAATTCATGTGCACTTAATAAACCATATGGCACATGGTTACAGGGTGAAACCATTCCAAACCTTGTTAGGTAGTTACATCTGTATCATAAAGTGTGTGTAGAACCAGTTGGCCTTCCAGAGAAAGGATGCTGTGTGTTTGCACAAGGTCCCTTGACTCCAGCGCCTGTCTCTTCTTCCCCACACCTGCAGGCAATACAGTACGGTACTGAAGACAACAGCACTGCAGTAGTGGTGCCCTTTGGTGCCTGGGGAAAATACAAGAACTCTGAAATTACCTTCTCATTCAGCAGAAGCTTTGCCTCCAGTGGGCGATGGGCCTGATCGACAGCTCAGACTTGGTGTTCCTATGCAGCAGTGTGTCCGTGGGCTTATCAAGAAACTGGTAACACACAGAAGGCCACCTGTACCCGTGTGTCATTGTGACTGATAGATCCTAACAGTATAAGCTTACCAGCCACATACCCAGTAGTATTTTCATAAATCCTCATCATCATTATGGTCAACTGCACATGCTCAGAGTAAGCACCATAACACAGCTGTGAAGCTGTTGTGCGTCTCTGAGCTGAATGGGAGAAGCAGCAGTTTTGGTCCATTTGATGAGTGATGATTCTGTTTCCTTTGTAAGGCTAGAGATTGAATCCGGGGCTTTCTAAGTTTTTAAGACTAAGAGGCAGATTTAGTTTCTTTTTAGTAAGTTTGTTCTTTATTCAGTTGGACAGGTATTTTTTTCTGAATTTTGATAGCTGGTCAATGTGTTATTTGCAAGTGTTTTTTTTCCTTTCTCTGTAGAAAGCAGGTCCTCACTGGCTGACCTTGAACTCCTGGGTTCAAACGGTCTTCCTACGTCAGCTTCCTGAGTACCTTTTAATTTTTTTTTTTTTAAAGCAGAACAAGCATATTTTTTCCCAAGAAGAGTGAGAACATATACCCAGGAGATGGGGGAATTCCAAGGGAGGGATACAAGGGATATAAGAGATAAAGGGATACAAGGTACATTTTAATAAATGTACCAAGGAGTTATAATGAAACCTAGGTTCACTATGACTGAATAGTGTACTCTGGATCACTTATTAGTAAATTTAACCCTGCAAAATACATGGCTAAAGTGTATACATATTTATAAATAGCTCTCTTGTGTATTTTAAATATTTTTAGCACTTCCCCATCCATTTCTATTTTTGTGGAGTTAAATATGCTATATATTGGTAACTGTTCGGTAAGCTCCAGAGAAGAATGTACCGAGTCTTTGGTCAAAATCTGTAAAGTGAAACACTGACGGTGCCAATTTTGTGTAAGTTTGTTGCTGTGTGGTTTGTATGTAGCATTTTTATACCACTTTCTGTGCACACAGTAAGGGAGTTGGGGCCTTTGTTAGTAAAGATAATATTACAATGACTTATACTGCTATAGACATAGCTTGGGGTTTATGTCTCCAATTTCTTCATTTCTAAGATTCATGCGGAAAAAAAAATCTTTTACAAAGGATGTTTAAACATGTCAGCTTGCTATGTAAATTAGGGGTGTAAAACCACACTCCTTTTTACCTGCATATAAAATTTCTGTCAAACTGTGAATCCTTGAATGTGTGCTTGTAGTTAATCTATATTTTCACAGGGTAATTTAAATTTAGTATATGTGCAGTGAGTGTATATATGTATATTTTGAAGTAATATAAAATTAAAGGGAACAATCTTGTGGCACATTTATCAGCTAGCTGTAAATTATTGATATATTTATCTCTAAGGACACTCAATAACATTGAGTGTCAAATTCTCTGTAATAAAGATCCAGTTGTTACTGGTAGATAACCACTATGGATTACAAATAAATATGGGGCCAGTATTGGTGGCCTCTACCTATAATCTCAGGACTTAAGGAGGAGACAAGAGAATCAGGATGGTAACTTTGAAATTAGCCTGAGCTACAGAGCAAGTTCCAGGGTAGCCTGAGCCACAGCTTGTCTCCCCAAACAAAGTATCAGCAACAAATGGCTGTAAGAGACATTTTATTATGTGTGATGTATGTGGATAACCAAAGAACAGAGGCAGACATATCGTTGTGTGGTAATTCGAATATAAAATTATGGGATATGAGAAGAACAGGAAATGTCAAAAGTGACTTGGAATTTTATGGCAGAAAACAAAGGAAAAATAATGAAATATATATATACCTTCAAGTCTGACATGTTTTCTTCCTTTAACTTTTGTTTAAAATATTTAGTAGAAATAAAGAATAAGTTCTCAATAAAGAATTTAAGGTCTTTTCATGGATGTCAGTTGAAAGAAACAACGTTTTTCCAGGCATGTTAGCTTACATGTGCAGTTCCAACATCTGGGGAGGCTGGGGCACAGTCATCCTGAATAGCAAGAGCCCGGGTCAAGGGACAAAATACACTGTCCGAGGAAGAATGGGGAGACTAGCAGAGCTTAGAGGCCTTCTTGTTGAGTCTGGTGTTGAAAAGTTATGAAAACAACTTTTTGTTTGTTTGTTTGTTTGTTTGTTTGTTTTGTTTTTCAAAACAGGTTTTCTCTGTATAGCCCTGGCTGTCCTGGAACTCACTTTGTAGACCAGGCTGGCCTCGAACTCAGAAATCTGCCTGCGTCTGTCTCCCAAGTACTGGAATTAAAGGCATGCGCCACCACATCCTGGCTTGAAAACAACTTTTAAGAGTATGGAGAACTTGTAAACTAATGTGCACAACAAAATTCTCAAACATTAAAAATGACAGCATGGTGTGTTGCTTCGTTTCTGTTTTGTGTTCTTCACATTGCTGGTCTCCCCCCACCCCCCACCCCCTACTTTGAAACTAGGATTGAGAATGACTTTGTGATATTCAGAGGTTTGAGGGTCATTCATAGATGAAGGTGAGTTCCAGACCTGACAAGGAGCAATCTGTAGATGATGGCCTTGGGCGCATTTGAGCCTGTTTCATCTGGCAAAAGCTTTTGATGGTGGCGGTGAGGTTAGGTGTGTGTAGGTGTGTGTTTAGACAGACATGTTTCAACCTCCTGAGTGCTAAGATTATAGACATCTGCTTTCATGCCTGATTCTACCTGAAAGAAATTTAAAGCCCAAATTCAGTACTGGTCTCCCTGGGGACTGGGCTGCATCCTTTCCTGTAGACTTTCTTAACACACATTTGTTAATATCAAACCTGATAAAACTACATGTTAATATGAAAAATACATGTGTCTTTATTTTCTAAGTTTTTGTATTAAAATGTAATTTAAATAGTATATTATAATCCTTTGTGATAGTTTATAATCATAAATTCTTAAGTCTTTTGTCAATTCAGAAGTAAATATGTCTTGCTTCCTGTCAGCTGTTCATGTGTTAGGATTCTTTGTGTCTCTTAGCTGCTCCGAATTCAGGCTCTGGTCCTCATCTGGGGTCAAAGGATCCCTTGGGAGGGATCAGTTTTGCTTCTGAATGTTATATGAACTTTCCCATATTATAACATTTAATAAGTTTTATTTTGAAGAGGTAATAGCATATAATCTAAAATACAGACATTATTTAAAATTTGACTATTAGTTAATTTTCTAAGACTGGATATGGAATTAATCTCATGGTAACAACATGTTTTCATGTTATGAGAATGTCTCAGGGTAGGACCTGGGGAGTTCAAGTTTGGAGTTAAATAACTTAGCCACATGTTTGTGTTTTCCATTACTGTGAGGGTTCCCCATATTCCTGTGCATGTAAACACAGGGCCATTACTTTCAATTTCTTAGTTTTTATTATGAGAATGGCTTAAGCAGGAATAGCAAGTTGTGTTTAACAAGATGAAGAAACCAAATGTTGACTTGCCTGCTGCTTTTGGCAGCTGGAATAAGACCAGTAGTTTCTGTGGCAGCTCGCACTGATTGTCTCATGGTTGGAATGGCCCATGGTGTCACAGAATTCTAGACTGTGGGAACTCAGATGTGTCCCACCACTGAGAGCGACTGACCTATGGTTGAGTTCCAGTGCAAAAGTCACCACTGTGGTATAACCTAAATTAACTGAATTTCTGCTGCATTTCTCTTGTGACTATTTTTTTCATAATTTGCCAAAGCCCTACTTGGTACAGTATGTTTGTAGTGAGTTTGACTATTGTTTTAAATGAATGTGCTAGAGTAACTGTGAACAAACTAAAATCACCTGTCTCAGTGTTGAAAACATCTTAATAAAGTGCACATAATAAACTCTTCTTATATTCCAGTTCTGTTTTTTTGTTTTGTTTTGTTTTTGTTTTTTGTTTGTTTGTTTTTTTGCATCTAGATTGTTCTTTGTTTATTGTGTCTGTGATCTGAGCATTATAAACAGTGACTGGGGTGGGTGAGAGCGGAGCCAGGTTCTTCAGTAGCCAAATTCTATTTGCCTATTAATGTCAGGATGCTATAGAAAAAAAAACCTCTTTCAATATTTGTACTGAGGATTTAAGCTAAGGCCTCACAAAGGCTAGGCAAGGGTCCTCAACTAAGCCAAGTCTCCAGGCCTTTTTTCCTTTTATTTTTTATTTTGAAATCCAGTGTCACTAGCTCCCAAAAAAATAAACTTTAGGAAAAGAACCCATTTGTGAATTGGGAATTTTCAGTTCTGACCCCTTGGGAATGTTAGAGAACAAGAGAATCTTGTCAGTCTTTGAAATATAGGTTACAAAATACCCCCTAAGTGAAAAGGTGAAGGGAATGGAATTATTAAAGCTGGAGAAGAAGAAAAGATGAGAGGTAATTTAATTATGGAGGGGAGACTGTTTGGGGAGTGTGGAGCTTCCCTCGCACACACTGTAAGGGGATGAGTCTCTTTATGGTATTACTCTGAGAGGAATGACTTGTGGATTTTATTTCAAACATTTGAAAAGTTCATCAGGCATAATTTACATATGATCTGTGTTGAAGAACAAGAAATAGTGAATGCAAGATCTTTCCAGAAGCATTACTGTCCAGAGTCATCCTAAGACAGTGCAGTCTGTTCAAATTTTGAGAAATGTGACATAAATCAAAAACTGTCATTCATAATCCATACTAGAATACTTCTATCTAAACCTGGCCACTTTTCTATTCAAATAAATAATTATAATATAAAGACTAGAAACACGGCTAAAGAGATGACTCAGAATGTAAAGCTCTTGCAAGCAAGCCTGTTTACCTGAGTTCACATCCTCAGAACTCATATCAAAGCCAAATACAGAAGGACACATGCCCTTTAATCCCAGTGCAGGCAGCCCTAGTAGGAGATAGGCTGAGGAAAGGTGATGAGCTAAAGCTCACGGGCCAACTAGCCCAATGAATGCATGTGTGAGCAAAAAACTCTGTCTCAAACAAGGTAGAAGGCATGGACAGACATCAAACATTGTCTTATGGCATATGTAAGACTACCACAGCATGCACATATCCATACAGGGGCAGGGAAAGAGGGAGAGAGAGAGAGAGAGAGAGAGAGAGAGAGAGAGAGAGAGAGAGAGAGAGAGAGAGAGAGAGAGAGAGAGAGAGAGAGAGATTTAAACCAAGCATTTTAATTTTAAATTAGGCTTCCTTTATGTATTTTTCAGAAGGGATGGAGATGTTACTTCAGATATAATACTGTATCCCAATTTGTCATTTTCTTAAACCAATCTGAAACAATGAAATGACAGCAGTAAATCTGCTACTTGGAACCTTAAATGATTTACATGGCTCTGGGGCCTCAGTCTAACAGTTGGTTTATGATGTGGTTTCAGGATAACACATTTAAGCCTGATTTGTTCCTTCCTCCAAAGCTGACATGAATCCATAAAGCCTTTAAAGGATGACTCTAAAATATACAAAAGAATTCTCTGAGGCATGTTTTCAGATTGTTTATGTAAGGTTTTTTAGATTTCTGACTCCCTTCATGAACTACTGTGGGATGCTATCTCCAGGCTAGGTGATAAATGTATAACATCAACCAGACAGATACCACTCAGATACCTGCTCCATCCAGTATATTCCTCACTCATCTTCTACTCTATGGATCTTAGGTGCTGTGTGCATACTATAAGTGCTGATTGCTTAGTCCACTGAGTCAGAACCTCTGAGTTTGACTGACTCTGGACCCCAGACTGGGGAGCCAGCATTTTAACAGGTTCTAATGAAGGTAATCAGAGAAATGTAAGGGGTCTAGCACTGCTCACTGTCGATTTTCAGTTCTAGCTCTGGGAAAATGATGCTTAGGAGAGCCTGACCCACAGATGCTCAACTTTTTCAAAGAGATTGCTGTATGTGTAGGTTAAGGGCAACAGTGGCTTTCCCTGTATGACTGGCTTCTGCTGCCCAGACCCTCCCTCCCAAGCGCACAACCTTGAATTGCAAAAACCTGGCATGTTTGTCTTTGGCTGCACAGCCTCCTCTCCAGCCTACCTGCCTGTAATTGAGGCTTCTGTCCTCTATCCTATTCGTCTTTATTGCCCTCTTCTCTCCCACAGACCACAGTCTGTTCTCACTGGATGCCTCCACTCTCTGACAAAGCTCTCTATTGCAAAGAGAACCTCTCAAGGCATTTGTTCCAAGCAGCACATCCCATTTTCCCCTGTTTTGTTAAACATGGTTCCAGAGGCCTCTCCTAGGAGCATCTATCTGTTCCAGAGATTCTGGACTCCAGAGGTTGGTCTTCCTTGTACTCCAATGCCCATCCTAAAACAGGCTGGAAGCTTTGGAAGGCTCGAGGGAACCACAGATACATGAAAGATACGTTGATTCCAATGGGTGGGTATGATGCTTTGACATGCAGGCTCTCAGACCATTGCAATTTCTCCATGCTGATATCCATTCTAGAAGCATCATGATCCCACCTTTACATTGCTATCATCTCTGGTCCTTGGGAGTCAAACTTCAGTGCATTTTCCCACAGGAAGTCTTCCTTGGCCTTAGACATAGAGCAGTTGTTACTGTTTCAGGGACCCTGTATGCATAATCCTGGAACCCAGCCTGGTCCACAAACTTGCCTGTTTATCCAAACCTTCCTTGGGAACAAGAGTTCAGTGTCCAACATCATCCATGGTATACAGTCAGTACTCAATAGGTGTCTGCTGGGACAATGAGATACTAACATAACCGGTAAGGTGAGGTCCTCACCTCAAACCTTCCATAAGCATTGTCACTCTCACCAGATTGTGCTAAGAATGAAAGTGTCTCTTCCCACACATATGACACTGTCGTGCAGGAAGGTCCCCAGGGACAGGGACTGCATTTACTCATCTTTACATCCCGGTAAGCACGTAGCAGTTAGCATGGATAAAGTTTCTTCCTTCCTGTGTCTCTAAATAAGGATACCTTTGGCATTTTAACTAAGGCAATCCTTAGCTGTAAGATATCCTTGTACATTGCTATCATTTTATGTCTACTGGATGCCATCAGTATCCCTCCCATCACCTTGGCAATGCAAACACACACATTTGCAAATGTCCTTGAGGAAAAATTCAAGGAAAAAAAACCACTGCTTCCTGTGGTGAGAATCTAGAGTCTGCTGGGTTCTTCATCACACCTGAGTGAGAATAACTGAGCTCTGAAGCAGTACCCCATATGGGCTGACACTGGACTGTGGCATTTGTGCAATGGTCAGGGGTAAAGGTTAGAGGAGACATCAGCCACACATAACAGTCAGTAGTACGCAGTCTTAAAACTACAGTTTTTACTAAACACTATTATTTCCAGGCACCAGGCACTGTGTCACACATACATAGCTGCTTAATCCTTAGAGATACCTACCAGGACCCAGTTCACAAAGAAGAAAACGGAGATTCAAGCCATTGACCCAAATCAGTGCATTTGACAAGACTGAAAGTCCTTTGGGGGTATCTGACTCCACTCTAAAAACTTTTTCAGAAATAATAAATCCCAATTCCAAAGATGAAAGTATATTGCTAAAAAACTACAGTGCTGGGACTGGCAAGATGGCTCAGCAGTAAACTGTTTGCCAACAAGCCTAATGGCCTGAGTTCTGCCTAGAGACCCACATGGGAGAAGAAGAAAACCACAAGTTGTCCTCTGATCTCTACATATGTACTGTGGCACATAACATATGCACACACATACACACACTCAGACACATATTAAACAAACAAACAAACAAACAAGCACTATGGTGTGTGTTGATACAGGCTTGTAATCCTAGTACTTGTGAGCTAAAGCAGGAAGGCGGCGAGTTTGAGAGCAGCCTGTCTCAGAAAACAAAAATAATAATTGTAACCATTTAGCCTCTTCTATGTCTGCCCCAGCTCCCAAATAATGGCAAGGAAGATTATCTTTATTTCCAATGCTTTTGGCCTTAAGTTAGGCTTGTTCCCAGCTAGCTTGTAACTCAGATATCCCATTTAAAGTAATTGAAGTTCTGCTACATGGCTCATTACCTCTCCCCAGTTTTATACATTGGATTTCCCCTGTAATTCAGTGGCACATCTCCCTGCCTCACTCTTTCCAAGGGCTCCTGGTTGTGCCACCTTCTATTTTACCTTTTAGGTTTTTAATTTTTAACCAATAAGAATGTACCTTAGACAGGTAAGGAAGGACAGAAACGTATCCTCATACAATGCATATAAACATTATCTCTACAAATAACTTTTAAAAACTTGTCATATCCTATTAATTGCAGCATGGAGTAGTGTGTTATGGAATGTATTCTTTATGGCATTAATTTAGCTGGGTGTCAAGTGCTGCAAGGGTGATGGGGTGCATCGACAGTGAGGTTTGAGAAATACTTCAGGGATGAGGTACGAAGAGAGCTAGAAACAGTGGCAGTGAAGAAGGGTAACTCAGTCTTCAGGTGACTTCCGGTGATTTCAAGATGATGGTTAGCAGACAGGAGGGAATCCACAGAAGGACTTGCCTGCCAGGAAGTGATTAGAAAGGAACAAAGAAACTAGCTCAGATTAGGCTATAGGGAAGGGCTGACTCATAAAGAGCTAGCAATCTTTCTAATAATTTCTTAGTAATAAGGATAGTAATGCTGATAGGTACTGTATATTGAGTACTATTTACTATCAGTTTTAAGATGAAAAACTGTGGCCTGTGGAGGTTGGTTAAGTTCCAGTAAGGCAGATCAGGAACCACAGATCTCAATTTGAAACCAGGTCTCTCTAATGTCCTATCTTGTGATTTGAAACCCTCAAAACTTCTCAAGTGTTAGAGCTTAACACTTTTGCTGTTTGAATATTCAAATCAAATCCAGTCCCTATGGGCTTCTTAAGTTTGTGTTATAATTCTGCCTTTATTTTCAGTACTCTCTTTAGCCAGAAATCCAGGGCATATTATATATTATTTATTTTTCTAATATGATCTTAGTTCAGTGCCTTTAATTCCTTGTTTTGTTTTTGTTTCTAGGCAAGGTCTTACTATGCAGCCCAGGTTGGCCTTGAATAGGAACTCTTCCAGCCTTGGCTTCCTGAGTGGTGGGATTAAAGGCATGCACCTCCCATATTAAGTTTTTTACTTCTAATTTTGTTCTAATCTTATAGGTTTCCTTGTTCTGCTACATAGTTTATTTTCAATAGAGTATTTATATCAATAATGATGGTTCATCCAAATTCCAAGCATAGCTAGCATAGGACTCGGACCTCTCTTACCATTTTTCACATTTGTCTTTCCTTCTCTACAGATGTTGGTGCCTTTTTTTTGTTGTTGTTGTTTTTTTTGTTTGTTTGTTTGTTTTTGATTGTCGAGACAGGGTTTCTCTGTGTAGCCCTGGCTGTCCTGGAACTCACTTTGTAGACCAGGCTGGCCTTGAACTCAGAAATCCACCATACACCTGCCTCTGCCTCACGAGTGCTGGGATTAAAGGCGTGCACCACCACGCCTGGCTATTGGTGCCTTTTTTGAAGAGGAAGAGGGCATGTGGTTGCGCTATAACTTCCAGGCCCCAGTGGTTACTGTGGGAGAGACAGACAGTAGGGCCGAGAATTCTGCAGACCAGCAGCAGCACTTGACCTGGACCAGGAGCAGATCCACTTCAGCTTCAGCATTACCAAGGCACCCTGTATACTCCTCTATGTCAGCTCTCTCACCACTGACTTCCTAGCTGAGCTGGTCAAGCCCACAGCTAAGGGCAAGCATGCCTAGCCTTCTACCTCCAAACAGTAGTCAGACAGAAGATGCAAGAGTCAGAATTGTTCTTGGTTGATGGCTTATTCCCCGTGGGATGCTGAGCAAAGTACCTGACTCCTTTGAACCTCTTTGCTATCCAGAATCAGAAGAACAGCTTGTCAACTGAGTGCCTACCCCAACAAATTGATGTAATAATCTCAGGCTCTTTTCATATGAAGTGAACATGAGATGGTTTCACATGTATAATGATTCCTCTTATTCCTGTCAAACAAATACCTTTGCTATTGTGCAATGCAGTGGCATGCTCTGAAGTAGTAAAAATAATCACAGATTAATCAATGAGCTCTCCTAACTCTTGATAGTGTGTCAATAGATTCCAATAAAATGTAGGATCTCTCAATAAAAGTAGAAAATCAGAAAAAAGCCTCTCTAAATTTTATACTCACAAATATATCCATACAGAGACAGTTGCTGGAAGAATGGGGGGGGGTTCACTTGTGGATCCTTGGAAGTCTAGTCAGTCTTGAAGTACATAAACCTCTTTTTTAGACCTGGGCATGAGGAGTGTTAATTAAGGTGTACACTTATGTGAAGGTCAGAAGACATCCACAGGTGTCAGTCTCTGCCTTGCCTCTTCTTATTGTTCACCACTACATGGACCTCTTTAGCCCAAGCAATTCTTGGGGTTATCCTGTCTTCACCTCCCATCTCAGCATCACCATGCTGGAATTATAGACATAAGCTACTGCTTCCAACTTTACATGGGTTCTGAGAATCAAGGCTAGGGTCCTCACTCGTATAGCTAGTACTCTACCCACTGAATCATCTTTCCAGTTATTTGAAGGCATCCTTTTATATCCTTTATTAAATGTGTTCTTTGATAGTTTCACACATAGATAGTATATTCTGAGTCTTGGCACCCTCACCCTCTCTTATCATCCTTCACCCCTTTTACCACACCCACTTCATACTTTCAAAGCCTTTCCCTACATTCATATCTTTTTTG
Source organism: Mus caroli (assembly GCF_978045245.1). Taxonomy (NCBI): domain Eukaryota; kingdom Metazoa; phylum Chordata; class Mammalia; order Rodentia; family Muridae; genus Mus; species Mus caroli. Next base: position 91,276,203 of record NW_028227262.1, read on the forward strand.
CTTTTTTAATTAATTAATTTACATCAAATGCTGCCTCCTTCTGGTCCCCCCACAAAGACCCATCCCTCATCCCCTTCTCCATTGAGAGGGTATACCCCCCCTAGATATCCCCCCAACCCTGGCTCATCAAGTCTCTGCCAGGGTAGGTGCATCCTCTCTCACCGAGGCCAGACAAGGCAGCCCTGTTGGGAAACAGATACCACAGTCAGGCTACAGCTTTAGGGAGAGCCTCTGCTCCAGTTGTGAGGGGGCCCACGTGGAGACTGAGCTGGATGTCTGCTACATATGTGCCAGGGTCCTCATTTAAGCCCCTGTGTGTTCTTTGGTTGGTGGCTCAGTCTCTGATTGCTCCCAAAGGTCTGGTTAGTTGTCTTTGTTGGTCATCCTGTGGGGTTCCTATGTCCTTCAGGGCCTTCAATCCTTCCCCCCAACTCTTCCATAAGAGTCACTGACCTCCATCCAATGTTTGACTGTGTGTATCTGCATCTGTTTCAGTATATCTCAGAGGACAGTTATTCTAGGCTTCTGTATATAGGCATAACAGAGTACCATTAATAGTGTCAGGGACTAGTGTTTGCTCATGCATGGTGTGGGTTTAAAATTTGGCCAGTTATTGGTTGGCCATTCCTATATCTCTGCTCCATATTTGTCCCTGCATTTCTTTTAGACAAAACAAATTTTGAGTCAAAAGTTCTGTGAGTGAGTTGGTATCCTTATCCCTCTACTGGGGGGTCCTACTGGGTAGTCTCCTCAGGTTCCATTTCCCCACTGGTAAGCATCTTGGCTAAAGTCACCCACATTGACTCCTGGTAGCATCTACCATCTCAGTTCTCTGGGTCTTCTTAAAGATTCACCTCATCCCACTCACCCCTGGCAGCTGTAGTTTGGATCTCTCCTGTCTCTCCACACACCTGACCATGCCCCCCATTCCCCTCTCCCTCTCCTCTCCCATCTTCTTCCCTCTCTCCCTCTGCCTCCTATGACTATTTTGTTCTCCCTTGTGTCATGGGTATTCTGTACCTTATGGCTAATATCCACTTATTAGTGAGTATATACTATGCATGTCCTTTTGGGTCTGTGTTAGTTCCATGCATTTACCTGCAAATTTCATGATATCCTTGTTTATAATAGCTGCATTCCATTGTGTAAAGGAACCACATTTTCTGTATCCATTCTTCAGTTGACAGGCATTTGGGTTGTTTCCAGTTTCTGGTTATCGTGAATAAAGCTGCTATGAACATCGTGGAGCACATATCCTTGTGGTATGGTGGAGCAGCTTTTGAGTATATGCCCAATAGAGGTATAGGTAGGTCTTCAGGTAGAACTATTTCCATTTTTCTGAGAAACCACCAGATTCATTCCCAGAGTGGTTCTACAAGTGTGCAATCCCATCAGCAATGGATGAGTGTTCCCCTTTCTTCACATCCTTGCCAGCATATCTTGTCACTTGAATTTTTGATCTTAGCCATTCTGATTGGTATAAGGTAGAATCTCAGGTGATTTGTATTTCCTTGGTGATTAAGGACTCTGAGCATTTCTTTAAGTGCTTCTTGGCCACTCGAGATTCCTCTATTGAGAATTCTTGTTTCATGGACACTAAGTTTAACTAATGTGCATCTATCCATTGGAGCATGATAGGCTCCTCAGTGGATATAAAACTGAAAACAGTGTTTGTCCCTCACCCAGAATCCATTGGTAGGCAATAGTTCAGCAGGGAGGAATAGGCCAAGTAGGCCCCTCCTACTCTGTGCTTGACAGTTGACAGGCCCATGAGGGCCATTCTCTGTCCACTAAGCCAAAGGAGCCAAATGAGAATATGCAAATAATTTTGACATTCAGCGGTGCCCTCTGTAGAAGAGTCTTGTAGGAAAGAAGTATACATATAAACATGCACTCTAACCTATATGTACAAGTGTTTTAGGTGTGTGAAGGAGGATAACTCTTTAACTCATTCTTATGAACTTTGTGAGCTAAAACAGACAATTTCTCTCCTACTGGCCATCTCTCTTCTTGCTCTTTAATAGATATTCCAGTGTTAGGGCATCTTAGAGAACAAGATTTTCTTCTATGAGAGCCAAAATATTACAATTGAGCTAAATATTTGAGAATTGTGAATTTTAAAATACACTCTCTGGGCAATGCACCCAGTTTTTAAAAAAGAAAAAGATGAAAGAAAAGTGCATCTCCCAAAGTCTAGAGTTTTCCTTTTATAATTGATTAATTTTTAAAAAGCCCAAATCAGAAACTTTACCATGAAGATGTTCACTGTAGTATTGTTTATAAATATAAGTGAAAAGAATCCAGAAGGTTCACTTTAGTAAAGAGTATAAAGGAGAGCCATTGTTTTATGAACTATCATGTGCCCATTAAAATAGTGTTTAGGCAAAGTCATTAAAGACATAGGGGCAATTCATATAATATAAGGCTACACTCAGGAAAAGCATACAGTCTTGAATGCACAGTATCAGCTCTAGAAACAGACATGGATAAACCAGAAGAGCAACAGTGAGTACGTAGACTGGGATTTTTATGCATGGCTTGTTCTTCACAAATGACACCATTCTGTGCATGTCACATGCTCACGTTGAGTGTCACTTTTCTAGTAAAAAATAAATAAGTAAAATCAGAAAGCAACAGCTCAAGAGAGAAGAGTGCTCAACCCCCATGCTTCAGGGGCTCAGGCAATTACTGGCCTGAATCAGGCTCAGCGGGTGTTTTAATCCATTCCTGTTCTCCCTTGTGTACCAGCCTCCTAATAGGCAGACATCCTGTGGCTTCCCATATTTTAGAAGAGGAGTCTTTCGTCTTGAGTGTATCAAGAATCTGATGAGCATGTACTAGTGGACACTGTGCTGTCTGCTCCTCTGTTACTTCCTTGCTAAATTTGCTGCCCAGCTGTATATATGGTAATATCCATGCACATTGCCTATGTCCACACAACATGCATGGTGTCCTGTGTGGGCATTTATTATGTGAAAGAGCTTCAGTCAATCGATTCTACAGTAATGGTTCCCAGATAATGGTGCTCACCTATGCACAGCACTCTCCTAAGTGCTTTAGAGGAATTGATTCTGATGACTCCCATAACTGTGTGGTAGACATAATTTTCATCCTTTCCTCTGGATGGCAAACAGGGTGCATAAGGATTAATAGTCTTGCACAATCAGCTTGTGAGGGGTATGTGTGGCTCTCTGGATGTAGGTGTCTGAATCCAGGATCGAGCTCTCTATTGCAGGTATCTCCAAAATATTCTGGTTGTGTTTGGAAAACAACACATTTTCTTTGGAAGCAAACCTTAAAAGTGTTGGGGGAAATGTAGCCATTCCACTCTCCAAATACCACATCTACCATTATATGCAACATCTCCAAATACCATTGTTAGCTGAAATTTATAGTAAAAAGGAGAATGTTCAAAGGAAGTGTTCAGGAGAGAGAGAGAGAGAGAGAGAGAGAGAGAGAGAGAGAGAGAGAGAGAGAGAGAGATCACCAGTAAGGTCTATGGATGCCAGTGTACAGGGGAGGCTGAAGACTAAACAATTTAAAAGTCTTAACTGAGTATCCTGGCTTTATCAAAGGCTCTTTTATTATTTCCTAGAGTCAGCTTCCCTGAATTCTCCTTGTCCTGCTAGCTATCACTGCCTCTCAGAGGCTGTGTTCCCATCCTTAACTCATTATCTATCTTTCCTGTTCTTGTAGGCCATCCAGGCAATGAGTTCCATATAACCTACCCTCATAGTGACCCATGGTCTTTACTCCTTTACTCCTACTACTGTACTCCAAATCAAACCTCTTCTAACTTAGGCTTTCTGATGTTTTTCACATTGACACCACAGAAGGTAAACACACGTGAATGGCATGGAGAAAATGATGGGGTTGTGTTTATAGTCCCCTCACCAGAGACTCCAGCTGTCTTACCTCCTGTATAACTGAGAAGAACTGATGGAAGCCCATGTCCCTAACACCCTGTCAGGTTTAGATTTCTTCCTTTTCTCTGCTTCAGTACCTTCTGCCTTTCCCACCCACACAAGACAGCCAGACTTTCCTTACAAAGATAAAGCTGTGTAGGGAACTGTATTGTATCCCTATTAAACATCAATTGGGCTCTCTCTCTCTCTCTCTCTCTCTCTCTCTCTCTCTCTCTCTCTCTCACACACACACACACACACACACACACATGAAACATGAGAGATGCACCCCACAACCTTTGTGTCCAGACCCATCAGTCTTTTGGGAGACCTATCTAGATTCAAATTCTGACTCTCCTTTTTGCTGCTGCCTTAGGGAGTATATGTGGGTAACTCATATTTCTGTTTCCTGATCTGCAAAATGTTATCCCCCTCAATGGATTAATATGCAAAGGAGTGACCTGTTAAGTCTAAAGCTCTGTAGTATATTCATGTAAGATAAGGTGTCTTAGTTACTTTTCTATTGCTGTGACAAAACCCCATGACAGCTTATAAGAAGAGGCAGCTTAATAGGAAAACAGTTTATTTGGGTCTTACAGTGCAGGGGGAAGGAGCCTATTACCATCGTGGCAAGGATCATGGCCACAGGAAGGCTGGGTGCTGGAGCAGGGACTGACAGCTCATATCCCAGTCCAAAAACAGGAAGCAGAGCAAAAATACACTGTGAATGGACACTTGAAGCACTCCCTCCTGCTGCTCCTCAGTAACACACCTGCACCAACAAAGCCCACACCTTCCAATCTTTCCCAAACAATTCCATGACCTGGGACCAAGTACTCAAACATATAAATGACCTCATATGAGGCCATTCTCATTCAAAGCACCGCAAGAGGGTTAGTAAATACTCTAGCCAGCCTACCAGTTCAATGTATATCTCTGCATTGTTTACAGATCAATAAACTCATGCATAATAAGACTCTGGGGCCACCTGTGTTCAGCTCTTGTGCTCATAACACTCCCTGATCTGATCCTACTCCCTTTCCTCTATAGTGCACACAGTAGATGCCTTCTGCTATATAGCCCTGACCAACCCTCACCTCCTTCTGATGACTCCTAGTCAAACACCAATTGCACATATTTTAAGTTTCATTTGTTGTTTGACACCCAATGTATTATTATCTGTCTCTGTTATAAATATGCCATCTTTCCAGAGAGATGCAAAACTCCCAGCACTACATCTCCTGTCTACAATAGGTTCCCTGTAAGTGTTTGCTGATGGTAGTGGTGATATTCAGGAGATAGTAAATCTGCTAAGCATGTGATTTGCTGCAGCTAATAAAGAGCAATTCCTTATAATGGCTTTAATTCACTTGGGAGATGAACATGAGATAAGAGAAAGAAGTGTCCCTCTATTTGAATAATATTTTACTTTAATGGGTAAATATTAAATTCTTCTTACCATCACTTAGTGGTCCTCTTCTGCTATTATTTGAAAGGAATAAATGCATCATTTAAATGTTATTATTTGAATGTTGCCATAATTGTTTATAGTCATTACCTATACATTTAAATTTCAGTTTATCCCTTTTTCTCAGAGCAAATAATTTCTGTTTCTTTGCAAACCAGAAAGATCTTTCCAAAAACACTCAATCGATTATTTCATTGTTTCTTTCTGGTTTGCAAAGTAAATATTGGGAAGAAATCATAAGAGGAAGGAAACTATTCACAATCATATTTACCTACCAAATTGGGGGGGGGGGTCTTAAAGAGTCATTATAGTCTCAAGACGCAGAAATTAATATCCTTGCTCTCTTGGAGCTCTCTCACTGATATCCAAGACAGACAAAGAAATGAAATGGAATCTAGAGTGTGCCATATGTTATGGGCATGATATATAAGGCAGAAATGGAAGAGCCTAGACAAGGAAAAGGTGTGGGAAGTTTCCCGTTTTATGAAGAAGTCACAGGAATAATCCTTAGGAATATGACCCAGGAGAAAAGAGGACAGGGTCAGCTATGCTGTAACTATGGATAGAACATTCTATCAGAAGAGCCCTGAATGTAAAAGTCCTGAGACCAGAGCTTTCTGTCCTTCTAGGGTGGCAGCTAGAAAACAGGCTCAATGTATACAGGTGAGGAGTGAACAAGGAAAGAAGTGAGAAGGTAGAGAAAGGTGAGTGTGGAAGTCCATGTAAGACATGGGGGCCACCGGGAGGACCTGAGTTATGACCCTAAGTGGCATAGTAATTCATCAATGCATTATGAGGGAGGTTCACTGTAACGTCTGTGTGGAATTAATAGGGGCAAAGGGCAGACTTGTATAAGAGAAGACTGGGATAAGAGCAGGAGAGTTTAGTGTGGAAGCTGTCACAACCAGCTAGGCAAAGAGCTTTTTGTAGGTAGAAATGGAATAAATAAGAAGTGGTAAGATTCAGGGTCTGCTTTGAAGTTCAAACCAAGAATTTCTCACAGTGCGTGAAATATTGAAAATGGAAGAGCTATGGTGGTGGCAAGAATAACTGGAAGCCTAAAATGACCATTCACCAAAGTGCATAAGATGATGATAAGGTAGAGGGCCAATGCCATGTCCAGGGTTCCAAAGAGACATCCAAGCAGAAATACTGAGTTGAAGGTTGGAAAGAGTCAGATCAGGATAGAAGTTAGTCTGGATTACAGATTTGGAGTCCGATGTGCCTGCAGCTGACACAATGCCTAAGACGGAATGACTCCAGAAATGAGGATGATAAAGGACTGAGCTAGTGAAGAACCCAGAAATGACTGAGGAAACCCAAGCAGTGAATGGTGGAAGCCTGGTGTAGATCTTATGTCTGAGATAAAGGCCCAGATCTGTGTTAAATGCCCTTCCAGAGGTCTTTGGGCCCTCGGACAGCAGCCTCAGTACAGTCAGAAGATGAGGAAATGAAATGCTGTGATAAATGGTGAAGGGACTGGCCACAGAGAGTAGACTGTCTCCTTTAATAGAATTCAGGTAGCTCCTGCAATAAAAAAGAATTAATGGATATAGACACATTTGGAAGAGAAGCATTGTGGGTGTTTGATAAGAATGCCATAGCAAAAAGCAAAAAAATTAAGATGTGAGGATAAAAATTCAAAAATAGGGTTCCGGGACTCTGCCAAAAGTAGTCAGCACAGGTGAGAGTGTTCACTACAGAAGCTAACAGCTTCTGGGACAGGTGGGAGCTACAGAGCTTCTGAGGCAGTGCCCTTTTCGGGCTCCAGACATCCGGCCACCTTCCTGGCCAGAGGACAGGTGTCCGCCTGGCCTGGGAGGACTTTGCCTCAGGATCAGAGGGAGACATCTTGGTTCTGAGACTCCACCAAAAGTAGTCTGCACAGGTGAGAGTGTGGACTACAGAAGCTAACAGCTTCTGTGACAGGCTAAAGCAACACCGCTTCTGGGAAAGGTCCTGTTTTGGGCCTTCATCCTCGGCCAGGAGGGAGGTCCAAACGCCAGATATCTGTGCACCTCCCCTGTAAGAGGAGACCTTGTCTGCAGAGTGCTCTGACTACTGAAACTCAGAGGAGAGAGCTAGTCTCCCAGGTCTACTGATAGAGGCTAACAGAATCACCAGAGGAACAATCTCTAAACAGAGACAACTAGAACAACTAACTCCAGAGATTACCAGATGGTGAAAGGTAAACAAAAGAATCTTACTAACAGAAACCAAGACCACTCACCATCATCAGAACCCAGCACTCCCACTTCACCCAGACCATGGCACCCCAACACAACTGAAAGGTTAGACCCGGATTTAAAAGCATATCTCATGATGATGGTAGAGGACATCAAGAAGGACTTTAATAACTCACTTAAAGAAATACAGGAGAACACTGCTAAACAAGTAGAAGACATTAAAGAGGAAGCATAAAAATCCCTTAAAGAATTGCAGGAAAACACAACCAAACAGGTGATGGAATTGAATAAAACCATCCAAGACCTAAAAAGGGAAGTAGACACAATAAAGAAAACCCAAAGTGAGGCAACACTAGAGATAGAAAGCCTAGGAAAGAAATCTGGAACCATAGATGCAAGCAACAGGAACAGAATACAAGAGATGGAAGAGAGAATCTCAGGTGCAGAAAATTCCATAGAGAACATCGGCACAACAATCAAAGAAAATGGAAAATGCAAAAGGATCCTAATTAAAAACATCCAGGAAATCCAGGACACAATGAGAAGACCAAACCTACGGATAATAGGAGTAGATGAGAATGAAGATTTTCAACTCAAAGGGCCAGCAAATATCTTCAACAAAATTATAGAAGAAAACTTCCCTAACCTAAAGAATGACATGCCCATGAACATACAAGAAGCCTACAGAACTCCAAATAGACTGGACCAGAAAAGAAATTCCTCCCAACACATAATAATCAGAACATCAAATGCACTAAATAAAGATAGAATACTAAAAGCAGTAAGGGAAAAAGTTCAAGTAACATATAAAGGCAAGCCTATCTGAATTACACCAGATTTTTCAACAGAGACTATGAAAGCCAGAAGAGCCTGGAGACATGTTATACAGACACTAAGAGAGCCCAAATTCCAGCGCAGGCTACTATACCCAGCCAAACTCTCAATTACCATAGATGGAGAAACCAAAGTATTCCATGACAAAACCAAATTCACACATTATCTTTCCACGAATCCAGCCCTTCAAAGGATAATAACAGAAAAAAACTAATACAAAGACAGAAACCACATCCTAGAAAAAGCAAAAAGGTAATCCCTCAACAAACCTAAAAGAAGACAGCCACAAGAACAGAATGCCAACTTTAACAACAAAAATAATAGGAAGCAACAATCACTTTTCCTTAATATCTCTTACTATCAATGGATTCAACTCCCCAATACAGAGACATAGACTAACAGACTGGCTACACAAACAGGACCCAACATTTTGCTGCTTACAGGAAACTCATCTCAGAGAAAAGATAGATACTACCTCAGAATGAAAGGCTGGAAAACAATTTTCCAAGCCAATGGTATGAAGAAACAAGTGGGAGTAGCCATTCTAATATCGAATAAAATCGACTTCCAACCCAAAGTCATCAAAAAAGACTAGGAGGGACGCATCATACTCATCAAAGTTAAAATCCTCCAAGTTGAACTATCAATTCTGAATATCTCTCTTCCAAATACAAGGGCAGACTTCAACACACCACTTTCACCAATGGAGAGATCATGGAAACAGAAACTAAACAGTGACACAGTGAAACTAACATAAGTTATGAAACAAATGGATCTAACAGATATCTACAGAACATTTTATCCTAAAACAAAAGGATATACCTTCTTCTCAGTACCTCATAGTACCTTCTCCAAAATCAAGCACATAATTGGTCACAAAACAATCTTCAACAGATACAAAAATATTGAAATTGTCCCATGCATCCTATTAGATCACCATGGACTAAGGCTGATCTTCAATAACAAAATAAATAATAGAACGCCAATATTCACAAGGAAATTGAACAACACTCTTCTCAATGATATCGTGGTCAAGGAAGGAATAAGAAAAGAAATTAAAGACTTTTTAGAGTTTAATGAAAATGGAGCAACAACCTATCCAAACTTATGGGACACAATGAAAGCATTTCTAAGAGAAAAACTCATAGCTCTGAGTGCCTCCAAAAAGAAACTAGAGAAAGCACACATTAGCACCTTGACAACACACCTAAAATCTCTAGAACAAAAGGAAGCAAATTCACCCAAGAGGAGTAGACGGCAGGAAATAATCAAACTCAGGGGTGAAATCAACCAAGTGGAAACAAGAAGAACTATTCAAAGAATCAAACAATCGATGAGCTGGTTCTTTGAGAAAAATCAACAAGATACATAAACCCTTAGCCAGAATCACTAGAGGGCACAGGGAAAGCATCCTAATTAAAAAAATCCCGAAATGAAAAGGGAGACATAACAACAGATCCTGAAGAAATCCAAAACACCATCAGATCCTTCTACAAAAGGCTATACTCAACAAAACTGGAGAACCTGGATGAAATAGACAAGTTTCTAAACAGATACCAGGTACCAAAGTAAATTCAAGATCAGGTTAATTATCTAAACAGTCCTATATCCCCTAAAGAAATAGAAGCAGTCATTAATAGTCTCCCAACCAAAAATGCCCAGGACCATATGAGTTTAGTGCAGAGTTCTATCAGACCTTCAAAGAAGATCTAATCCCAGTTCTTCACAAACTATTCCACAAAATAGAATCAGAAGGTACTCTACCCAACTCATTCTATGAAGCCACAATTACTCTGATACCTAAACCACAAAAGGACCCAACAAAGATAGAGAACTTCAGACCAATTTCCCTTACGAATATTGATGCAAAAATCCTCAATAAATTTCTTGCTAACCGAATCCAAGAACACATCAAAACAATCATCCATCCTGACCAAGTAGGTTTCATCCCAGGGATTCAGGGATGGTTTAATATACGGAAATCCATCAACGTAATCCATTATATAAACAAACTCAAAGACAAAAACCACATGATCATCTCCTTAGATGCAGAGAAATCATTTGACAAAATCCAACACCCATTCATGATCAAAGTCTTGGAAAGATCAGGAATTCAAGGCCCATACCTAAACATGATAAAAGCAATCTACAGCAAAACAGTAGCCAACATCAAAGTAAATGGTGAGAAGCTGGAAGCAATCCCACTAAAATCAAGGACTAGATAAGGCTGTCCACTCCCTCCCTACCTATTCAACATTGTACTTGAAGTCCTAGCCAAAGCAATTCCACAACAAAAGGAGATCAAGGGGATACAAATTGGAAAGGAAGAAGTCAAAATATCACTTTTTGCAGATGATATGATATTATATATAAGTGACCCTAAAATTTCCACCAGAGTACTCTTAAGCCTGATAAACAGCTTCAATGAAGTAGCTGGATATAAAATTAACTCAACCTTTCTGTACACAAAGGATAAACAGGCTGAGAAAGAAATTAGGGAAACAACACCCTTCTCAATAGTCACAAATAATATAAAATACCTTGGCATGACTTAAACTAAGGAAGTGAAAGATCTGTATGATAAGAACTTCAAGTCTCTGAACAAAGAAATTAAAGAAGATCTCAAAAAATGGAAAGATCTCCCATGCTCATGGATTGGCAGGATCAACATTGTAAAAATGGCTATCTTGCCAAAAGCAATCTACAGATTCAATGCAATCCCCATCAAAATTCCAAATCAATTCTTCAACGAATTAGAAAGGGCAATAGGCAGATTCACGTGGAATAACAAAAAAACCTAGGATAGCAAAAACTCTTCTCAAGGATAAAGGAACCTCTGGCGGAATCACCATGCCTGACCTAAAGCTGTACTACAGAGCAATTGTGATAAAAACTGCATGGTATTGGTATAGCGACAGACAAGTAGACCAGTGGAACAGAATTGAAGACCCAGAGATGAACCCACACACCTATGGTCACTTGATCTTTGACAAGGGAGCTAAAACCATCCAATGGAAAAAAGACAGCATTTTCAACAAATGGTGCTGGCACAACTGGCGGTTATCATGTAGAAGAATGCAAATTGATCCATTCCTGTCTTCTTGTACTAAGGTCAAATCTAAGTGGATTAAGGAACTCCACATAAGAAACCGCCAGACTGATTTCCAGGGAACAACATGATGTACTAACCAGTACCCCGGAGCTCTTGTCTCTAGCTGCATATGTATCGAACGATGGCCTAGTCGGCCATCACTGGAAAGAGAGGCCCATTGGACTTGCAAACTTTATATGCCCCAATATAGGGGAATGCCAGGGCCAAAAGAATGGGAATGGGTGGGTAGGGAAGTGAGGGGGGGCGCTATGGGGGACTTTTGGGATAGCATTGCAAATGTAATTGAGTAAAATATGTAATAAAAAATATTAAAAATTTAAAAAAAGGAACTCCACATAAAACCAGAGACACTGAAACCTATAGAGGAGAAAGTAGGAAAAAGCCTGGAAGATATTGGGTACAGGGGAAAAATTCCTGAATAGAACATCCATGGTTTGTGCTGTAAGATCGAGAACCGATAAATGGGACCTCATAAAGTTGCAAAGCCTCTGCAAGGCAAAAGACACCGTCAAGAAGACAAAAAGACCACCAACAGATTGGGAAAGGATCTTTACCTATCCTAAATCAGATAGGGGACTAATATCCAATATATATAAAGAACTCAAGAAGGTGGACTCCAGAAAATCAAATAACCCCATTAAAAAATGGGGCTCAGAGCTGAACAAAGAATTCTCACCTGAGGAATACCGAATGGCAGAGAAGCACCTGAAAAAATGTTCAACATCCTTAATCATCAGGGAAATGCAAATCAAAACAACCCTGAGATTCCACCTCAAACCAGTCAGAATGGCTAAGATCAAAAATTCAGGTGACAGCAGATGCTGGTGAGGATGTGGAGAAAGAGGAACACTCCTCCATTGGTGGTGGGATTGCAAGCTTGTACAACCACTCTGGAAATCAGTCTGGAGGTTCCTCAGAAAATTGGACATAGTACTACCAGAGGATCCCGCAATACCTCTCCTGGGCAGATATCCAGAAAATGTCACAACTAGTATGAAGGAGACATGCTCCAATATGTTCATAGCAGCTTTATTTATAGTAGTCAGAAGCTGGAAAGAACCCAGATGCCCCTCAACAGAGGAATGGATACAGAAAATGTAGTACATTTACACAATGGAGTACTACTCAGCTACAAAAAAGAATGAATTTATGAAATTCCTAGGCAAATGGATAGACCTGGAGGGCATCATCCTAAGTGAGGTAACCCAATCACAAAGGAACTCACACAATATGTACTCACTGATAAGTGGATATTAGCCCAGAAACTTAGTATACCCAAGATATAAGATACAATTGGCTAAATGCATGAAATTCAAGAAGAACGAAGACCAAAGTGTGGACACTTTGCCCCTTCTTAGAATTGGGTCAAAACACCCATGGAAGGAGTTACAGAGACAAAGTTTGGAGCTGTGACAAAAGGATGGACAATCTAGAGACTGCCATATCTGGGGATCCATCTTATAATCAGCTTCCAAACACTGACACCATTGCACACACTAGCAAGATTTTGCTGAAAGGGCCCAGATATAGCTCTCTCTTGTGAGACTATGCTGGGGCCTAGCAAACACAGAAGTGGATGCTCACAGTCAGCTATTAGATGGATCACAGGGCCCCCAATGGAGGAACTAGAGAAAGTACCCAAGGAGCTAAAGGGATCTGCAACCCTATAGGGGGAACAACATTATAAACTAACCAGTACTCCGGAGCTCTTGACTCTAGCTGAATATGTATCAAAAGATGGCCTAGTTGGCCATCACTGGAAAGAGAGGCCCATTGGACTTGCAAACTTTATATGCCCCAGTACAAGGGAACGCCAGGTCCAAAAAGTGGGAGTGGGTGGGTAGGGGAGTGGGTGGGTAGGGGAGTGGGTGGGTAGGGGAGTGGGTGGAGGGTATGGGGGACTTTTGGGATAGCATTGAAATGTAAATGAGGAAAATACCTAATAAAAAATTTAAAAATAATGAGTTAATGAATTTTGTTCAGAATACAAAAATAGGAAATGCAATTAATTCTTGATTATACTCACAAACGCTTCTTCAACTGCACAAATACGGTGTTACATTTTAAATAGCATGAGTTGTCCCATCCAGAAGTACCCAGTTATTGGTGGGTGCGAGGGGAACCGCAAACGTGGAAGAGAAATGAACAAGAAAGAAGATGGGTGACCAAGGAGGATTTTTGTCAAGGTCTCAGTTTATTAGGCTGAAATGCCAGGTTATAAGCAGACAGTGAAGGGAAATCTGGAGGGGCTGAGGGGGGAATTAACAAAGAACAAAGAAGTGGGTATCTGGGGAAATGAAGGCTGAATTCAGACTGCAGGCAGCAGGCACTCTGAGTCTTATCTCCAGAATGTAGATTCCTCCTTAACAGCCCTGGGTGTCAGGCTGGGCTCAGCACATAACTCGTGTCCTTAGATGTCTTGGGAGTCAGGAAGAGATAAGAAAAGAGGAGACTATAATTCAGCTTTTTATGGCTTCAGGTGCCAGGAAGGGAATAGGGAGGAGGGGTTGACCAGCTCCTTAACACAAGGCCATTAGGCTTATAGGATGGGAAGCTGCGAAAGGCTTACTTTCTCATGGTATGGTCTCCAACAATGTGTAATGCTGGAATGCCTAAATATGGAAGATGGCACTTGAAATCATTACAGTCATTTATATACATGTGTTAAATGTGTGCACAAGAAATGTCTGCAGTAAAGGCTTCCAAGATGCCCAAAGTCGTTAGTTCTCTAGATAATGAAGTTTTAGGTAACATTTATAAAGATTTATTTTTAATAATGTGGGGAGGAGTATGGGCATGTGTGGGTCCAATGCCTGCTGAGTCTAGAAATAGCATCAGATTCCCTGAGCTAGAGTAATAGCTAGTTATGAGCTAACCAGTGTGGGTGCCAGGAACCAAACTCATGTCCTCTATAAAGACAGTATATACTCTTAACGGTTGAATAGTTCCCTAGTCAAACATTCTCTAGTTCCTTATTTCTTTTGTTTGTTTGTTTACCTTATCATTTTGGTTACTGTAGTTTTCTCTTATAATTTAAACTAGAACATCAATTCTTTCCTCTGAAAGAAGACTGAGAATCAGCAAAGAATCCACTGATGATGAGTTCATCAAACTCTTGCTAGGGATTTCTGGATATATCTGCAACCTCTGAGATGTCAAATATTATTAAGTGTATGTAACCAATTTGAGTGTAAAATGAAAAAAAAAGTATGTCATTTAAAGATCATAAATAAGACATAAAAGTGGTACTATGAGGGGTGAGTGTGTGAGAAAGAGAGAGAGGAGAGAGAAAGAGGAGAGAGAGAGGGAAAAGAAGGAAGGAAGGAAGGAAGGAAGGAAGGAAGGAAGGAAGGAAGGAAGATGAAAAGGCAGCATGAACTATCATTGGTAAGGCCTCAGGGGAACTGGGACATCTGTCTTGTCCTTAAATTGCATTTTATTAATCCTAAACCTTGAATACAATTCATTACTTTGTCTCTTTGGTCTCAGTGGGGCTGCATTGCTGAAGATGTTTCTCAGCTGTAGAAGCTCCCCAGTAGAATTCTAGAAATTCTTTAATTTCATTTCTGTCTTGCCTCATTTTTCATTAAGTAGAGAGTTGATCAGTTTCCATGAGTTTGTAAGGTCCTGTTGTTTCTCTTACTGTTGATACCCAACTTTAATCCATGGTAGTCTGATACATTGCTGGAAATTATTTCAATGTCTTTGTATCTTTTGAGATTTGCTTTGTGCTGGAGTATGTGGTCAGTTTTGGAGAAAGTTCCACAAGGTACAGAAAAGAAAATATATTCTTTTGTGTTTGGTTGAAATGGTCAATAAATATCTGTTAAATATATTTGGCTTATAACGATGTCTGTTAGCTCCAGCATTTCTCTGTTTTGTTTTGCTTGGATCACCTGTCTATAGGTGAGAAAACAGTACTGAAGTCTCCCACTATCAGTGTGTGAGGATCAATATGTGATTTTGTGATTTAAGCTGTAGTAGTGTTTCTTGTACAAACTCGATTGCCCTTGTCTTTAGAGAATAGATATTAAGAATTGAGGAGTGTGTGTGTGTATGTGTGTGTGTGTGTGTTTGTGTTTCCCTTCTTTTGATTTTGGTAGTCTGGAGTTACTTATCCCATGTTTTTCATTGGTGTAGTTGAACTCTTTATGTTGGGGTTTGCCTTCTAGCACCCTCTGTAGGACCGGATTTTTAGACAGATATTATTTAAATTTTTTTTATCATAGAATATTTTGTTTTCTCCATCTATGGTCATTGGGAGTTTTGCTGGGTATAAAATCTTTCCTGGCATCTGTTGTCTTTTAGAGTCTGTAGCACATCTGCCCAGGGCCTTCTGTCTTTCAGAGTATCCATTGAGAAGTCAGGTATAATTCTAATAGTTCCACCCTTATATGGTACATGGTCTTTCTCCCTTGCAGCTTTTAATTTCTTTCTTTGTTCCATATGTTTAGTGTTTTGGTTATTATGTGGTAAGAGGGATTTCTTTTATGATCCAACCTATTTGGTACTCTGTATGCTTCTTGTACCTTTTAAGGCATCACTGTTAGGAGCTATTAAGACAACTCTTGATCTCTAAATTGGGCCTCTCCCCCCGAGAAGAAAAGGGGGTCAAAAGCAGGCCACTGACACACCGATTCCGAGAACAACTACAGAATGTTCCAGCCCTAAGTCATCAATGATTTCCTGACCACACCCTGATACCACCAAGTTCCTGCTTCCCCATGTAACTGCCTAAAGAATGTGCAATTCTGTTGCCCCCCCCCCCCCACTGATAAGTACTTCTCCTTTTGCTTGTATTGCCCCACCCCTCCCTCTGATAAGTATCTGTACTTCCCCTTTTGCTTGTGCATTTAAGCCTTGGGCCTTTCTCAATACATTAAGGTCTTGATGCAATTCAGAACGTTTCCATGTCGTTATTCACACAAGACCCTCGTCTCTCTCTACCCCCCCCCATTTGGTTCTTAGGAAAAGGTCCCCTTGAGACCCTCGAATAACTAGACCTGCTGGACAGGTCACATCACCTTCTTTAGATTAGGAAATTTTTCTTCTAGAATTTTGTTGAAGGAATTTTCTGGATTTTTCAGCTGGGATTTTTCTACTTCCTCTATTCCTACTATTTTTATGTTTGGTCTTTTCATGCTTTCACAGATTTCTTGGATGTTTTCTGTCAGAAGTTTTTAAGATTTAACATTTTCTTTGACTGATGTGTCCATTTCTTCTGTTGTACCTTCAATTCCTGAGATTCTCTCTCTATCTCTTGTATTCTGTACTTCCTGCTCAAATTCTTAAATTTTTCATTTCCAGAATTGCCTCCGTTTGGGTTTTCTTCATCAATTCCATTTCTGTTTTCAGGTCTTGAACTGGTTCAAGTTTTATTCATTTTTTTCCCATTGTGTTTTTCTGAATTTCTTTAAAGGGTTTGGTTTTTCTTGTACTTCATCTATGTTGGAATATTCAGATACTGCTGTGGTAAGATATCTTGACTCTAGTAAAGAAAAGAAGTGTTGGCTGTTGAATTGTATTTTTAGAGGGGCATCTAGGGATCTGGAATGAGGATGATTATAGGACTAGGTGCTGGTTTCTGGATTTGTCTTTGCTTGGTGTATGTTTTCTTCATTGGTTTTTGTTTCCTCTATGGATTTTTAGAGTGTGTGATGGCTATGTTTGCCTGGTAGGAAACTTTCTTTGAATAGTTGTTGCCATTTGGGGGGTGGGGGAGTCTAAGTAAAATGTGTTTCTGAGTATTGGTAGCTAACATCACTTGAGGGAGAGAAAAGAGGAGTGATGTCAGTTCAAGGCCAGGACTTTCTATGTAGCAATACTGTGTCTCAAAACTCAAAACAGATATTAGAAATGAACAAAATAATGATTGATTGAACAGTTGGAAATGTGGGATATTTAAAACCACATAATAAGTCTCTTATGCTTTAGGCACTCAAGGCCCTAGCTGGCACATAACCTGTAATAATACAGGCATTCTTTGATCTAGCTAAATTGCCTCATTTCATCAGTTTTTTCCTTAGTGAATTGTATACATCTCAAAGCTTTATTCCTGACATGAACCAACTAACCACATGATTTGCATAAAAAGTGAAAATGCTTTAATATGTATGTAGATAGCCCCAAAGCATTGTAAGTGCATTTGAGGTGTGAGAAAATGGATGTCATATCTAAATGTATTTTCCTTAGGTCATTGAAATGGGAAACTTAAAACATATTTATAATTCCTGGCTTCCTGGAATCTGATAGACACAGATACTTATATAAATCTGAAACAGAAGGCAGACAAGGGTTCTGTGGATCCATAAAGAAGCTGAGCATGCCTGTAGTCTTCTCTTCTGTGTTGCCTTCCTTCCAGATGAAAGGATGGATTTTAATGTGAGAGATGGGTCTTGGGGAATAGATGGTTGGCATGGGGATTGTAGGAGAGGATATAACATTATACCCTGGAATGTCAGCTGATTTTAAGGCTCAAGGTAGCTGTCCTTCTGCCACCATAGAACCCACATAGCCAACATGATATTGTAATGTCTGATTTTTACTCCTTTTGATAACTAAGATCTAGGGGTGGAGGCAGGACTGTTGAAATACAATACCAACACAAAGCTTTTCCACTGTATAAATATAGTACTGAGCATCTAACCCAGTCAAAAACTTCCATTAATAGTTCCTAAAAATTGTATAATCTTTAAAATTAAAATAAAACATCATTTTGCACTCCTTTTAAATCTCTTACCATATTTCCCTTCTCCCACACCCTTTTAATCCTTATATATTGAAATATACAAATGTAATGCCTACAGTGTGATGAGTCTGTTCAGTGATGCTTACATGTGTATATTTTCAGGCCTGACCACGAGGCATGGGGAAGTCAGCTAGGGGGCTCAACTGTGGGGACAACTAAGTCTCTCTCTTAGCAGTGCTTAGTAACTTATAGATCTTTATCTCAGGATAAGTCCCCTTTAGGTTTCCCCCACCTACACTACCATGTTGGATAGTATTGTCCTAGTTTAGGCCTCCTTTAAGCAGCCATATTATTATAGTTTCATGGGTGCATCTTCTATGTCATTTCTAGGAGACACCCACCCTGTGGTTATTAGGATACGGAGTCAGGAATTACAGTGGTTTAGTAAAGTGTCAATAGCAGACTTTGTCATACTATCCATGACCTCAGTAGCCATGGGTATTTAGGGTTCTAGTAACAGGCAGGATTTCCCTGTTGAGTAAGCCATAATTTAAATCCAATGATATAGATCATCTATCACCAGATGAGTACCACTGTTGCCCCCTTTGGGACACCCTATCATGTTGGTCACTTGGTGGTTAATAGGCATCACAATTGATTGCATCCCTCTCTTGGCAGCTTCTATAGAATCTACCAGGATTCTGAAAGCTAGTCCTCATGGAGGAGGTTTTAGTATCACATCTATACCAAATTCTCTGAGTCCTATGTCCCAAATGCTTGGTATTTTCAACAATAGGGTCTTACCTTCAATTCCTAAGAGCTGATTGAGGAAAGCATCAGGGAGTCTCTTGGGCCCCCATGACCAGCAACTCAAAAGGAGGTTCCTCATGTCAGGGTCTGTGTGTTGGAGGTTCTAGCTTGGGGACCTTTGGTTTCAGGAAACATCCTGTCTCCTCTGGGAACTTGGTTTGTTCTGGTTATACAGGGATGAGGTTTGATCCCTGAGTCCTGAAGTTGAGAATGTGTCATTGGCTGTTCTGAATTCATGTTCTGGCTGGGCTACTTTCCTATCAGGCTTTATCCTGGAGTTCTCACACTTAGGTTTCATCCAGGCTCCTTTGATTTTAGCCAGGGCTACTTTTTTGTTAAAAAAAAATCCACATATATAGTAGTAGGACCTTCATGTACACACACCAAGGTTCACTTAAGGCTTGAAAACCACCATTCAGAAATACAGGGAAAGAGCCAAAATATGCATTTCAAGAAAAGACATGGTAGCAGGGGGAAGTTATATTTATTGAAAACTGGCTTCCTTGTAGTGAGGATTGTTCAGGATCATTAAAAGAAAGGGTGTGGCCAACACACCCTTGAATTTAAGCTGGACCCAGGGTACTCTGTAGTCAGGAAGCTGCCAGGATCCCACTGATGTCACTTTATGGCTTTTGCCATCATTGCACTCATCAGACCAGCTCTCCTTGTGGTTAAACTGTGTGCAACCTTCCTGGAGTAGTGGGTATGGCTCAGGTCACACTTGAGGTCAGCTTCTCCTTGATCTCTGAAGGACCTCATCTAGGAAGACCTGGACTCAGAGAATTTCTGAGTGGGGCTCCCACATCTTTGTTTCATTGGTGTCTCCTTGTTGTTTATGTGTGGCCAAGACCACTTGAAAGCAATGATGTGGTTTTAACACACCTGATGTAAGAGTGTTGCTTCTATTGCATGAATGCCAGATGCAGCCCATAAACCATAGTGGTACACAAGGAGCTTCCAGATTATCATTGATGAGAGTTTACAACCTATGATTTGATGTCAGTCATCTGTGCAGGATTGGTTGTCAGTGAGTCCAAATATATTATATGGTTTGGCCTAGGTCACAAATGAGGCTTTGGTTTGTTCTGGTTATGGTGATGGTGTCATCCTTGCTCATGTGTGTTAAGGATGAAACCTGGGTTGAATGAAGTATGTGTGTGATCCACATATTAGGTAATCAAGATGTCAGCTTATATCAGTCAGTACAGAACAGGAAGTATTGAGTCAGATTATTGAAGAAGCTAGGATGTATCTTCATTGATGAATTGATGCATAAATAATCATAGCATCAATTGAAATTGAGACCTTGAATCAGATCACTTCATGGTACACTAAGTACAATGTTGTTTCCTTTTAGGCTTGACCAGACAACACTTTTTTGTTTGGGTCAAGGCTTCCTTGGTTGAGGGTTAATCCAAGATAATTTCAGTGTTATATTTGGGCCCAAATGTCATCAGGTTCAGGGTCTGGCCTTTACACATTTTCTTTTTATATGTCCTGTCTGTCTTCAGGGTTAGGATTTGGATTAGAAATACTCGTTTTCTTAGGGTGGTCCATGCCTCTTTATTTGAAGGAATGGCCTACATCGATATCCACTTCTTGATTAGAGTCCAGGCTTCTTAAAGGTAAGGCCCTAGGTGCATGTTTCTTCTAATTTGGAACTGGGCTCTTGATTAGGAATAAGCCCAGATCCCATTTCTTCTTGTTTGGCCCAGGAATCTTAAGGGTAAAAAGTTGGATCAGGCCCACATCTCTACTTGCATTGGATCAGGCCTCTAAAGGGTCACAGATAGGCCCAGAACAACAACACTTCTTGTATTGGACACCTGCCTGTTTAAGGGTCAGGAATAGGCCCGAGCCAACATCAATTCTTTCTTTAGGCTGGGGATCGTCAAAAATCATGGATAGGCCCAGGCCCACATCACATTTTGCTTTTAGCCCAGGACTCTTCAGGGCTCAGGGATAGGCCCAGGCCCACATCACATTTTGCTTTTATCCAGGCCTCTTCAAGGGTCAGGGTTAGGCCCAGGCCCTCATCTTTTTTGCTTTTGGTCCATGCCACTTCAATGTTCAGGAATAGGCCCAGGCCCTCTTCACGTCTTGCATTGGGCCCAGGCCTCTTTAAATTTCAGGGATAGACCCCGGCCCACATCACTCCTTGCTTTTGGCCAGCACCTGTTCAATGTTCAGCAATAGGCCCAGACACATTATCACTTCTTCCTTTTGGCCCAGGCCTCTTCAAGAATCAGGGATATGCCCAGGCCCACATCACTTCTTTTGAACTGGGTCTCTTCAATGTTCAGGAACAGACCCGGGCACATATCACTTCTCTCTTTAGGCCCAGACCTCTTCAAGTGTTAGGGATATGCCAATGCCCCCATCACTTATTCCTTTACACCCGGGCCTCTTCAAACTTTAGGGATAGGCCGAAGCCCTCTTCACTTCTTGTGTTGTTCTTATGTTGGGTCCAGGCCTCTTTAAACATCAAGGATAGGACGAGGCCCACATCACTTCTTCCTTTTGGCCCGGGCCTCTTCAAGGCCCAGGGATAGGCACAGTCCCTCATCTCTTCTTTCTTTTGGCCTGGGCCTCTAAAAGTTCAGGAATAGGCCTGGAAACATATAACTTCTTTCTTTAGGCCAGAGCCTCTTCAAACTTCAGTGATAGGCCAATGCCCACCTCACTTCTTCATTTAGGCCCGGGCCTCTTCAAACTTGAGGGATAGTCCCAGGCCCCCATCACTTCTTGCTTTAGGCCCAGGGCTCTTCAAGGTTCAGGGTAAGGCCCAGTCCCCCATCACTGTTTTTCTGCCCGGGCCTCTTCAGTGGTCTGCGATAGGCCCAGGCTGACATCACTCCTTGCTTTTTAGCCTCAGCTTCTTCACAGGTCAGGGATAGGCCCGGGACCTCATTAATTCTTGCTTGTGGCCTGGGCCTCTCAGCATTAGGTAGAGACCCAGGCCCACATCACTTCTTGTTTTGGGCCTTGGACTCTTCAAGGGTCAGGGATAGGCACAGACCCTCATCACTTCTTTCTTTAGGCCCGGGCCTCTTCAAGCATCAAGGATATGCCCAGGCACACATCACTTCTTCCTTTTAGCCCAGGCCTCTTCAAGGGTCAGGGATAGGCCCCAGCCCTCATCTCTTCTTTCTTTTGGCCTGGGCCTCTTCAGTGTTCAGGAATAGGCCTGGGCACATATCACTTCTTTCTTTAGGCCCGGGCCTCTTCAGGGATAGGACCAGGCACTTTAACTTCTTTCTTTTTCCTGAGCCTCTTCATATGTCAGTGATAGGCCCAGTACCACACCACTTCTTCCTTCTGGCCCTGTGCTCTTCAGGGGTTGGTTTAGGCCCAGACCCACATCACTTCTTGCTTTTGGCCCAGGCCTCTTCAAGCATCAAGGATATGCCCAGGCACACATCACTTCTTGCTTTTGGCCCAGGCCTCTTCAAGGGTCAGGGATAGGCCCCGGCCCTCATCTCTTCTTTCTTTTGGCCTGGGCCTCTTCAGTGTTCAGGAATAGGCTCAGGAACATATAACTTCTTTAGGCCCGGGAATCTTCCCGGGGAAGGGATAGGCCCAGGGCCTCATCAATTCTTGCTTTTGGCCCAGGCCTCTTCAAGGGTCAGGCATAGGCCCAGGCCCACATCACTTCTTGCTTTTGGCTCAGGCCCTCATCTTTTTTGCTTTGGTGTGGGCTTCTTCATGGGCCGGGGATAGGCCAATCCCACATCACTTCTTCCTTTTGTCCCAAGGCTCGTCTTGGGTCAGGCATGTACCCAGGCCCTCTTCACATCTTGCATTGGTCTCAGGCCTCTTTAAATTTCAGGAATAGGCCCAGGCCCACATCACTTCTTGCTTTTGGCCTGGGGCCTCTTCAAGGGTCAGGGATCAGCAATGCCTACATCACTTTTTGCTTTTGGCTGGGGCCTCTTCAAGGGTCAGGGATGGGCCCAGGCACACTTCACATTCTGCCTTTGGCCCAGGCCTCTTCAAGGGTCAGGGATAGGCCGGGGCCTAAAAACAAAAAGTGATGTGGGCCTGGGCCGATCCCTGAAGTTTCCTTTTTCCTTTCCTTCCTTTCCCCCTTTCCCCCTTTCCCCCTTCCCTCTTCCCCCTTTCCCCCTCTCCCCTTTCCCTGACACTTGAAGAGGCCTGGGCCTAAAGGAAGAAGTGATGGGGGCCTGGGCCTATACCTGAAGTTTCCTTTTTCCTTTCCTTCCCTTTCCCCCTTTCCCCCTTCCCCCCTTTCCCCCCCTTTCCCCCCTTTCCCCCTTTCCCCCTTCCCCTCCCCCTTTCCCCCTTCCCCCTTCCCCCTTTCCTCCTCTCCCCATCCGCCTCTCCCCCTCTCCCCCTTTCCCCCTCCCCCTTCCCCCTTTCTCCTTCCCCCTTTCCCCCTTTTCCCCTTTCTACCTTTCCACCTTTCCACCTTCCTCCTTTTTTAGAGGGAAAGAAAGATGTGATGTGTGCCAAGGAGGAAGGTGGAAAGGGGGAGGGGAAAAGAGGGAAGGGGAAAGGGGAAAGGGGGAAAGGGGAAAGGGGAGGGGAAAGGGGGAAAGGGGGAAAGGGGAAAAAACCTTTTCCTCTCCCCCATTTCTCCTTTCACCCTCCCCCCTTTCCCCTTTCCCCTTTCCCCTTTCACCCTCCCCCCTTCCACATTTCCCCTTCCCCCTTTCCCCCTTCCTCCTTGGCACACGTCATATCTTTCTTTCCCCCTAAAGGGGGGAGGGGGAAAGGGGGGAAACTGGGAAAGGGGAAAGGGGAAAGGGGGAGGGGGAGAGGGGGAAATGGGGAAGGGGGAGGGAAAAGGTGAAAGGAGGGGGAAAGGAGAAAGGGGGAGGGGGAAAGGGGGAAGGGGGAGAGGGGGAAAGGGGAAAGAACCTTTCCCCCTCCCCCATTTATCCTTTCACCCTTCCCACTTTCCCCTTTCCCCTTTCTCCCTCCCTCCTTCCATGTTTCCCCTTCCCCCTTTCCCCCTTTCCCCCTTCCTCCTTGGCACACATCATATCTTTCTTTCCACCTAAAGGGGGGAGGGGGAAAGGGGGAAGCAGGAAATGGGGAAGAGGGAAAGGGGGAAGGAGAAACTGGTAAAGGGGAAAGAAGAAAGGGGGAAAGGGCAGGGGAAGGGGGAAAGGGGAAAAACCTTTCTTTCCCCCTAAAGAAAGGGGGGAGGGGAAAAGTGGGGAGGGGGAAAGGGGAAGGGGGGAAAGGGGAAAGGCAGGAAAGGGAAAGGTTTTTCCCTTTTCCCCTTGCCCCCTTTCCCCCTCCCCCTTTCTCCTTTCCCCCTCCCACCTTTCACCCCCTTTCTCCGTTTCCCGTTTCCCCTTCCCCCTTTCCCCCTTTCCCCCTTCCTCCTTGGCACACATCACATCTTTCTTTCCCCTTAAAGGGGGAGGGGGAAAGGTGAAAGGGGGCAGGGGGAAAGGGGAAAGGGGGAGGGAGAGGGGGGAAATGGGGAGTGGGAAAGGGGGCAAGGGGAAAGGGGGCATAACCTTTCTTTCTCCCTAAAGAAAGAAAGGGGGAAGGGGAAAGTAGGGAGGGGGAAAGGGGGAAGGGGCACAGGGAAAGAGGAAAGTGGGCAAGGGGCAAGGTTTTTCCCCTCGCCCCCTTTCCTCTTCCTCTTCCCTGTCCCCCTTCCCCCTTTCCCCTCCCCCCTTCCCCATTTCCCCCTTTCCACCTTCCTCCTTGGCACACATCACGTCTTTCTTTCCCCTAAAGGGGGAGGGGGAAAGGGGAAAGGGGGCAGGGGGAAAGAGGAAAAGGGGGAGAGGGAAAGGGGAAAGGGGAAACTGAGAAAGGGGGTAGGGGGAAAGGGGGCTGGGGGAAATGGGGAAAGGGGGCAAGGGGAAAGGGGGAAAAACCCATTTTTTCCCCTGTCCTGGCTAGTTTTGTGTCAACTTAACACAGCTGGAGTTATCACAGAGAAAGCCACTTCAGGTGGGGAAATGCCTCCAGGAGATCCAACTATAAGGCATTTTCTCAATTAGTGATCAAGGGGGAAAGGCTCCGTGTGGGTGGGACCATCCCTGGGCTGGTAGTCTTGGTTCTATGAGAGCAGGCTGAGCAAGCCAGGGGAAGCAAGCCAGTAAAGGACATCCCTCCATGGCCTCTGAATCAGCTCCTGCTCCCTGACCTGCTTGAGTTCCAGTCCTG
Source organism: Mus caroli (assembly GCF_978045245.1). NCBI lineage: Eukaryota > Metazoa > Chordata > Mammalia > Rodentia > Muridae > Mus > Mus caroli. Next base: position 91,301,359 of record NW_028227262.1, read on the forward strand.
ACTTCTTTCAGTGAAATGTAAGCTGAATAAACCCTTTCCTCCCAAACTGCTTCTTGGTCATGATGTTTGTGCAGGAATAGAAACCCTGACTAAGACAAATTGGTACCAGCATAGTGGGGTATTTCTGTGATAACCTGACCATGTTTTGGGGAGGACTGTGGAAAGACTTTGGAACTTTGGGCTACAAGATCTATTTCATGTTATGAAATCTGTGGGAGGTTGTATAGGAGCTTGGAAGATAATGTTGAGAACTGTGCAGAAGATGGAGGCCTGGCTTGTGAAATTTCAGAGGGAAGATTAAAGACTCTTTTCAGGGACATTGATATTTTGATTATGAAGATTCTGTGGTCCTGGTTAGCTGGGGCTGAAGAATCAGCTGTGATTAACAAGATACCAGAACTACTAAAGCAAAAACTTTGCATTACTGGGACTATTGATGCTGGTTAGCTGGAGCTAAGAAATTAGCGATGATTAAGAAGAGACCAGCAAGCAGGGCGTGGTGGCGCACGCCTTTAATCCCAGCACTCGGGAGGCAGAGGCAGGCGGATTTCTGAGTTCGAGGCCAGCCTGGTCTACAAAGTGAGTTCCAGGACAGCCAGGGCTACAGAGAAACCCTGTCTCAAAAAACCAAAAAAAAAAAAAAAAAAAAAAAAAAAAAAAAAAAAAAAAGAAGAGACCAGCATCATTGAGGTGACATCTTCTGGGAAGTGTTTTCTGAAAGCACAAAGAGGCTGTGTTCCAGAGATAGCCAAGGTTGTACTTTTGCTGCAGCAAGACTTGGTAATGTGTAAGGGTCCCCCCAGGTGGTACTAGTTTTGAAGGCATGAAGGAGTCATGCAGAGCAGCTGAGGGTCAGCACTGTGAGAGGCCATGGAAGGCCATTGGTGAAGGTGCAGCCTCAGTTGCAATTGACCGCCCAGGACTGAAGGGGTCATGCAGTGTTTTGGAGATGCCAGTACCATGAGACGACCACCAAGAGCAGCAGCAGTGGAGTACAGGCATCTGAAACCTAAAGGATGACGGGTGTGCTACAAAGGACATGGCTGGAGAAGTGATCCAAGCCCTTGGAGGAACACAAAAGATCATGAGTTAGGTCCCAGACATTGGATGGTTGGAGATTGATTTTTGCTTTTAACTGTGCACTGATATTTTCCCTCTTTTTTTTGCTTCTCCGACTTTTTTTTATTAGGTAATTTCCTCAATTACATTTCCAATGCTATCCAAAAAGTCCCCAATACACTCCCCCCCCCTCAGTCCCCCACCCACCCACCCCCACCCCTTGGCCCTGGCATTCCCCTGTACTGGGGCATATAAAGTTGGCAAGTCCAATGGGCCTCTCTTTCCAGTGATGGCCTACTAGGCCATCTTTTGATACAAATGCAGCTAGAGACAAGAGCTCTGGGGTACTGGTTAGTTCATAATAATGATCCACCTATGGGGTTGCAGTTCCCTTTAGCTCCTTGGGTACTTTCTCTATAGCAGCCTTATTTATAATAGCCAGAAGCTGGAAAGAACCCAGATGCCCCTCAACAGAGGAATGGATACAGAAAATGTGGTACATTTACACAATGGAGTACCACTCAGCTATTAAAAGGAATGAATTATTGAAATTCCTAGGCAAATGGATGGATCTGGAGGGCATCATTCTGAGTGAGTGAATCTAACATATTCACAAAGGAACTCACACAATATGTACTCACTGATAAGTGGATATTAGCCCAAAAACTTAGGATACCCAAGATATAAGATACAATTTGTTAAACGCATGAAACTCAAGATATTTTCCCTCTTGATGGAAGAAACTATTTTAGTGGAGCCCACAGTTAAGAGACTTTTAATTGTAAAAAGACTTTGGATTTTAAAAGAGATGTATATTTTAAAGAGATTGAAAATTTAAGAATATGTAAAGACTGTGGGATGTTTAAAGTTATTTAGACCTTGGGGATGAATAAGAATGTAAGGGTTGAGGCTTAATAGTGATGTGTTTGTGTGTCAAGTTGACGAGAGGTCAATTGTACTGGCTAGTTTTGTGTCAACGTGACACAGCTGGAGTTATCACAGAGAAAGGCACTTCAGTTGGGGAAATGCCTCCATGAGATCCAACTGTAAGGCATTTTCTCAATTAGTGATCAAGTGGGAAAGGCCTCTTGTGGGTGGGACCATCCCTGGGCTGGTAGTCTTGGTTCTATAAGAGAGCAGGCTGAGCAAGCCAGGGGAAGCAAGCCAGTAAAGGACATCCCTCCATGGCCTCTGAATCAGCTCCTGCTCCCTGACCTGCTTGAGTTCCAGTCCTGACTTCTTTCAGTGAAATGTAAGCTGAATAAACCCTTTCCTCCCAAACTGCTTCTTGGTCATGATGTTTGTGCAGGAATAGAAGCCCTGACTAAGACACATCCTTTGAAAGGGGAAAGGGGGAGGGGGAAAAGGGAAAGGGGGGGGGTAAAGGAGAAATGGGGGAGGGGGAAAGGTTTTTCCTCCTTTCCCCTTGCCCCCTTTGCCCTTTCCCCCTCCCCCTTTCCCCTTCCCCCCTCCCTCTTTTCCCCTTTCCACCTTCCTCCTTGGCACACATCACATCTTTCTTTCCCCCTAAAGGGGGAGGGGGGAAGGGGGCAGGGGGAAAGGAGAAAGGGAAGAGGGGAAAGGGGACAAGGGGACAAGGGGACAAGGGGAAAGGGGTAAAAACCTTTCCCCTAAAGAAAGATGTGTTGTGTGCCAAGGAGGAAGGTAGAAAGGTGGAAAGGGGGAAAGGGGGAAAGGGGGAAAGGGGGAGGGGGAAGGGGAAAAGGGGAAAAACCTTTCCCTAAAGAAAGATGTGATGTGTGCCAAGGAGGAAGGTGGAAAGGGGGAAAGGGGGAAAGGGGGAAAGGGGGAAAGGGGGAAAAGGGAGAAAGGGGAAAGAGGGAAGGGGGAAAGGGGAAAGGGGAAAGGGGGAAAGGGGGAAAGGGGGAAAGGGGGAAATGGGGAGGGGGAGGGGAAACAGGGGAGGGGGAAATGGGGAAATGAGGAAGGAGGAAGGGGGAAAGGGGAAAGGGGAAAGGGGAAGGGGAAGGAAAGGAAAGGAAAAAGTAAACTTCAGGATTAAGCCCAGGCCCCCATCATTTCTTGCTTTAGGCCCGGGCCTCTTCAAGTGTCAGGGTTAGGCCCAGGCCCACATCACTTCTTCCTTTTGGCCCCAGCCTCTTCAAGGGTCAGGGATAGGCCCAGGCCCTCATCTCTTATTTACTTTGGCCTGGGCCTCTTTAATGTTCAGGAATAGGCCCGGGAACATAAAACTTCTTTCTTTAGGCCCGGGCCTCTTCAAACTTCAGGGATAGGACCAGGCACTTTAACTTCTTTCTTGTGGCCCGGGCCTCTTCATATGTTAAGGATAGGCCTCTTCATGGATTGGGAGGATAGGCCAATGCCCACATCACTTCTTCCTTTTGACCCAAGGCTCTTCTAGGGTCAGGCATAGGCCCAGTCCCTCTTCACTTCTTGTGTTAGGCCCAGACCTCTTCAAATTTCAGGAATAGGCCCAGGCCCACATCACTTCTTTCTTTTGGCCCAGGCCCTCATTTTTTTGCCTTTTGACTGAGTGTCTTCAAAGGTCAGGCATAGGCCCAGACCCTCTTCATATCTTGCAGTGTGCCCAGGCCTCTTTAAATTTCAGGGATTGGCCCAGGCCCACATCACATTTTGCTTTTAGCCCCGGCCACTTCAAGGGTCAGGGTTAGGTCCAGGCCCACATCATTTTTTGTTTTTCGGCCTGGCCCTCTTCAATTGTCTGGGATAAGTCCAGGATCACATCACTCCTTGCTTTTGGTCTAGGCCTCTCAAAGTTAGGTATAAGCCCAAGCCCACATTACTTCTTTCTTTATGCCAGGTCTCTTCAAAGGTCAGGGATTTGCCCAGGTTGATATCACTTCTTGCTTTTGGTCCGGGCCTCTTCAAGGTTCAGGGACAGGCTCAGGCCCACATCACTTTTTGCTTTTGGCCTGAGCCTCTTCTGGAGCGGGGATAGGCCTAGGCCCATATATCTTTTTTTTTTTTTTTTGTTTTGTTTTGTTTGTTTGGCCAGGTCTCTTTCTTTTCAGCCCTACTTATCTAGGTCCAGAAATCCTCACTATAAGGGTATATGATTCTTTTTATGTTTGAAGTACTGGATTCTTTTGAGTTCAACTTTGTCCAAAGCTTCTTTGTTTTTAGCCTTGATCTTGGTCAATATTTTAGGAAAAAAGGAGACAGATATTGATTGATATATTTAGTATTCTTCTCTGGCATCTCAAATACACTCAGAACATCATTGACCTATCCACTAGGAAACATGCTCAGACTTTACATTCATAGCTTACAGTCCAGGTAAAACAAATTATACACTATACAATTAGAAAGATTAATAAAAAATATTCCTGTTTCATAGCTGTCCATGCCTGTGGTAGAGAGTACCCATGAACTCATGTGGAAAGATTGTTGCTTCTAAGTTGTGAGAGCCACAGGAGAGTCTCACCAAGGCCCCATGATGCATAACCCTCCTTCCAGAGGTCCCATGATGGAATATCACAGGAAGTTAGGGGAAACAATAGAGGTTAGTCCTCCAAATGTCTTGCTAAGGCACTGAAGACTGTGCAGATCTTCACAATTTCCTATATGGGATGGATCTTCTTTCTATGTGTTGTACATGGCCATGCTCTGTGAGGATATCCCTCTAGTCCTTGCTATTACCACATTTGTCCTGTCCATCAAAAGCCCTCAGATACTGAACTGTGCCTTAGTCACCCCTTTCACAAAAAGCCCTCTGTTAAGTACATGTCCTGATGTGAGATCAGGTCTTTACCCAAAGATTTTCCTCCACTGACTTACCTAGAAAGGATCTCTGCCACCTTCTCCTATCATGGACTCTGCTGCCCTCAGAGCTAGGGTACACCCATAACCATGACAGTGACCCCTTCTGTGAGATCACAGAGGCCAAGCCTCACTCTGTTTAGGAAAGTTTAAAGGGTGTCCAGGCATACAGGTGCCTTTTGGACTGGTATCAAATTGATTGAAATTTTGGCCTCTAACCTGTCTCTTCACCACCATTAAACACAACTTGTAGTAGGATTTCCCAGAAAGCAGCATTTCAGGAAGTTTCCCTCTCTGGCCTCATCATGTTAGTCAATGGCTTCTGAGAATGTCACTAAAGAAACTGATATGATCCTCTACACACACACACTCACACACACACACACACAGATTCATTCACAAATACATTAACAGCCATAAATATAAATATGTTAAGTAGATGAAGAAGGGATGTGATATCAATGTCTGTGGCCATGCAGAAAAGGGCCTGTGAGTTGAAAATAAAGATTTCTAGGAAGGTTCATGTTTAAAAGAAAACACAGAGAAGGTCCTGGGAAAGCACTTCCTTATGGACCTGTGTAACATATGTTCCCTGAAATAATGGCATAGGGGGCAATGTAAGTAGTTGATCACTTGCGTGAGTTTTGAGTCTTAAAAGCAGGTACTGACTTGACAGTTTCTTTCAGAGGCCTCCCTTCCTGGCACGTGTGTGGTGTCTTCTCCCTGAGTCTATATATAGTATGCCATTCAGCAGGCACCCTTGTATTTACTGCTGTTTTGGCTTAACAGAACTCCTGTTGTGTTAAATAAGGAACACCTCAAGAACTTCAAGGAGCCCCTGTCACTGCCATTCAGGTCCTTACTCCTGCTCTTTCTTGCATGCCTTTATACCTGAAGGCACATGTACTCCCATGTATACACTCCCAGACCGTGAACACTAACATACAATTTAAATATAATTATGTATAGTGTGCAGGGTTAGGTAGAGTGCTGAAATAATATGTCCTTTTTGTGGGGCAATGGGCTATATACAGACAGTCTGGTCTCCAGTCAAGCTTAGGTCTGAACTCCGGGACCCAGTGGTGATAATTCACCTACATGGGATGGAAGGAGTTCTCTCATGTCTCCTGGAACTCTGGCTCCTGTCAAAGTTACCATCCCCTCAGCCCCCACAGGAGAAGCATGGTTAGTAGTCATATAGGCAATGTCCCAAGCTTCTGACCTTCAGGCTAGACTCCTCCCCAGTTACCTAGCAACAGTAAAGATAACAGCATACCATAAAAAGGGCTGTTTGACCCCTCCTCACTCTCTCACTACTCTTGCTCTTAATCCCCTTACTTTCCTCTCTCCTTTCCTCTCTCTTCGTCTCTCTCCCTCTTACTCCTAGTCTTTCTTCTCTATCTCCCTTTCCCCTTTGTCTCCGAATGTCCATGGCCGGTCTCTCTCTCTTTTACTTTCTATCATTTCTCCCTGCTTTTCTATAATAAAGCTCTTAAACCATAGACTGTCTCTGCTCATCAAGGCCCGCTGCACAGATTCTCACCTGTGTGGGAACTTCTCTCCCTCAGCTCTCACTCCCACAACCCCGGGGCTACAGGGTGTCACTTTGGGGCCCCCTGTCAGGGGCTGCCCCTTGTCCACCCCCCATTGAGTGGGGTCAGTGGCTTAGATGCCCACCTGGGGCTGAGTGGAAAGTGTCGGGCAGCCCTCCCATGTTTTCCTGCCCAGAGCATAGGTGGAACTCTGGTCGGACATGGGCTATCCTCCTTCCCCCCTCTTCCCCAGCCTCCCTTTTAGTTCCCACACCTGTTGATTACCTGCTTTCGGTCATGCTAGAGACAACCCCTGGACATAAAAGACAAGATTATTACTGTGAAGAAGCAAAGTCCCTTCAGAAGCCCAGACAGTAGGACTCTGCACCATCTCCTACCTGCCCTGGACACAATGGACTGCCATAGCTGATAGTTAGTTGTCCATGGCTTAGGGCACAACAGCAGAGCTTCATCCTGCACTAGTCTGGAGCCTGGAGTCTTTTCATGTGGTACAAGCTGGGTGTGACCATTTCTTAGGCTTATTCTCTGGTGAGTTGTAGGCGTTGTCTCCCTGAGTACTTGTTTGGCAAGTTATTTAGCATGTGCATATGCACACACACACACAAACACACACACACACACAAACCCTGTAGCCTCCCCTTCCCCAGTCTTAGGGTTCCACTGTTTACACCTGGATGGAGTTTGCCTGCTCAATTGTTCTGCCACGCCCACTGCTGGAACCTGCCGCCTTGCTATTGGTCCCCGGGATTATTTGGCAGGAATCGCCCCCCCCCTCTCCATTAACTGTGTGCTGATATAGTAAAATTGAGCTTTGATCAGAGTTGCTTTTGACTTGGCTCCGTTCTTTCTCTCGCTGCCTAGCCCCTCTTCTCTTCCAGGTTTCCAAAATGCCTTTCCAGGCTAGAACCCAGGCTGTGATCTGCTTCAGGCCGGACACAACAACACCCCTTGCTGATACTTACAGCAACTGTTTATACATATTTGTAGCAAGATATGTGGCATCATTCCATGTCCTCCTCATGTACTTTCACACATATGGATGTGGACCTACAGACATGAGCACATACATGAGAACATGTATGACACACCTACAAAGTGAAAACATGTATTTAAGTACAGAACGAGAGGGGAAGGTGCTGTCATGGCATTTCCCATTATACTGGCATTGATGTTTGAGTCATATTGTGGCAGCTCTCTGAGTACACATGCAAAGATTGCTACTGCCAGGGACTGAAGTCACCAGGGAAGATCAGACACCAATGTCAGGGATGCTCTGCCTCCTTCCCTGGACAAGCTGTGTGTGATGGTCAAATGTGGACTGGGGGGCTCAAGTCCTGGTCCGGATATATATATATATAATATATAATATTGAACCTGGGTCAATATATATATATATATATTTATATATATATAAATATTTATATAATTTATATATACATATAAATATATATTTATATATTTATATATATTTATATATATTTATATATATTTATATATTTATATATATTTATATATATTTATATATATTTATATATATTTATATATATTTATATATTTATATATTTATATATATATATATATATATATATTTATATATACATACATATCTTCTTTCCAGGGCCTCTCCTCCTGGTGAGTGAGGGGTTCTACTTCCTACAGTCTTGAGTGGCCATTCCCACTACTGTGAGACTTCAGATCTGTTTCTAGCTCTCCTTAGCACTCTTGAAGACAGTCTTAGAGCTAGCTGTCTTTAATCAGAAACACTTTAAGTCCCTCTCCCTATTTCTGCCTCCCCCGCTTAAGACACCAGTGAAGAAGTGCCTCTCACTGAGTGAGCTACTCACGTGATGAATTTCAGGTAGTCCATCCCAGAAAACAGCCCAAGCCTAGGCAGACACACATGTTCAGTGTGAATCCCAGCTCTCCTTGCTGAACTCTGAGTTATCCTCAGGCTAAGCAGTCTGCTATTACTAAGGCAGGGACTTACCCTGTGACGTCACAGAGATCTCACCTCATGGCACTCTGAGAATCACAAGGGACATCTGGTGCTCAGTCATCTCCCAGTTTGGTCCATCCTGTTCTCTACACAAATGCTTCAAGCATCTTTGGAAACACTTAGCTTTGGGAAAATAGCTGAAAGTGTTTCTCAGACACCTCCCTGAGAATCTCCTACAAGCATCTCCTGTCAGCCCTCCATCTTCCCACATTACCTACATCCTTGAGAGGAGGAACACAGTGGATAGCACTGCTTCCTCAGCTCAAGTGTCTGTCCTCATCATCTCAGATCCTCTATTGCCATCATGGTTTATTGCTGCCCCTCAGCCTGCAGGGTGCCATGTCTGCCCCTTGTCTCTGACTCCAACTGTAACCATACATACATAAATACATAATACATTTAATTAATTTTTCTCTTATTTTAAACTACCCAATCCATCACATTTGTTAAAGAGAATGACTTCTCTTGTATACTAGAGAAATGGCTAAGTGCTAAATAGCTCAGTGGCTAAGGTCACTCGCTGCTCTTGCAGGGGACCTGACTTTTAACCACAGCAACCACATGGCATGGCTGACAACCATCTGTAACAGATTCAGTGCTCTTTTGGGCCTTCTTGGGTACTTAAGTGCACAAACCCACATTCAAATATACACATAGACATATAGTTTTAAAAATAAGCATCCAGGAGATGGCAGCACATACTTTTAATCCCAAAATTCAGGAGTCAGAGGCAAGCAGAACTTTTGAGTTTGAGGACAGCCTAGTATATGCAGCAAATCTCAGAACAGCCAAGGCTTCACAGAGAAACCCTGTCTTGAAGAAAAAAATCAATAACAACAACAATAATAATAAATAAACAATTTTAAAAAAGAAAGTGGTTTATCTTGCCACTTCTGTTATAATATCTTAGCAGTTGTAAAGAGCTAAACAACTAGCTATAAGAATAGTACGAAGACTAACCAATGCCCAAGACACTTATAGTTAGCCTAATACTGCCACAGTGAATTAGAGATCAGCCTGAAAAGGGACAGTCTCAGGCAGCGTAAGAACCTGAGGCTCCTGGGACTCTGAGAGCCAGTCAGGTCTGTGCAGCTGAAAACACAGGGAAACCAGAAGACTGAAATGGTAGGCAGAGTTCAGTTCTCTTGTTCTAGGTTCTTTAGACTGTAAATGAAAAGAAAACTCAGTTCAGAATTAATCCACTGGATAGAGATTTTTAGACTATATTGTAGAATTATAGAACTTAAGAGAGAAAACCAAAACAGTATGGTAGTCTGAATAGGAATGGCCACCATAAGGCTCAAATATTTGAATGCTTGGTCACTAGGGAGTGCCACTAAAGAGATTAGGAGATATGGCCTTGCTGGAGGAAGTGTGTTACTAGGGGTGGACTTTAGGGTTTCAGAAGCCCAAGCCAGGCCCAGTGACTCTATTTTCCCCATGCTTGTGGATCTGAATATAGAACTCTCATTTTTACTGTACCATAATGTCTTTGCACAGGCTACCATGCTTCCTAACCATGATGACAATGAACTAAACCTCTAAAACTGTAAGCCAGCCACAATTAAATGCTTTCCTTTTTAAGAATTGTTATGATAATGGTGTTTCTTCACAGCAATAGAACACTGACTAAGACACTTAGGAAGATTAAAATTATAGAAATGCCATTGGGTCTCCCTAATTATTTTTTCCTCCCTCCTTTCTTTTTTCTCTCTTCCCAACTTTCCTTAGCCATACCTACTCTATCCTTCCTCATCTCTCTGATGTTGTACCTCTCAATGAGGTCTAGGTTAATCCATGTGCCGTCTTTCATGTATTATAGGTTAGAGTTGGCGGTAGAGCCCTGGACTAATGCCTCCCCAATTTTTCTACCAGAAAAAAAAAGTCCTATTTTCTTGGTTCTTATTTTAACCCTCCAGAGAATCCATTTGAGCCTGGCTTGGATCCAGTGCTCATTCCATGGTGGAGAAGAAGAACATGAGAAATGAGCTGTAGTCAAGTCCTACTGTTAGGGCAGGGCGTGGGGAATCTCCCCCAGAACAGAATACAGTTCCAGTGAAAGTCAGGGAGGCATGATGGCTATGAGAACCCTGAAAGAGCCATGAACTTAGAAGAAGAAGGCAGATTTTAGAAGCATTTCAAACAACAAAGAAAAAATTGTGCATAGGAATTGCACCCATAGGTGCTAGAAAGAGGTGCCTCCAGCTGTCCCCTATCATAGGATATAACACAGTTGCCCTTCAATGATTAGAACAACCCTGCCTTCCCTGAGGAAAGATGGAAGAAAAGCTAAAAGGTAGTATAGAAAGAAAAGACAGTATTCCTCCTCACAGAAAGTGAGTTCCAAGATTCATCACCCCAGAAGTACACTTTCTCTCAGGCAGAAAGACCTTACTGTGCCAAGAGAGTCCCTGTAGAGCTCCAAAAGCCACTCAGTGTCTGCCTTATAGCCATCTACTGATCCATCTTGAGAACTTCTGTGGCCTTAGCAATGTGTGGGAAGAGATACACTGAAACGCTCTGTCTTAGTCAGGGTTTCTATTCCTGGACAAAACATCATGACCAAGAACCAAGTTGGGGAGGAAAGGGTTTATTCAGCTTACACTTTCCACATTGCTGTTCATCACCAAAGGATATCAGGACTGGAACTCAAGCAGGTCAGGGAGCAGGAGTCCATGGAAGGATGTTCTTTACACACTTCCCCTGGCTTGCTCAGCCTGCTCTCTTATAGAACCCAAGACATCCAGCCCAGAGATGGCACCACCCACAAGGGGCCTTTCTCCCTTGCTCACTATTTGAGAAAATGCCCCATAGCTGGATCTCATGGAGGCAGTTCCTCAACTGAAGTTTGTTTCTCTGTGATAACTTCAGCTTGTGTCAAGTTGACACATAAAACCAGCCAGTACAAATGGTATATCTACTAGTACCAGTTTTCATAAGCCACACCACCTGATTTTAGATTTTATTCCTCTTCTGAGTTTCCTTTGCCCTCATACATTTGTTTTTATTCCCAAATCATCAAAACGGGTTTTGCCTTGAGCTCCTCAGGGAAAACAGGACAGAAATTAATTCATTGATGCTTATGTCAGTCACTGTCTAAAATGCTTCTTATGTATGATGACTTCAGTCAATAGCTATTTAAGTTCATTTAAGTTCTAGGAAAGAAATATTAAATATACTAGATACTGGTCCAGACATCATTGCTTCAAACTCTGTAAATAGCTTCTGAATTTTCATTTGCAGGTCAAAGACACAAAGCTAAAGGCATTCATTATTTTTTTTCTGACTAATTTCTTTGCAATTATGTAATGTTTGGCACATTCATGCTACACATGTCTTTGAAGCTAATGCTATTAAGGAAATGCAACTAAATCAACTATAAAGTAAGAATTTCTCCTCTCATTTATGGATATTTATTTTTTAATTGTACAGATTTGTTGATGCTAGACAGTCTTCTTAGTTTTTAAACTATCTGGAGTCTTAAATACTATGTAATATTTCTCCAGGAGGTGGAGTGTTAGACTAGAGAAAGCAAAGCCAGGGGTGAAGCCTAATCTTTTCCTTTTTTGCTATTTTGAGAAATTTTTTATAGAAAACATAAATCACCTAGTGGGCTCCCTAATTCTTTTAATTGCATCAATTCAGCAGAATCCAATTACACTAGACCTTAAGAGGCAGATATATTTTACTGATTGCATTACCATAATAATGATGGAATAGTGACAATGGCCAGCCTTTATAATTCCTCTCATTCTAACATGGCTTATCAAGCCAAGCCGTATATGAAGCCTCCTGGCATCTCTGAAAGAGAAATCATGCACACAAACAGCAAAGAAAGAGCTGCCTCTGAAAGTCTCCACCTCCCAGGAGTCTTCTGCCTCATGGAAAAGAATGTCCTTCCTGACTTTGGTAATAAGCCAAGAGCCACGTGACCACTTCTAGTCTGAGAACTGGTCAGATTGCTAATGTCCCCCCAGGGACACCAACTCCTGCTTTACACTTCTGTCTCTCAGGTCCCTCCCTGCTATAAAACCCCTGGTTGAACCTGGCCTTGATAGAAGCATTTTCTTAAGCCCTAGTGCTGGGATCAAATTTGCTGAGATCATTTGGAGCATATGGCACAGACAACTCTTAATGCACACTCTGGATCTCAAAACTGCGCGGTGCAGAACAGCAGCCTAGTGGGGTAGACTCCTCTTCCCACCCTCTATCTAATTTTGCAACACTTTAATGCAGCTCCTTATCTTGTGGTGACCCCTAACCACTAAGTTTTCTTGTTGCTACTTCCTAACTGTAATCCTACTACTGTTATGAATCATAATGTAAATATCTGGTATGCAGAATATCTGATATGCCACACCAAAGAGGTCATGCCCCACAGGCTGAGAACCACTGCCTAGCTAGGTAACCATTAGTTGACTAAACCAAAACTTTTGAGGGAACATTATTGTTTCAAACCAGAGGGAATAAAGTTTCATTTAAAAAATGTGAATCTTAGCACCTTTATCCAAGCTACTGGGTTCATAGATATTGATGATAAATGCAGGGTTTTGTTTAGCCTTGAGCTCAGTACAGGTACTATAAAATGACTCTCATGAAAGCCAAGTCCAGTGTGTGTGTGGCCACTCTACATGCATGTGGAGGCCAAACACCAAAAATTGACATACATCCCTCCATCACCCTCCATCCTTCTTTTTTTTTTTTCTTTTAAAGGCAGGGCCTCTGTTGAAGGAAATATCTAAAAAGTAGAGCTGGCACACTCCCACAGTTGTGCCTCTGCCCTGGCAGCCTGGCTGACCATGCGCTGGCGGTCAAAGGCTGACCTATTTTATCTCCTGGAGATTCTCTGGCCTGGAGCTCCCAAAACATCTCCACCCAGCTCACTAGGTTCCCACTGTCAGGTTGCGACCATGCCAACCTCATGCTTCAACCCCCCCACAGCCTTTGTGGTGCACATCTGGCAAACCCATGCTTTACCACTGTACCTCTCTCTCTTGAACCCAGCTGAGCTCCTACCTAAAAGAAAATGCAACACAGACTTAGTTCAGAAACCATGGTAAGTCAATCTCCCCAGACACTAAACACTAAAATTTGATATTTTTAAAGGCTGGACTTATTTGCTCTATAGAGCATGCATATAAACATTGTTATATTGTGATATATACCCAAAAATTGAATGATAATTATCCAGAAACTGACAAGTGATTCAATTACATTTACTATAGACAGAGAAAAGGTTCACAATACAGTGTGAAGTTAAAAGAGGGCAGGGCAGGACTGGAGAGGTGGCTCAGTGACCAAGAGCACTGACTGGTTTTTCAGAGGACCCAGGTTCAATTCCCAGTCCCCACATGACAGCTCACAAACCTCTGACTTCATCCCTAGTGTATCTGATGCCCTCTTCCCACCTCTGTGGGCACTAAATGCACATGGCACACAGACATGCATGCAGGCAAAACACCAATACACATAAAATAAAATACTATTAGTTGGTTTCTACTCATTTTTGAATAAATGGAAATATATAATTATCATTAATTATCACCGTATGCAATTTTTCCAAAATGTTTACATTATTATATTTCTGTGACATATATATATATGTATATATATATATATATATTTATCCAGTTTTAAAGCATTAGCAAAATATATTATAAGAAAAATTGACTGAAATCCACTCTATGTATATTAAATTAAAGGAATTTTTTTTTTAAATCCTGGCTTTAAAAAAAAATGAAGCAGTTAATGGGTTTAACAAGGGAGTGCTGCAGTTACCCATGTTTGCCATCAGAGGACGCCAAAACTGTCCACTGATACTTAGCTACAGAAATGATGTAGCTGGATCCCAAGGCATTTCTAGCTTAAAATGGGCAAAAGTTTCTCTGAATAGAGTAAGCGTTTGTTAGTGATATATTTTAGTTCACTTTTTCAGTGTATAAAAATTTAACAGTACCATTTCCCTAAAGGTGAGATTCTCAAAATTTCTGGAAATATGTAGACTAACACTTAACCCTGACTGTTGGATGATTTAAGTTACAGGGGAAGGTTCCAGACAAACAGTAATAAGGAATGTCTGTGGTGGCCAGTTGTGAATGGAGCGTACCAGTTTCCAGTGTAGTGCACTCTTCAGACAAGACCGAGGTTCCCATTTGCTCGGGGAGGCTGAACCTGACTTATGACCCCCCCTGCCCCACAAACCCTGAGCTGGAATGGAAGATTCTTCCAAAAAAAAGAGTGTGTCAGGTTCAGTATCCCCCATTACTAGGGGTCATCTCTGGGGTCATCGTTGGTAGATTCCAGGGAGTGTCTCTGCACTTACTTTACACACACACACACACACACACACACACTTCCAAGCATCTCTTTCAGTATTTTCCCAATACAGTGAGTTCCCAAACAGAAAAGTCCAGGCATGCTGGAAATGCCTCTGGTAACCCACGGCACCTCAACCCCAGTATCTGAAATGAAACTTGAACCCAACTTGCTCCAAATGTCTACATACAAATATGTCTGTGCCTCCCATTCAGACCTTCAAGGGAAACCCAGGAGACAGCTTCTCTACTTGTGACTGACTTGTCCCCTCAGCTCCCTCCTTACTGTGAGATGATAGCTCTCCAAAAGTGATCCCCCTGCCTCTGGGGTAACCCTTATTCATTGTCCATGCCATATTCAAGAGGTGCTTGTGTTTAATTGCATCTTCTAAGAAAAATTTAAATTCTGGTATTATATAAAAGATTCTTCTTCATGTTCTATCCTTTGCCTGCTCAGAATAGTTTCTAGTTCAACTAACACCCCCACCCCAGGTCTCTCTCTCTCTATCCCTGTCTGTCTCTTTGTGTATGTGTATGCATGTGTGTATGTGTGTGTATGTATATATATGTACTTTAACTTTTCTTTTAAGTGTATGAGTGTTCTCTGACCTCCTGAATCCTTCTGCATGTATGTCTGTGTATCATAGGCATGCCTGGTCCATCTAGGACCTCTTATAGGGCACTGGACCATCTAGAACTGGTGTCACAAATGGTCATATGTTTTGCTGTATTATCTTACCACAGCCCAAGGAGAACTTTCCTTTAAAATTTTTATTTTCATTATTATTTTACTTTACATGTAATGATGGTTCACTTTCATGTGTGTTTGTGCACCATGTGTGAACCTGGCACCCATGAAGATCACAAGAGGATGGCAGATTCCTGGAGTTACAGATAATTGTGAACTACCATGCTGGTGGTAGGAATTGGACCTAGGTTTGATTACTGGGACCCAGTGGTGGGAAAATAGAACTTACCCCTTTAGGTTGTGCCCTCTGATCTCTAGTAGTGCACTGTGGATTTGTGCAGTATGTATGTGAGGGTTGAGAGTTGGAGAGATAGCTCAGTGCACAAAGAGCTTGCCCAACAATCCAGAGGAGCTGAGCTCAGATCTCTATTGACCAAGTAAAGGCAGATGCAATAGTTTGTGTCTGCAGTCTCTCATTACTGTTATAATGAGTTGAGATGCAGAGACAGGCAAATTCTCCAAATTTTGAGACTCTCTCAAACAGAGGCAAGCAGAGAACCAACACTCAAGGTTGTTTGCTGACCTCCACACCCTTTATAGAACACACTCACCCATATGCATATTCATGAACAAACACACACATACCTGCATAGATGACAGAGTTGGGAGGCAGATTTGTTTGTATGTGTGTATGTGTAATATATATGTGTGTGCTATATATCATATATATGTATATATGTGAGATATATATAATATATATTTTATATATATTTCTTTTAAAAATTTTAGTGAGAATAATCCATGCTAAGCTGCTGAATTGCTTGTTACTGTCTTAAAGGACAATGGGAACTTATCTTCTTAGGAGATGGCATGTCTACATAAGAGTAACACACAGTGCTTTAAAGTATAAAGTCAGGTTGCTCAGTCATATCTCCATAACTGCCTCATTCCCACCCCATATCACCGAGCATGTTCCTTGGCCCTTCCTTTGACTGGGGATGAGGAGTTGGTAAAGTGCTTTCTTTATAAACGTGAGGGCCTGGGGTCACATTAACAACCTCAGGCAGATCCTTGGAGCCTGTTCATCAGCCAGCCCTAACCTACACACCAAGTTCCAGGTCAGTGAAAGGCTCTATCTCAAAAGAAACAAACAGAATCCCCCCTTTTCTTCCCAGCCTGTTTTCTTGGTGATAAATGTTTCTCTCCATGCCCCCCCCCATTTCCTTTATTTCAATTTTGCTTTTGTTTTTATCTATTTCTTTGATTGACTCAATTTCCTCTTTTCATACCTCTCTCTCACTGGCTTACCATGCTGTGAACTATAGTAACTGTGCAGAATGGGGGATCTAGTAATATCTATGACACCCCTGTTTATGTTTCACAAATGAGTTTCTAATCTCTGAATATTCACACCTACTTCTATTGCATTTCAAAGAGACAAAAATGCATTCAGGTTATTTTTCACTGTAGTGTCCTTTGTCTAATATAACATATATATGTAATTAATATAATTATATTAGTTATAGTAACTCTTACTAGTAACACTTTGTTTTATATTCTATTCTACATTCTATTTCATATATTATCAAGTATATTAATTATTACTTATATTATTTTATATAGCACATGTTATATATTATATATCATATATTATGTTATATGCTATATGTTATCTGTTGTATATGATATATGATATATTATGTATTATGTATTCTATATTATTGTATAACTATATTAGTCATAGTAAATATTACATATATATATATATAGCACCAATATAGAAAAAGACTGATTTTTGTTCTTATAATTATATTAGAAAAAGTCTTGCCATGTAGTCTGGTCTGCTCATAACTTGCTATTGAGAACAAACTAGCTCTAAGCCTTCAATCCCCCTGCCTAGCCCTCCTACGCTTTGGCATTACAGAATGAGTCCTACCATGCCTGCCTACTTGTTAATTTTGATCATTCATATTGCATTAGTATCTTTTCCTATTTCTATGACCAAATATCTGATAAACAACTTTTAAAGAAAAACCATTTTTCTCATATTATGATTATTGCTGTTATTCTCACTTATACCTTAAAAAATGCAGTCCATCATTTCAGGGAAAGAAAGGCACGTTACATCAGATTACATCTACAGCCAGAAGATGAATGCTGCTGCTCTGCCCACTTTCTCCTTTTTGTTCGTCCTGGAGCCCCAACCCAGGTCTGCCCACACTCAAGGTAGGTCTTCTCTTCTCGTTTAACCTATCCAGACAAACCTAAACATGTGAGCCTGGGTACCTGAGGTTTTCCACAGAGATCTCTGGCCAGTCCTGCTGCGAGGGTTCCTGCGAAGGAAACTGAGTGAAGGTGGGGAGATGAAATCTCTGCCTTTTCTTCCAGGTCGCTCAGTAACTCCAAGCTGGCCATGCACTGAGTCTTGTCTGGCTGAGCCTACGAGAAGCCAAACCAGTGGGGAAGGACCTCAGGGAGATCTTCTTCGGGAGAGAAGATCTCTTCCCAAGTGTTACAGCTCTTGGAACAAAAAACTCAGGGGACAGAGTAGTTCTCGCTCACCTTTAATTTCCTGGATAGAATTTATATGCAGTTTTGGGGGTGATTCAGGCTTAGACAGCAGGTACCTCTCATTGGCTTGGACTGAGAGTTTGGGGGAAACCTTATTTGCATGTGGGAAGGCTTGGTGGTGCTCCTACATGACTGATAGCCACACACCTCTCTTGTGGGGGCTGTGGGGGTGGTAACTTCGATAGGAGCCGAGGGTCCAGGAGACATGATCGAATGCCTTCTGTCCCATATAGGTAGAAATCACCACCCATCGGTTCCCCCCGGGTTCAAGACCTATGCTCGACCTGAGACCAGGCTGTCTATGTGCAGCCCATTGCTCCACATAAACATACTTTGTTTCCATGATGATTCTAAAATCAATCAGGTAGACAATGAAGATTAACCATTGTAATAATACTGTGTGCCAATTTACCATGCATTCTAGCTGTTAGGTAACTGATTATTTCACATTTTTACATTTGATTTCGTTGGTTTATTGGTAGTGCTAGGGATATAACTCAGAGTTCCAACATGTTAGACAGGAGTCCCAGCACTAGGTCACACCCCTATCCTTCATCTTTACTATTTTTAAATTGCTCCTTACTTTATACCACTTTCTCTGCCACAAGAGGTATACACAAACATTTGAAAGCATTATTAAGTAAATATACAAAATAGTATATTCTAATTTATATCTTCAGCCCCACAAGACAGTAATCAAAACAAACACAGCACCAAGTAGTACTTGCCCTCCTGGTACACTCCATTTTCTATCATGCTGATTCTGGGCATGAATCAGAAACTACATTGTGACCTCGATGTTTGAAAGTCCAACCACTTGAAACACCAACACTCATTTTCTGCCCTCAAGCAGCTTGTCTACCACTTCAAACACAATTAGTCTCAGAGTTAACAAGGAAAACATCCCAGTGCCTCCTGTTCAGTTCTGATGTTCGGCATTGAAAACTTCAAAAAAATCCCAAAGTTTGTGGAACATGCCAGCAATGCTAGTACTTCCAAGGGAGAGGTAGAAAGCTACTGAGTTTGAAGGCAGTCTGGGACACATACTGAAACACTGTACCCAAAAATAAAACAACTACAAAGAACCCAAAATAATAACAAATTAAAATTTTTCTACTTAAATACCTTGATGAAGACACCATGTACATGAGAAACAGGGTTCAGAGGCCCCTGAGTTGAAACTGACCTGAAAGTCTCCTCTCTGAGGACTAGCTCTCATGATATCAGAAGTCATCATACAAGCTTCCAAAGGATGGAGGCAACCAATTGTCCTTCCCAGCCATGACACTGTGGACCACATAAACAACCAGCATAGCATGATAAGTGCAATGGTGAAGTAGTGCCACACATAGCTTGGTGGTAGCCAACAGATCTCTAATTTGATTTAGGACTTGCTCAACAAGGAGGCCATGTTGGTGCTGGAAACTTAACACCTTAGTGCTAGTAAAGTCCTGGTTACCAGAGGATAATCTATACAACCAAAGATTTACTAAACCAGCATAATCTCTAACAATTTATGAACATTTATTTTCACCCTCATTAGAGAAACTTCTCTTTTCAACATACAGACACTGCCACATTAAAACATAACCGATCAAAACCCAGAGTTGTGGAGCCTTGTCTCATTGGATACACCTACAAAATGTTCCCAATCTGAAAGTTTAGGAAACACTACAGAAGAAAGGTCAGGGAGTTTGCTATGAGATTGTGTCTCCTAGTAACATCAGAATCTACACCTATAATCTCATCAGCATGACTCTCCAAATTGGAAGCAAACCGGGATGACACGAACAAACATGCCAAACAGGATGGAGACCAAAAAAAAGCCCATGAGGCTTCAACACTGAGTACTACAGTCAACTAGATATGATTTATATACAGTTTGGGGGGTGATTCAGGATTCGATAGCAGGTTTGTTGGGAGTTGGGGAGGTTGTCTTTTCCAGGCAAGAGCACCCCAAATGCTTGTCTGGTCTGGTTCTAAACTGAAAACATATATACAGGTAGTGTGTGTGTGTGTGTGTGTGTGTGTGTGTACACAAATATATAGAGAGATGATATAGAGATAGACAAAGATATGTATGTACGTGTACTTACATGAATGCAGCAACAATTGGAAAACAAAAAAGCTAGGAATTTGAAGGCAAGTAGGAAGTAGTATATGGGAGAGTTTGGAGGTAGAAATAGAAAGGAAAAATATTATAATAAAATTATAACTTCAAAACAAAACAACAACAGCAAACCACTTCAAAGAAAGCCTAGTGTGGTGGTCCATGCCTGTAAAGCACTTAAAAAGCTAAAATAGAAAATTACTGAATTTGAAGCCATCCTGGGTCACATAACAAAAACAAACAAACAAATTATAATCAAATAATAAATGTAGGTATTTAATTTTTAAATGTATAATAAAAAGTTTCAAGAAGCTATTGAAGCAGACTTGGCATTTCTGCATTCTGCCACAGTGCACTTTTTAACTTTATTCATTCTTTGTGAATTTCACATCATGTACCCCAATCCAACTCATCTCCCCATTCCTCCACATTCCCCCTCTACCTTTGCAACCTACCCCCAAAAAAAGATAAGAAAAAATTAAAACATGAAAATTAAAAACAACTTTAAACTTCCCATGGAAGCTGTAGTATGTCACATGTATCACATGATCTACCCTTTTATCCATACTTCTTTGTTTGCAAATGTTTATTGCAGTAGTCATTGGTGTGGTTTGAAGCCTCTGGCTTCTGCCACACTATAATACTAGATCCTCACCAGAACTCCTCTTGGATATCCTGTTGTTGCCCGGTGTCATGGAAATCCTGCAGCTTTGGTTCTGCAGGACTGGCCCCTTCACATACTCCAGCAGTTCATAAATGGGGTAAATGTTGGGGTGGGTCAACTCAAAGCCTTGGATCTGGGCCTTGGTAGTAGTGGGCAGGGCTCCCACAGTACATTTTTCTTTTAATGTATAGATCTATTTAGTGGAGGTCAACGCTAGAGTTTATTTATCCATGTTAGGCAAGTGCTCTAATCCCTGGGCTATGCTACACCCCACTCCTATAGAGTTTGCTGTATTTGGTTTAGTTAGTTCCAGAATCAGAATGTGATGTGGCCTTGATGGTTGATCTTCAACATATAGAGAAAGAATAAAGTGTCAGTTTTATTTGTTTTTCTTGATTGAGTCAGCTTGAAGCTGTGTGTTAAGATAAACCACTAATTTCACTGCTTTTTGCTTACTTAGCAAAAAAGACCTAGACCTGGTAGCTCACAGTCCTGCTTCAGATTCCTAAGTAGCTTGCACCACAAATACTAGGTTACATTGGGGATTTTTTTTTTTTAATATTGACTATTTTTTACTTTCCTGTTTGGTGATTTTTTTCCCTTTAGTGCAAAGTCTGAGATATCTAGCAATGAAGCATTGTGAAATTCCAGAAACTTGCACTGTATTTACAGACCTGATTGCCCCACCGTGCCACTGCTTCTGATGTTAACAGAGTTTAAGGTGCAAACCTGGGCCCTAGCAGCCTTAAAAACCAAGGTTTGAATGCCAGTCCTCAGTATACCAACTACAGGCGCACGCACTAGTGAAAATCAGAGAAAAGAGATTTATTCAACTAGACACATTGGGAAGGAAATAAATTCAGGAGTCCACACACACCATATGAATATCTTCTAGATCTTGAGATATACATATATGCATACATACATACATACATACATACATACATACATACATACATATTGCACACACACATTCAGTTCTGTGATTCCACTTATTCCAGCTCCCGTGTCTCCTGCAAGGTCATCTGAGATAAGCTGTCAGACTTATGTGTGACCAATGTGAAATCTCTTCCTGGTTGGCATTATTAAGTAGATAGACTGAGATTAGTAGTCTGGGAGGTTGTTGGGGAGAGACCCCTCCCCACAGGCTTTGGACTCTTCCTCCTACTTCCCTGGTAAACTAGAAAGATAAACACATTAACCAGTCTTCCTTAGGCATCCTAGTCAAAAGTGTGGAATACCTATGGCTCTAAATGGAGATGTGACATTCTGAAGTGACCCATGATTAAAACATAATATTCTTCCCCCCCCTTAAGAGTTAATTCACTGTCAAGCATCTGGCATGGAGTCCTCTCCACAGAATATCTGATTCATGTGAAGACATGCTTAGGAAAGGGGAGGAATAATTATCCTCTTAATGAAATAAGTAGTTATCTTCCCTTCCTATAGTCATTACACAGCTTCCCTCTGGGCAATACTGTAAAGGTTATCTAATATCTGGGTCAACATTTCTTTTTTTTCTCTTTTTCCTTTTTTTTTTCTTTTGAGTAACTGTCTTTCAGATATTGTCCAAAAGCTTAAGTATGCTTTTCCAGAGACTCTGGGTTCTCTCTCTCTCTCTCTCTCTCTCTCTCTCTCTCTCTCTCTCTCTCTCTCTCTCTCTCTCTCTCTCTCACACACACACACACACACACACACATGCGTGCAAGCTCTCAGTCTCTTGCTTTCTCATCTCAACACCCCCTTTTATTAAAAATATACTTTGTCTCAACAAAGACACTAGAATTTAAGAGTGATGGTTCTATGCAGGCACCAGCTCACCCTCTCCAAGTTTAATGAGTTGTGTAGGTGTTGTCTTCAGCAATAGGGCTTTCTGTCAGTTTGCAGAGAGCAACCCCCTGTCTTGGCAACACCCAAGGTTATTTGGGAATTTCTGTAGGACCCTTTTGGCCAACAACTCAACAGGATGCATTCCCAGAACTGGAAGCTTCATTTGGTGTCAAGACATGCCTAGTTGGGACTCCTTTTCCCTCATCATTTGGGAATTTTTTTTTAGGATGGCCTTCATATATTTTAGAAAGTATTCACTGAACTGGGTTCCCATACTGTCCCTCAAATGCCTGCCAATTCTAGCTCTCACTGGATTCCTTTCCTCAACCCCATTTCCCCTCCTCAACCCTTGCATTCCTCTCTGGGTCTATGATTAGCATTTATTTGATGGCTAATATTTACATATAAGCAAATACATACCATATTTATCTTTCTGGGTCTGAGTAACTTCACTCTGAATGACTTTTTTCTAGTTCTATCCATTTGCTTACAAACTTCATGATGTCATTTTTTAAACAGCTGTATAATACTCTATTGTATAAATGTACCACATTTTCTTTATCCATTCATCTGTTGACATCTAGGTTATCTCCATTTTCTGGCTATTATGAATGAAAATACAATGAAAATGGTTGAGCAAGTGTCCTTGTGGTAGGATGAAGTGTCCTTTGGGTATGTGGCTGAGAGGGGTATAGCTGGGTCTTGAGATAGATTCCCATCTTTCAGAGGAACCCCACGTGTTGATTTCCGTAATGGCTGTGCAAGTGTGCACTCCACCAGCAATGGAGGCTCCTCCAAGTTTCTCTTGCGTCACATCTCTGCCATCATATGCTCTGACTTGTGTTATTAATCTTAACCATTCTGACAAGTCTAAGACAGAATTTTAAATTAGTTTTGTGTTTGTTCTTTAATGGCTAAGGATGATGAACATTTCTTTAGGTGTTTCTCAGCCATCTGAGATCCCTCTATTGAGAATTATGTTTAGATCTGTTCCTCATTTTTTAATTGGTTTATTTGTATTTTAAAAAGTATATGGTTCCTTGAGTTCTTTATATATTTTAGATACTAGCCCTCTATTGGATGTGGAATTGGTTAAAAAAAAAAATCTTTTCCCATTATGTAGGCTGTTACGTGCTCTGATTGATGGTGCCCTTTGTCTTACAGAAAGTTTTCAATTTTTTGAGGTCCTGTTTATTATTTCTTGATCTTAGAGCCTAAACTAATGGTATTCTGGTCAGATAGTCTTCTCCTGTGCCATTGACCTTAAGGGTAGTTCCCATTTTCTCTTTTAACTAGTTCAGTGTAACTAGTTTTATGTTGAAGTCTTTGAATCATTTGAAGTTGAGTTTTGTGAAAAGTAGTAAGTATGGATCTATTTTCATTCTTCTACATTGAGCTTTCTAAATCTTCTGAATCCACATCCATGATCTTCAGCCATGCAGTTGCTTGCTGACATCCTTGCTTAATTTGAAAGGTATGACTTTCTCTCAATCTCCCTCTCCCTGGCAACTGCTAAGATTTGCAACTTGCTTGACTGTTATTTTTCTCTCAAGATCTAATAAAGGGCCCTTTCTTTTCCTAATAAGTCCACTTTTAATTCACATTATTAACAAGACTAAGAACTTTGAAGAGAAACTCAGTGTCTCCAGTAACATGTACAACCATAAAGGGACATTAAAACGTTTCTCAGGGGATACAGCAGGTGATCTTGTTCCAGGACTTTAGGTGGGTAAGCACTTGCTGATGGGTCAAACCAACAGTGAATACTCTCTGAATAAGCTTTCTCTAGGAGGGATTCAATCTCCAGGCTTTATCACTCTCTTGTCTCGGGCATATACGCTTTTTGAACTGACTCTGTCTCCTGTGAAGGAGGGAAAAGGTTCCTATTTTCTCCCATCCCTGCCTCCCTTTAGTAGCGATAAGAGCAAACTATGGAGTATATATGCAATGCCTCCCTCCACCTCACCCTCTCTGCTCTGTCAACATTCCCCATGCTGCCCCAGTAGAGCACTGCAAAGTACTGGGTATATTTCCTATTCCTCCTCATTTCCTTCAGTGTTTCCATTGCCTTGGATTATCATCATGTACTTTATGGTATGGAACTCATTCTTGTGGATGATTCCTTGTTTCCTTGTGATTCACTGCTTAGCTATTTTAGACATATATTTCCAACCACCTGCCCCTGCTCCATGCACACACGTCTTCTGTTACATGCATGCTAACCTTACTCAGGTGTTCTTTTATTAAGAAGAAGGGTGACCATGAAAGGAGCTACAGAGACAAAGTTTGGAGCTAAGACGAAAGGATGGACTATCCAGAGACTACCCAATCCGGGGATTCATCCCATAATCAGCCACCAAACCCAGACACTGTTGCATATGCCAACAAGATTTTGGTGAAGGGATCCTGGTATAGCTGTCTCGTATGAGGCTATGCCAGTGCCTGGCAAATACAGAAGTGGATGCTTACAGTCATCTATAAGATGGAACACAGCGCCCCTAATGAAGGAGCTAGAGAAAGTACCCAAGGAGCTGAAGGGGGTCTGCAACCCTATAGGAGGAACAGCAATATGAACTAACAAGTACCCCCAGAGCTTGTGACTCTAGCTGCATATGAAGCAGAAGATAGCCTAGTCAGCCATCACTGGGAAGAGAGGCCCCTTGGTATTGTAAGCTTTATATGCCCCAGTATGGAGGAATGCCAGGGACAAGAAGCAGGAGTGGGTGGGTAGGGGAGCAAGGCAGGTAGAGGGTATAGGGAACTTTCGGGATAGCATTTGAAATTTGAAATGTATATAAAGAAAATATCTAATAAAAAAGGGTGATTATATTTATGAAATGTATTCTGGATGTTCCTATAGTCATGTGATAAAGTAAATACATATCTTTTTTTTTAATTTACATCCCAATAAATGCCCCCTCCTTCTAGTCCCTCCCCCAAAAGGTCACTCCCCTCATCCCCTTCCCCTTCTCCTTTGAGAGGGTGCCCCCCATTTCCTGAGTATCCTCCCACCCTTATATCAAATCTCTGTAGAGTTAGGCTTATCCTCTACAAATGAGGCCAGACAAAGCAGCCCTGTAGGGGAACAGGTTCCACAGACAACAGCTTTAGGGACAGCCTCTGCTCCAGTTGTTCAGAAACCCACATGGAGACCCCGTGTATGCTCTTTGGTTAGTGGTTCAGTCTTTGAAAGTTCCTAAGGGTCTAAGTTAGTTTGCTGTGCTTTTCTTCCTGTGGAGTTCCTATCCCCTTCAGGACCTTCAATCCTTCCCTAACTCTTCCATAAGAGTTCCTGACCTCTGTCCAATATTTGGCTATAGGTATCTGCATCTATTTTAGTCCACTGCAAGGTAGAGCCTCTCAGAGGACAGTTATGCCAGGTTCCTATCTGCAAGCATAGCAGACTATCATTAATAGTATCAGGGACTATTAGTATCAGTGCTTGCCCATGGATGGGGCTCAAGTTGGGCTGGTTATTGGTTGACTATTTCCTCAATCTCTGCTCCATCTTTGTCCCTACATTTCTTGTAAACAGGATAAATTTGGTGGGATGGTGCCCTTACCCCTCCACTGGGGGTCCTGCCATATACCCATTGTTATACTTCTAAACTAAGGTCATCTGACTAACTCCTGGGAGCTTCCACTATCCCAGGTCTCTGGCACATCCTTGAGATTCTGCCCACTCTCCAATCTCTACTACTGGTAGCTGCAGATTTCAAGTTATTCTCTGGGTGCTCTGGCCCTCTCACCTGTTTCTCCCTACACTTAATCCTGACCCTTCCATTTCCCTGTAAAACCACCCCCAATTTCCCTCCCTTCCTCTGCCTCCTATGACTATTTTATTTCCCATTCTGAGATTCAAGCATCCTCACTTGGGCCTTCCTTCTTGTTTAGCTTCTTTGGGTCTGTGGAGTGTATCCTGGGTATCCTGTACTTTATGGGTAATATCCAATTATTAGTAAGTACATACCATGTATGCTCTTTTGGGTCTGGAAAACTAGGTCACTCAGGATAATATTTTTTTTAATTCCATTCATTAAAAATTCATGATGTCCTTGTTTTTAATAGCAGAGTAGTAATCAGTTGTGGAAATAACCACATTTTCTTTATCCATTCTGTGTCTTAGGGACATCAGGGTTGTTTCCAGTTTCTGGATATTACGAATAAAACTGCTATGAACATCATGGAGCATATGTCCTTGTGGTATGGTGGAGCATCTTTTGAGTATATGCCCAGGAGCAGTATAGCTGGGTCTTGAGGTAGAACTACTTCCACTGCCAGATTGATTTCCAGAGTCGTTATACAAGTTTGCAATCCCACCAACAATAAATGAGTGTTCCAATTTCTTTAAATCCTTGCTAGCATGTGATATCACTTGAGTTTTAGAACTCAGTCATTCCAATTGCTGTAAGATAGAATCTTGGGGTCATTTTGATTTGCATTTCCTTGAGGACTAAGGATGTTGAACATTTCCTTAGGTGCTTCTCGGCCATCCAAGATTTCCCTGTTGAAAATTCTGTTTAGGTCTGTATTCTATTTTTAAATTGGGTTATTTGATTTGTTACAGTATAACTTCTTGAGTTCCTTATATATTTTAGATATTAGCCCTCTGTCAGATGTAGGGTTAGTAAAGATCTTTTTCCAATCTGTAGGCTTTACAGAAGATTTTCAGTTTCATGAGTTCCCATTTATCAATTTTTGATCTTGGAGCCTGAGCAACTAGTATTCCGTTGAGAAAGTAGTCTCCTGTCCAGTTTGTTAAATGCTATTTCTGACTTTCTCTTCTATTTGATTTAGTGTATCCTGTTTCCCATTGAGATTCTTGATCCACTTGGACTTGAGTTTTGTGTAGGGTGATAAGTATGGATCTATTTGCATTCTTCTACATGCAGACAGTTAGACAAGCACCATTTGTTGATACTTTCTCTTATCCATTACATAGTTTTGGCTTCCTTTAAAAAAAAATCAGGTGTCCATAAGTGTGTGAGTTTATTTCTGGTCTTTGATTTGATTCTATTAATCAACCTGTCTGTCTCTGTATTAATACCGTGCAGTTTTTTTTTAATCACAATTGCTTTGTAGTACAGCTTGAGATGAGGGAGGATGATTATTTTATTGTTCAATATTGTTTTAGCTGTCCTGGGTTTTTCCTTTTCCCATACAAAGTTAAGAATTGCTATTTCAAGGTCTGTAAAAAATTTGTGTTGAAATTGATGGGAATTGCATTGAATCTATAGATTGCTTTTGGTAAGATGATCATTTTACTATGTTACAATCCTACCAAGCCATGAAAATGGAGAATTTTCCACCTTCTGGTATGTTCAGTTTCTTTCTTCAGAAACTTTAAGTTCTTTTTCTACAGGTCTTTCACTAACTTGGTTTGAGTTACACAAAGATAGTTTATATTAGTTGTGGCCATTGTGAAAGGTGTTGTTTTCCTAATTTCTTTCTCAGACTGTTTATCCTTTGTATAAGAGAACTCTACTGATTTCTTTGTATTTTGTATCTAGCCCCTTTGCTGAAGGGGCTGAAGAAGTTCCCATGTACTTCAATGGGTAGGGGTTGGGTGTGCTTATGTATACTATCATGTCATCAGTGAATAATGATACTTTGGCTTCTTTCTTTCTGATTTATATTCCCTTGATCTATTTTTGTTTTCTTATTGCTCTAGCTAGAACATCAAATACTATATTGAATAGGTAGTGAATGAGCAGCCTTGTCTTGTCCCTGATTTTAGTGGGATTGCTTTAAGGGTTTCTCCATTTAATTTGATATTAGCTATTGGCTTGCTGTGTCTTTTTTTATTATGTTTCAGTATATATCTTGTATTCATGATCTCTCCAAGACATTTAACATGAAGGGGTGTTATATTTTGTTACAGCCTTTTTCAGCATCTAATGAGATGAGCACATGATTTTTTTCTTTCAGTTATTACATCCATGTTCATAAAAGAAATTGGTCTGAAATTTTCTTTGTTGAGTCTTTGTGTGCTTTAGGTATCAGTGTGACTGTCGCCTCATAGAATGAATTTGGCCATGTTCCTTTTGTTTCTATATTGTAGAATTGTTTGAGGAGAATTGGTATTAGCTCTTCTTTGAAAGTCTGGTAAAATTCTGTGCTAAAACCCTATAACCCTGGGATTTTTTTTTTTTTTTTTTTTGTGGAACTTTTAACGACTGTTTATATTTCCTTAAGGCTTATAGGACTGGTTAGTTTACCTGATCTTGATTTAACTTTGGTAAATGGTATCTGTCTAGAAAATAATCCATTTCATTTAGATTTTCCAGTTTTGTAGAGTACAGGCTTTTGAACCTTGTGGGTTTTTTTTTTTAATTTCCTCAGTTTTTGTTGTTATATCTCCCTTTTCATTTCTGATCTTGATAATTTGGATACTGTTTCTTCTCTGCCTTACAGTTGGTTTGGCTAAGCGGATGTCTGTCTTGTTGATTTTTCTCAAAGAATCAGCTCTTAGTTATGTTGATTCTTTGTATTCTCTTTGCTACTAATTGATTGATTTCAGCCTTGAGTTTGATTATTTCTTGTCTTCTACTCCTCTTTAGTGTGTTTGCTTCTTTTTGTTCTAAAGCTTTCAGCTTTCAGGTTTGCCATTGTTAGTTGAGCTTTCTCCGCTTTTTAAATGAAAGCATTTAGTGCTATGAACTTTCCTCTTAGCATTGCTCTCTATAAGTTTGGATATGCTGTGCCCTCATTTTCATTAAATTCTAGAAAGTATTTAATTTACTTCTTTATTTCTTCCTTGACCCAGTAATCATTGAGTAGAGAGTTATTTAGTTTCTATGAGTTTGTACGTTTTCTGTTGTTTCTATTGTTGTTGAAGTTAGGCTTTAATCCATGGTGATCTTAAAAGATGTAAGGGATGCAATAGCGCTCCATAGCCAAATACCTCCGGGAAAGCACTGGCCTATCAGGAGTGTGGAAACACCTGTGAGCACAAGTAAGACCACCACTTATGCTCAGAGGGACCAGCCCAGAGCCCTCATGACAGGATCCGAGGAACAGCCTGGGACAGGATCCT
Organism: Mus caroli; assembly: GCF_978045245.1. NCBI lineage: Eukaryota > Metazoa > Chordata > Mammalia > Rodentia > Muridae > Mus > Mus caroli. Next base: position 91,330,942 of record NW_028227262.1, read on the forward strand.
TCCGGTTTCCATCTGCACTGGGAGCTGATCCTGTGCCACAGTGATCCATACCCAAATACAGTCAGGAAAGAACTGAACTCCCAGGAGCTCCAACGCACCTGTGAGCACAGGGAAGACCACAACTTCTGCACAAAATCCTGGCCCAAGAGCGACCCACCCAGAGCGATCAGGACACAGGAACCAAGGAACAGCCTGGGACAGGATCCTTCTGGTTTCCATCTGCACCCCAGAGCTGACCCTATGCCATAGCCCTCATTACCCAAATTTTTCCCAGAGAGAACTAGTCTCCCAGGAGTTACACAGACTTGCAGGAGGGACAAGACACAGTCAGAGACAGAAAGACCAGCTAACACCAGAGATAAACAGATGGCAAGAGGCAAGGGCAAGAACATAAGCAACAGAAAACCAAGGCTACTCGGCATAATTAGAACCCAGTTCTCCTACCACAGCGAGCCATGGATACCCCAACACACAGGAAAAGCAAGGCTCTGTTTAAAATCACACCTCATCATGATGATAGAGGACTGTAAGAGGAACATAAACAACTACCTTAAAGAAACACAGAAGAACACAGGTTAACAGGTAGAAGCTCTTAAAGAGGAAACACAAAAATTCCTTAAAAAATAGCAGGAAAACACAACCAAACAGGGGAAGGAACTGAACAAAACCACCCAGGATCTAAAAATGGAAATAGAAACAATAAAGAAATCACAAAGGGAGATAACCTTGGAGTAAGAAAACTTAGGAAAGAGATCAGGAGTCATAGATACAAGCATCACCAACAGAATAGAAGAGAGAATCTCAAGTATAGAAGACACCATAGAAAACATTGACACATCGGTCAAAGAAAATGCAAAAAGCAAAAAGCTCCTAACACAAAACATTCAGGAAATCCAGGAAACAATGAAAAGACCAAACCTAAGGATAATAGGTATAGAAGAGAGTGAAGATTCCCAACTTAAAGGGCCAGTAAATATCTTCAATAAAATTATAGAAGAAAACTTCCCTAACCTAAAGAAAGCGATGTCCATGAACATACAAGAAGCCTATTGAACTCCAAATAGATTGGACCAGAAAAGAAATTCCTCCCATCACATAATAGTCAAAACACCAAATGCACAAAAACCAAGAAATAATATTAAAACCAGTAAGGGAAAAAGATCAAGTAACATAAAGGCAGATGTATTAGAATTACGCCAGACTTCTCACCAGAGACTATGAAAGCTAGAATATTCTGGGCTGATGTCATACAGTTTCTAAGAGAACACAAATACCAACCCAGGCTACTATGCCCAGCAAAACTCTCAATTACCATAGATGGAGAAACCAAGATGTTTCATGACAAAAACAAATTTACACAATACTTTTCCACAAATTCAGCCCTACAAAAGATAAAAGATTAAAAACTCCAACACAAGAAGGGAAACTACACCCTAGAAAAAGTAAGAAAGCAATCTTTCAACAAACCCATAAGAAGATAGCCATACAAACATAAAAACAACATTAAAAATAACAGGAAGCAACAAGCACTTTTCCTTAATATCTCTTAACATTATTGGAGTCAACTTCCCAATATAAGACATAGAATAATAAGACATAGACTGGATATGTAAACAGGACCCAACATTTTGCTGCAAACAGGCAAGTCACCTCACTGTCAAAGACAGATACTTGCTCAGAGTAAAGGGCTGGAAGACAAATTTCTAAGCAAATGGACCCAAGAAAAAAGTTGGAGTAGCCATTCTAATATCAAATAAAATCAACTTTCAACCAAAAGTTATCAAAAAAGATAAGGAAGGATACTTCATACTTGTCAAAGGAAAAATCTGCCAAGATAAACTCTCAATTCTGAACATCTATGCTTCAAATGCAAGGGCACTCACATTCATAAAAAAAAACTTTACTAAAGCACACATTGCACCGCACACAATAATAGTGGGAGACTTCAACACCCCACTCTCAGCAATGGGCAGATCATGAAAACACAAACTAAACAGACACACAGTGAAACTAACAGACGTTATGAACCAAATGGATTTAACAGATATCTATAGAAAATTTTGTCCTAAAACAAAAGGATATATCTTCTCCTCAGCACCTCATGGTACCTTCTCCATAAGGTCACAAAACAGGCCTCAACAAATCCAAGAAGATTGAAATAATCCCCTGCATCCTATCAGATCACCATGGATGAAGGCTGGTCTTTAGTAGCTACAAAAACAATAGAAAGCCCACATACATGTGAAAGCTGAACACCATTCTACTCAGTGATAACTTGGTCAAGGAAGAAATAAAGAAAGAAATTGAAGACTTTACAATTTAATGAAAATGAAGGTACAACATACCCAAAATTTATGGGACACAATGAAAGGAGTTGTAAGAGGAAAACTCATAGCTCTGAGTACCTCCAAAAAGAGAGCATACACTAGTGGCTTAACAGCACACCTGAAAGTTCTAGAACAAAAAGAAGCAAATACACCCAAGAGGAGTAGAAGGCAGGAAATAATCAAATTCAGGGCTAAAATCAACCAAGTAGAAACAAAAAGAACTGTACAAAGAATCAACAAAACCAGAAGCTGGTTCTTTGGGAAAATCAATGAGATAGAGGTTTTGTATATTATCATGGTGGGGATTGTGGTGGCATACAGGCAAACATGGTAGCTGAGAGTTCATTATCCAGTTCTGCAAGCAGTAGGTAGAAAGAGCCAATGGGCCTTCCTTAGGTTTTTTTTTAAAACATCAAAGCCTATCTCCAATAATACACTTTCTCCAACAAAGCCACCCTCTTAAGCCTTTCAGATAATGCCACTGCCTGGTGATCAAATATTCAAATCTAAGAGTCTATCAGGCCTTTCTTTTTCAACCACTACATTTAGCATAGGGCTTCTGATTTTGAGGGATTATTTTACTTAATATGTCTCCTGTGTTCTAAGGGAAATTTAGGGGATTATCTTTCAGCCATAGGACAGAATAGACAGTTTTTTTTCTTTTTGGAACTCCACTTGATAGCTCCAAAGCCTTACAGAAAAAAAAAAAACAAAAAAAAAACTTGATGCCATATCGGAAAGAGACAATCATATTTTTGTTATGTCAAGGAATACATTTTTTTAAAGTAAAGCTTGACTTCTCCAGATTTAGATTCTTTGAGGTACTGACCTTGCCTGTTACGAAGTTGAGTCCTTGCCATTAAGGTAGGTGACAGCAGATGCTGGCGAGGATGTGGAGAAAGAGGAACACTCCTCCATTGTTGGTGGGATTGCAAGCTAGTACAACCACTCTGGAAATCAGTCTGGCAGTTTCTCAGAAAATTGGACACAGTACTACCGGAGGATCCAGCAATACCTCTCCTGGGCATATACCCAGAAGATGTTCCAACCGGTAAGAAGGACACATGCTCCACTATGTTCATAGCAGCCTTATTTATAGCCAGAAGCTGGAAAGAACCCAGATGCCCCTTAACAGAGGAATGGATACAGATAATGTGGTACATTTACACAATGGAGTACTACTCAGCTATTAAAAAGAATGAATTTATGAAATTCCTAGGCAAGTGGATGGACCTGGAGGGCATGATCCTGAGTGAGGTAACCCAATCACAAAGGAACTCACACAATATGTACTCACTGATAAGTGGATATTAGATATTAGCCCAGAAACTTAGGATACCCAAGATATAACATACAATTTGCTAAACACATGAGACTCAAGAAGAATGAAGACCAAAGTGTGGACACTTTGCCCCTTCTTAGAATTGGGAACAAAACACCCATGGAAGGAGTTACAGAGACAAAGTTTGGAGCTGTGATGAAAGGATGGACCATCTAGAGACTGCCATATGCAGGGATCCATCCCATAATCAGCTTCCAAACACTGACACCATTGCATACACTAGCAAGATTTTGTTGAAAGGACCCAGATAGAGCTGTCTCTTCTTGTGTCTGTTCCTCTTGTGAGACTATGCCGGGGCCTAGCAAACACAGATGTGGATGCTCACAGTCAGCTATTGGATGGATCACAGGGCCCCCAATCGAGGAGCTAGAGAAAGAACCCAAGGAGCTAAAGGGATCTGCAACCCTATAGGTGGAACAACATTATGAACTAACCAGCATCCCAGAGCTCTTGACTCTAGCTGCATATGTATCAAATGATGGCCTAGTTGGCCATCACTGGAAAGAGAGGCCCATTGGACTTGCAAACTTTATATGCCCCAGTACAGGGGAATGCCAGGGCCAAAAAGTGGGAGTGGGTGGGTAGGGGAGTGGGGGGGGAGGGTACGGGGGACTTTTGGGATAGCATTGGAAATGTAAATGAGGAATATACCTAATAAAAAATATTTTTTAGAAAAGGTATATCTGGAATAGGATGCTAGTTCCCAGGAAGCTTTCAATTGGTTCTTACAAACCAAAGTAATTCTTGAATTGAGGAATGTATGCTACCGCTGACTCTCAGCTCTATTGATTTTCCTGGCTATTCCACATTTCTCGCTATTTTTTTAAACTCAAGCCTGGCATGAAGTCTAATCTTTGATGTCAATGTGACTGCATCTGAAAGCAACTAAAATCCAAGATTCTGGGCATTCCGATGAGGGATTTCCTTAATCAGACAACTTGAATTCAGAAGACCTATAGTAAACCTTATGGTGGTAGCTCATATTAAAAAAACATGGAAGTGGGAAGCTTTGCCTCTTTCCTGCTGGCCTTCACTTTCACTGGCAAGTTTATCTATCCTGTTCCTGAGCCATTCAGTCTCCGGTTTTAGAATCTACTTCTTTGGGATTCCAGAGCAGACTGAAAACTGGCAGCTCTATAGGACCTCCCTGGGATTCCAGCACTAGATTGAGACTGCACAGACATCTACTCTCAGGGGCTGAACAAATATTGCATGTTTGACCTTTCTATTGCAGACATGTAAATATGTATTGTTATTATATTATATTATATTATATTATATTATATTATATATTTACTATATTGTATCAACTCTTTTCATTTAGGGAATCATGGCTTATATTGCCAGTAAATAAGGGAAGAAAATGTTTAAAAGTATAGAAGTATAAAATTTTGGGGGGTGTTGTTATTGTTTTGTTTGTTTGTTTTCGAGACAGGGTTTCTCTGTGTAGCCCTGGCTGTCCTAGAACCCACTCTGTAGACTAGGCTGGCCTTGAACTCAGAAATTCGCCTGCCTCTACCTCCTTCAATTTCTCGTATGGTAAGTGTTCATCCAAAATCAAAAAGCTAGGAAGCCTAAAGATGTCATGGAAGGTCGTAGTAAGTTACTTGAGGTATATAAATAATGAAACTGATGGTATATATAATATTTTCTGAGATCAAAGCTGAAATTATTAATAGCAAAGTTCTATTTAAATCAGTATATTTCTCTTATGATCTAGTCTTTGTAACATTTACAAGGATTTAAAAATTAAAAAACTGTCTAATCAAGATAATGAAAAACTATTCCTTAACAAAATCAGGATTTATTTGATATGTTTGGTTCTACTTATGCTTTATTAAAATGTTACACTACAGTTGAAAGTATAAGATTGATGTAACTGATGTTCTCAGTGATGAGTAGACATGCTTGGAGGCTTTAATAAGTTTGAACAAGGATGACTTTTGTATAAGCGGAACAAGGATGTTCCAACACTTGGTCTCCAGTTGGTGATGCTGTTTGGGAAGGTTTGGGAATGGCGACCTTGTGGGAGGAAATGTGTTACTATAGACTGGAGAGGGATTTGAGATTTTAAAGATTCCATGCCACACTTGGCTTTGTGTTGCAGTTCAAGATGAGCATGGTCCTCTTCCTGCTGCTGCCATGCCATCCTCACCATTATGGACTCCAAACTTGAGGGCCATAAGCCAAAATAAACGTTTGTTTTTGTATAAGTTGCCACAGTCATGGTGTGGCATGTGTTTGAACCAAGTGTTCAAACCTCTGATCTACAGAGGTCATCCTCATTCAAACTCTTACAGCCTCCAAATCTGTTTATTCAACATCCAGAAGGCTACATCACTTTTTATTTTTAACTTTAGTGTTGCATTTAGGTAAAGCTTAAGTAAAACCAAATGTTTAAAGTAAATCTCAATTTTGTTAAGAAATAGTTTTTAAATGATTACAGAAACATAATATAGGAATTCAACCCAGAGAATAGATCATTGCTCTAATGAACCTAACCATATTAGGTTCTGGAGGAATGAAGAAATTTTGGAACTCTGGAAAATAAAAGTAGTTGAATGATGTAAGCAGTGCTTATTGGGCCATCCTTATAGGAAACAGAAAAACAGTAAAGTTGGTAGCAATGTGGACTCTGGAGGCCCAGTGAGGTTTCAGAGGGAACAAGTTCAGCAGCAGAGCTAGAGACAACACCTGTGAGATTTGGCAAAGAATTTGGCTGCCTTTTGCACTTTTCCTAAAAATTGTCTGAGAGTAAATTTAAAGTAACACACTATGTTTTTTTTTATGGAAACAATTTCAAGAAAGCATAATATTTTGTCTGCAACATGGTTATTATTAGCAATAAATGAAAAAGAGCAAGTGGAATAAAAGGGAATACAAATGTAGTTTTGAAGAGAACATGATCACCACTGAACTAAGCATTACAGCCAAGAGCTGAGCATAACTGCTATTAACAAGAGCATCTCTGGGGCTGGTGAGATGGCTCAGCCGTTAAGAGCACTGGATGTCCTTCAAAGGACTGGGGTTCAATTCTCACCAACCACATGGAAGCTCCCAAACTGTAACTCTAACACCTTCACACGGATATATATGCAGGCAAAACACCCATGCACCTAAAATAAGAAATGAATAAACAAACAAATAAATAAATAAGCCCCTGCTCTGCCCTGGAATAAAGGGAAGGCTGTCCTCAGAGCAAAATCCCACTTAGCTAAGCATACAACTTGTGAAACAAAAAGTGTTGAGGAACGTTCTGCTCCTAGAAAATATTATGATGTGGCCAGGAAGTGGAATATTGTGGTTTGAATAGCAATGTCCCCCACAGGCTCGAATGTTTGGATATTCTCAGTTACTGGTTCTGTTTGGGGAGTTCTAAGATATGACGTGGGAGGCAGAATATGAGTGTTTAAAATCTCCATGTTACTTATGGTTCACTCACTGTTTTGTGCTTGCAGTTGTTCAAGATGTGAGCTCTCTGCTTCCTGCTCCTGCTGCCCTGCCTGTCACCATCATATGGACATTTAACTTTCTTAGTTACTTTTCTATTGCTGTAAAAACACACCATGACCAAGGCAACTAATAAGAGAGTTTATTTGGAGCTTACAGTTTCAGAGGGTGAGTCCATGACCATCATGGTGCAGAGCACAGCAGCAGCAGGCAAACATGGCACTGGAGCAGTAGCTGAGAGTTTATATCCTTATTCACCAGCATGAAGGAGAGAGAAGGGGGGCTAACTATGATAGTGTGAACTTTTAACACTTGAAAGGCTAACCCTAATGACACACCTCCAGTGGCCATACCTCCTAGTCCTCCCAAATAGTTCTGTAAACTGGAGACCAAACATTCAAATAGATGAGCCTATGTGGGCCATTCTCATTTGAACCATCACATTACCCTTCTGGACCATAAAACAAAATAAACTCTTTTTGTGTAAGTTGTCTTTGTCATGGTCTTTTATTACAGCAACCAAAAGTAACTAAGTGGGAGGTCTGTACCAATGTAGACAGAAGAACTAAATAGAAGTCACTGTATTCTGATCTTTGCCTTCCAAGGTCAACCAGGCCCCAGGAAATCATGAAGAATCTCTCCTAAGGTCCTGCAGCTCTGTCTCCTTGGTCAGAGAAGCTGTGAAAACCCTGATGTTTGACTCTATTCAACATTCATTCTCCAAAGGGAATAGTCAACATAGAGAAATGGCTACAGTGCTTCTAAAGTGATTTGGTCAGTGAGATCCCAACTCATCTCAACAGATAATACAACTGGTAAACAAACAAACAAAAAACAACCCAATACAAAAAGAACAGGATCCAAAACCAACTGACCCCTGAGTATCATATCCCTAATTTTGACTACTGCATGATCTTAAAGACCATCTACATTTTTTGGCATTTGTCTTAGTTAGGATTTTATTGCTATAAAGAGACACCATGACCAAGATGTATGAAGAAAAACATTTAATTGTGTCTTATAAATTAAAAAACATTTAGTTTAAATACAGTTTCAGAGGTTTAGTCCATTATCACCATGGCAGGAAGCATGGCAGCCTGCAGGCAGACATGGTGCTGCAGAAGGAACTGAGAATTCTACATTTTGATCCAAAAACAGCCAGAAGGAAACTCTTCTATGCAGGCAGCCAGGTCTCGTCCATACTGGATAGAGCCTGAGCATAGGAGGAGACCTCAAAGCCCACCTACACAGTGACACACTTCCTCCAACAAGGCCACAACTCTTAAGAGTGCCATTTCCTATGAACCAAGCATATTCAAATCAACACAGCATCTATACTACAGGAAAGTACTCTATAATCTGTCAAAAGAGATTTGTAAGCATCAACCCAGCCTCAGCACCACTGTCTACAATGGTACGCTGCTTACAAGATATGCTAGTGGAATGGTGACACAAAACTTGTAGGAATTACTAAGCAATATCTTCTTTGACTGACAGTCCACTAGGGAACCCCATGAAAGAGGAGGCAGAAAGAGTTTAAGAAACAGAGGGGGACTACTGGAGAGATGGCACAGCAGTTAAGAACACTGACTGCTCTTCCACAGATCCTGAGTTCAATTCCCAGGGACTACATGGTGGCTCACAACTATCTGTAGCAGAATCCAATGCCCTCTTCTGATGTGTCTGAAGACAGCTACAGCGTATTCACATACAATAAATAAATAAATAAATAAATAAATAAATAAATAAATAAATCTTTCAAAAGAGAGAAAGAGACAGAGATAGAGGAGATAGGGGACATTGAAAAAAAAACCAAAACCCTGTAAACTAACAATGTCTGCACACATATGAACTCAGAGACTGAGGCAGCATGTCCAGGGCCTGCAGAGGTCTGTACCAGATTGGGTCCTAGAGCTGAAAAGAAAGTGAACACATGACCC